>NW_006921619.1:1742863-1746492 GCF_000298275.1 Orycteropus afer afer
GTATAGGATCATATCATCAGCAAATAGGGATAGTTTGACTTCTTCCTTACCAATTTAGATGCCTTTCATTTCCCTTGCTTGCCTTGTTGCCCTGGCTAGGACTTCTAATACAGTGTTGAATAGAAGTGGTGATAGAGGACATCCTTGTCTGGTTCCTGTTCGCAAGGGGAATGGTTTCAGCCTATCTCCACTGAGAATAAAGTTGGCTGTTGGTTTTTGCATATATGCCCTTTATTATGTTGAAGAATTTCCATTCTACTCCTATTTTGCTGAGAGTTTTTACCAGGAGTGAGTGTTGGATTTTATCACCCGCCTTTTCTCCATTGATTGATATGATCATGTGCTTCTTTTCCTTTGTTTTATTTATGTGATGGATGACATTGATTGTTTTTCTAATGTTGAACCATCCTTGCATACCTGGTATGAACCCCACTTGGTCATAATGTATTGTTTTTTGGTATGTTATTGGAGTCTCTTGGCTAGGATTTTGTTGAAGATTTTTGCATCTATATTCATGAGCGATATTGGTCTGTAGTTTTCCTTTTTAGTGATGTCTTTGCCTGGTTTTGATATCACAGTTATGCTTTCTTCATAAAATGAATTTGGGAGGATTCCATCCTTTTCCATGTTCTGGAATAGTTTGAGTAGGATTGGTGTCAGTTCTTCTCTGAATGTTTGGTAGAATTCACCAGTCAGTCTGTCTGGGCCAGGGCTTTTTTTTTTTTGTTGGTAATTTTTTTATGATCTGTTCAGTTTCTTCTTTTGTTATGGGTCTGTTCAACTTTTTCACCTCACTCTGTCTTAGTTTAGATAAGTAGTATGTTTCTAGAAACCTGTCCATTTCTTCTAGATTTTCTAATTTGTTGGAGTATAGTTCTTCATAGTATCCTGATATAATTCTTTTAATTTCCATTGGTTCTGTTATGGTGTTGCCCAATTCATTTCTTATTTATGCTGTTTGTATTCTCTCCCTCTTTTCCTTTGTTAAATTTGCCAGTGGTTTGTCAATTTTATTAATTTTTGCAAAAAACAAACTTCTAGTCTTGCTGATATTTTCTGTTGTCTTTCTATTTTCTGTTTCATTTATTTTTGCTTGAATCTTTATTATTTCTTTTCTTCTGGTGACTGTAGGCTTTTTTTTTTTTTTTGCTGCTCTTTTTGTAATTGTTAAAGATGGTGGGTTAAGGTGTTGATTTTGGCTCTTTCTTCTTTTTTGATGTGTGCATTTATTGCTATAAATTGATCTCTGATCACTGCTTTTGGTATATCCCAAAGATTTTGGTATGTTGTGTTTTCATTCTCGTTTGATTCAAGGAATTTGTGAATTTCATTTTTATTTCTTCTATTACCCAATCGTTTTTAAGGAGGGTGTTATTCAATTTTCATGTGTTTACTCTTTTTTTGTTCATCTTCCTATTGTTGTTTTCTAATTTTACAGCTTTGTGATTTGAGAAGATGCTTTGCATTGTTTCAGTGTTTTTAAATTTATTAAGGCTTGCTTTATGGCCTAACATATAGTGTATCCTGGAGAATGTTCCATGTCCACTGGAAAAGAATATATATTGTGCTGTTGTTGGGTGAAGTGCTCTGTACATGTCTATGAGGTCAAATTGGTGGATTGTATTGTTTAGTTCTTCTGTGTCTTTGTTGAGTTTCTTTCCAGTTGTTCTATCTTTCATTGAAAGTGGTATATTAAAGTCTCCTACTATGACTGTGGAGGAGCTCTGGTAGCGTAGTGCTGGATGTTCAAATCCACCAGCCTAGGTAACCAGAACACCTTCTATTACCTAGTGCAGAAGGCTGGATGTTCAAATCCACCAGCCACTCCTCAGAAGAAAGATTGGTCAATCTACTTCCATAGAGATACTGCCTCAGAAACCCAAGGAGGGGTCGCTATGAGTTGGATCTGACTCTACAGCAGATCATTTGTTCATTTTTTCTTTTTTTACTATGACTGTGGAGTCATCTGTTTTTCTTTTCAGTTCTGTTAGAGTCTGGTTTATGTATTTGGGGGCTCTTTCATTGAGTGCGTAGATATTTATTATTGTTGTATGCTGTTGTTCAATATAGATCTGTCATAGTTTCTTGAAATAGTGTTTTGTAGTTTTCGTTGTATAGGTCTTTTGTGTCCCTGGTAAGATTTACTTCTAAGTATCTTATCTTCTTGGTAGCTATTCTAAATGTTTGCATTATTTCCTTTTCAGAGAGCTTTGTTAAAGTAGAGGCATCTAATTGATTTTTATACATTGATCTTATATCCTGCCACTTTGCTGAATCTTGCAGTTAGTTCTAGTAATTTTCTTGCTGAATCTCTTGGTTTTTCTATGTATCAGATCATATCATCTGCAATTTTAGATGGTTTTACTTCTTCTTTGCCAGTTTAGATGCTTTTTATTTCTTGTTCTTGCTTTATTGCCCAGGCTAGACTTCCAATACAGTAATGAATAGAAGTGGTAATAGAAGGTGTTCTGGTTACCTAGTGCTGCTCTGACAAGAAATATATACCACAAATGTGATGGTCTTAACAAACAGGAGTTTATTCTTACAATTTGGAGGCTTTAGGTCCAAGTGCAAGTGCCAGGCCCTAGGGGCTGGGTGAAAGCCCCATAACCTTGGGGTCCAGCTCTGCCTCCTGCTCCTGGCCCCCTGGAGCTAAAGGCATTTCTTCACTCAGACAGCTGCTGGCAGCTGAGGCTGAGAAGCCCCAAGGTTGACAAGTAAAAAGGCACAGTCCTGATGTTCCCAAACCACATGGCAGACCATTAACTTAAGTGCATTGTAAGTCCCAAGATCAGCAGAGCATAGCAGACTGCTGAGCAATGACACAGCTACATGCAGGGTCCAAGCATGTCATAGGCTAGAGACCATTCCCAAGGCTTCTCCTTATATACAGGAAGCAGAACACATGCCAAAGGCAGCTACTCAGCTGCTTGTGGTAGATCCCACCATGGAGTTTATTGCCAGTCTCATCGTGGGGAATAACTACCACCAGCTGCCCAGCTGCTCAACCAGGCCCAGCCAAGTTGACACAAAAACATAACCACCACAGAAGGCATCCTTGTGTGGTTCCTGTTCACAAGGGTAATGCTTTCAGTCTCTTTCTACTGAGAGTAATTTTGGCTGTTGGTTTTGCATATATGTCCTTTATTTTGCTGAGAAATTTATCTTCTATTCCTATTTTGCTGAGACTTTTTATCAGGAATGGGTGTTGGATTTTATCAAATACCTTTTCTGCATCAATTGATGTGATCATATGGTTTTCTTCATTTTATTTATGTGATAGATTACATTGATTATTTTTCTAATGTTGAACCATCCTTGAATACTTGGTATGAATCCCACTTGGTCATGGTGTATTATTTTTTAATACAGTGTTGGATTTTATTGGCTGGGATTTTGTTGAAGATTTCTGAGTCTGTATTCATGAGGGATATTGATATTTAGTTTTCCTTTTTAGTAGTGTCTTTCCCTGATTTTGGTGTCAGGGTTATTCATAAAATGAATTTGAGAGTATTCCATCCTTTTGCATGTTCTGGAATAGTTTCAGTAGGATTTATGTCAGTACTTCTTTGAATGTTTTCTAGAATTCTCTAGTGAAGCTGTCTGGGCCAGGACTTTTTTTTTTTTTT
>NW_006921619.1:1747222-1764798 GCF_000298275.1 Orycteropus afer afer
TTTGACCACACTTTATTTCTTCTGTTACCCAGTAATTTTTGAGCAGGGTGTTATTAAGTTTCCATATTTTCCATATTTGATTTTTTTTCTCTGCTTTTCCTATTATTGATTTCTAACTATAGAGTGTTGTGATCCAAGAAGATGCTTGGTAGTATTTTGATGTTTTAAAATTTATTGAGGCTTGTTTTGAGGCCTAACATGAGGTCTCTTCTGGAGAATGTACATGTACAGCAGAAAATAATGTGTAATACATTTTTTGTTGGGAGTGTTCTGTATATGTCTGTGAGGTCCAGTTGGTTGATTGTGTTGTTGAGATATTCTGTATCTTTGTTGAGTTTCTTTCTAGTTACTCTCTCCTTCATTGAAAGTAGTGTGTTAAAGTCTCCTACTACTACTGTGGAATTGTCTGTGTCTACTTTCAATTCAGTTAATGTGTGCTTATGTATTTTGGAGCTCTTTCATTGGGTGCATAGGTATTTGTTATGGTTATGTCCTCTTGTCCAATTGACTCTTTTATCATTATAAAATGCTTTTCCTTGTCCTTTATGTTGGTTTTTTTTTTTGTCTGGAATTCTGTTTTATCAGAAATTAATATTGTCAGTCTTTCCTTTTTTGTTGTTGTTGGTATTAGCTGGACATATCTTTTTTCCATCCCTTCATTTTTATTTATTTTTATCTTTGTGTGTAACATGAGTCTCTTGTAAGCAGCATATTGATGGGTCTTGTGTTCTTATCCATTCTGCCACTCCCTTTCTCTTGACTAGTGCACTTAATCCATTCATGTTCAGTGTAATTAATGATAGGTATGAATTTATTCTTTTTGTGTTTTTTTTTTTTTATTGTGGTATTGATGGTTTCTTTGTTCCAAATATTTTTCTATCCTAAGT
The DNA here is from genome assembly GCF_000298275.1 of Orycteropus afer afer. Lineage (NCBI taxonomy): Eukaryota > Metazoa > Chordata > Mammalia > Tubulidentata > Orycteropodidae > Orycteropus > Orycteropus afer. The sequence goes on from NW_006921619.1 coordinate 1,748,110, forward strand.
TTGTTATTAAGTATTCTTTTCCTTTTCTTCATTGTTGTTGATTTTGTGTTTAGTAACTCCTTGTGATTTTTTTTCTTTCTTATTTTGATTTGAAGGTTTATTAATTTTCTTTGTGGTTACCCTGTAGTAAATTTTTATCTTCCTAAGTTTGGAACAGTGTTCTATATTGATAATGTCCTGACTTCCTCTCCATTTGGAAGTTCTATAATTATACCATTTAGTCTCTTTTTTTGCTTTTTAGTTCTTGTCATTTAGATTAAACTTCTGGTTCTCTATTACCCATTTTGTAAGCTTATTTTAGTTCTGATAATTCTTTTTCTGGTTCCCCACCCCCCCTGCCCCTGCCTGGGAGATGTTGTCATGTGTCTTAACCTTAGGTTATTGTTTTCTGTTGTTGGTTTTCTATCTGAAGGACTCTCTTTACCATTTCTTGTACGGTTGGCCTGGTTTTTTATAAATTCCCTTAATTTCTGTTTGGGAATGCCTTAATTTCACTAGTGTATTTGAAGGACAGTTTTGCTGAATGTAATTCTTGATCAATAACTTTTTCTGTTAAGGTTTTGTATATATCATCCCATCACATTCTTGCCTGTGTGGTGTCTGCTGAGAAATCAGAGCTTAGTCTACTTGGTTGTCCTTTACGAGTAACATTTTGTTTTTCCTGAGCTGTTATCAAAATTCTTTGTTTGTCTTTGATTTTGGAAACTTGATTATGATATGTCTTGGTGACTTTCTCTTGGAGTCTGTCCTGCATGGGGTTTGTTGAGTTTCTTGGATGGATATCTTTCTGTCTTTTATAGTATTAGGGAAATTTTCTGCTAGCAAGTCTTCAAAACTTTTTCTCCCCCCTTTTCTTACCCTAAGTATGACTGGAATTCCTGAGTATTTCTCTTAGTATAATCTCATATAACTCTTCATTCTTTTTCTGATTTTTCCTCATGTTAGTTGGTGTCAAAGGATTTGTCTTCAAGCTGGGTAATACATTCTCCAGCCAATTTGTTATTTATTTATTTTATTATGCTTTAGGTGCAAGTTTACAGAACAGAGTTTATTTTACATTCAACATTACATGTACATTTAGTTTCACTCTCCCATTTACCATCCCCAATCCTAATCAGTCTCCTCCCCTCCCTGCCTGGTAACCTGCCTCCCCCTGCACCCCTCATAGTTATATGCTCCTGTGTGTCCTGCGTTTCCTCCTTGTGAATATTGCCCCTATGGTGTCCTGTGGTCAATTGCTCCAAGGGATTCATTTCCATAGAGTATGTGAGTGTGTCACCCTGGGTTGAGTGATCTACATGTACATCTTGTTAACTATTGGGCTGAGAGCCAGCCCCTGGGAGTGAGTTTTATTTCTGGCCTAGAATGTATCCCAGGGCCATAGTATTGGGGGTCTCACTAGACTCCATCCAACCAATAATTCTGGTCATTATTGAGTTTTTGGATTTTGTTCCACATTTTTCCTCCCACTCTATCCAGGATCTCCAGATTTGATCCTTTCCTGAGTAGTTGGCATTGGTAGCCAGGCACCATCTAGTTCTTCTGGTCTTGAGGGACATTATGTCCTAGGGCTGATTGCTTCCAAATGCCCTGGTTTTTTTTTTTTTTTTTGCACTCTTCTTTGCTTCTAATGATAGGAGACCATTAGCTGCATCTTAGATGTCTGCTTGAAAGCTTTTAAGACTCCAGTTGCTATTCACCAATATAGTATGAGGATCAAGGCTTTTATGCATTTTGTGCCAATTGAGTCTGGTGTCCCCCAGTACTATTTTCCTAAGTCAGTAGACCTGTTGAATCTCTCTCCCAGTGTCTGGCTGTCTGTGAGGGATTACTCTATGTCTGTCTTCTGTTGTTTCTGTAAGGATTGTGGGTATTTTGTGTCACTGGTATTTGTGCAAGATTAGCCTCCGCTGAATCTATCCTTGGTCTAGAGTATATTCCTGTTCACTGACCCCCATCTGATATTCTCAGATGTTTATGTGTTTATCTGTACCCTGGTGTTTGGTGTTAATGGTAATGCAGTACTCTGGATATATTGGTTGGTATTAGCATCTGTCATCTATCTCTTATGTGCACAATTTGGTGTCTTTCCTTTCCCTAACATTATCATTGTGGTCACAGACTCTTTCTATACCATCCCTCCCCTTACTCACTTCAGCATATGACCCTCAACTAGACTGAAATTAATCCCTCCCCTTCCCTCCCCACCCTGGTAATCTACAAAGTGAGTCTCTTTCTTAAGCAAACCCTTCTTTGTCTTTTTACAGTAATGGACTCATACAGTATTTGTCCTTCTGCAATTGACTTATTTCACTAAGCATAATGTCCCCCAGGCTTATCCACATTGTGACATGATTCACGTCTCCTTAATTGTTCTTTAATGTAGCATAGTATTCCATTGAGTGAAGATGCCATAATTTGGTTATTCATTCATCCATCAATGGGCATTTAGGTTGTTTCCATCTCTTTGCTGTATTGTGCTGCGATGAACAAGACAGGTTCTTCCATTTTGTTAGAGTCCTTGTTGTCTCTAATAGTAGTGTTTTACAGTTTCCTTTGTATAAGTCTTTTGTAAGGTTTATTCCTAGATATTTTACCTTTTTAGTGATTATTGTAAATGGTATTGTTTCCTTTATTTCTTTATCAGAGGACTCTTTGTTGGTGTACAGGAATCCAACTGATTTTTGTATGTTGACCTTGTGTCCTGCCACTTTGCTGAACCTCTCTATTAGTTCCAGTAGTTTGTTTTTTTTTTTTTTTTTTTTTTTTTTTGTTGAGTGTCGGGTTTTGTATATATAGGATCATATCTTCTGCAAATAGAGATTTTTTTTTTTGTCAATTTGGATACCTGTTATTTCTCTTTCTTGCCTTATTGCCCTGGCTAGCACTTCCAATACAATGTTAAATAGGAGTGGTAATAGAGGGCATCCCTGTCTGGTTCCCAGTCATAAGGGGAATGCTTTGAATCTTTCTCCATTAATAATAATGTTGGCCATTGGCTTTGCATATATGCTCTTTATTGTGTTGAGGAATTTCCCTTCTATTGCTTTTTTTGCTGAGAATTCTGAATAGGAACAGCTGTTGGATCTTATCAAATGCCTTTTCTGCATCGATTGATACAATCATATGGTTCTTTTCTTTTGTTTTGTTTATGTGGTGGATTACATTGATTGTTTTTCTGGTGTTGAACCACCCTTGCATACCTTGTATGAATCCCACTTGGTCTGGATGTATTACTTTTTTTCATATGTTGTTGGAGTCCCATTGGCTAGAATTTTGTTGAAGATTTTTGCATTTATGTTCATGAGAGATACTGGTCTGTAGTTTTCCTTTTCAGTGGTATCTTTCCCTGGTTTTGGTATTAGTGTTATGCTTGCTTCATAAAATGAGTTTGGGAGTATTCCATCTTTTTCTGTGTTGTGGAATACCTTGACCAGTATAGGTGTCAACTCTTCCCTGGATATTTGGTAAAATTCTCCAGTGAAGCCATCAGGGCCAGGACTTTTTCTTGTAGGAAGTTTTTTTTTTTTTTTTTTTAATGACCTGTTCAATTTGTTTTTTTGTTACAGGTCTGTTCAAATATTCTGTCTCTGAGTGGGATAGTTTTAGTAGGTCTTGTAATTCTAGAAACTTATCCATCTCTTGTAGGTTCTCATATCTGTTGGAGTACAGTTTTTCATAATATTCTGTGAGTAGCTTTTTTATTTCAGTTGGTTCTGTTGTGATGACACCCTTTTAATTTATTATTCTTGTAACTAACATCTTCTCTTTCTTTTCTTTTGTTAGATTTGCCAGTGGTTTGTCGATTTTATTAATCTTTTTGAAGAACCAGCTTTTTGGTTTGTTGATTTTCTCTATTGTTTTTTGTTTTGTTTTGTTTTCTGTTTCATTTATTTCTGGTTATGTAGCAGTTAATGCTAAGCATTCATTCCACAAAAGTGTATTGAACATGTTCTCATGGATTCTCAGCGCTCTGGTAGTATAGTGCCTAAGGCACTTGACTGCTAACCGTAAGGCTGGTGGTTCAAACCCACCAGCCACTCCTTGGAAGGAAAGTTGAGCAATCAGCTTCTATAGTGCTAACTCCTCAGGAACCTAAGGAGGAGTGCTATGAGTTGGGTCTGTCTCAATGGCACATAAGAACAACAACTCTTTAGTAACTCAAATAATCTCCTGAGGAGGCAGTTGTAAATGGGATAACACAGTTCTGAAGTGCTGCTCTGTGCATGGGGAGGGAAAGGTTATTTCTGCTTGTGAGAAGGCATAAACAGCTTGTTAACAAGAAGTGGGTCTTGACAAAATTGTGAAGTTGAGAACATGTGTCTGGGATTCTTCCTGAATCCAAAGTCTTTGTGCCTCTTGTTGGTGCCTCTTTTTCACTTGTCAGAGCATCCCTGGGTCCCCTTCTCTTGTTCTTAAGAAACAATTTTAATCATTTGTCATTTTTAGCATACTAATATTATATGTGAGATAGTATGTGTATATCATATATATAATACATATTTTATGATATATGTAGATAAACATTTTCTACAAACAAGCATTACATTATACTCACAAGATGTTTAGAAACCTGTATCATCAAAATAGGAACTCCAATACAGTCAATATTCAATCATATGTAAGACATCCAAGGCATAACATAAGGAAATAAAATAGTTAATTGGTTATCTGTGGTTAATTTTTAGAAAACTGTGGCTGGAATAGGGAAAGAAATGAAATGAATAACCTAAATTTAATATAAAAAGAGACCTCAGTTTACAGTATGAATAATATTAATATTAAACTTTGAAGACTGAAGTATGTTCTCTCAAAATAAGCTCTTTCTATTTCTGTAAATGACTGTAATACATTACATTGACTTCAGGAAAGATTAACAGTACCATGGAGTGACCTGGAACAAGAATTGCAGCTGAATGAGCTTTTCAGGCCCCAGAAATGTGAGTACAATAATAATTGTCATTTATGAGTACATACTATGGACCATAACAAATTATGGATAACATTTTGAATAGTAGGAGTTCCAGAACACCTAATTGTGCTCATGAGGGACCTGTACATAGACCAAGAGGCGGTCATTTGAAGAGAACAAGGAGTTACTACATGGTTTAGAATCAGGAAAAATGTGTGTCAGGCTTGTATCTTTTCACCAGACTTATTCAATCTGTATGCTGAGCAAATAATTTGAGAAGTTGGACTACATGAAGAATATAGCATCAAGTTTGGAGGACTCATCAATAAGCTGCAATAACCAGGTGAAGGAAACTTGTAGCACTTACTGATAAAGATCAAAGACTGCAGTGTTCAGTATGGATTACCCTTCAACATAAAGGAAACAAAAATGTTCACAACTGGACCAGTAAGAAGCATCATGATAAACACAGAAAAGATTGAAGTTGTCAGGGGTTTCATTTTATTTGGATCCATAATCAATGCCCTTGGGAGCTGCAGTCAAGAAATGAAATGACATAATACATTTGGCAAATCTGCTGTAAAAGTTAAAGTATCAAAGAGAGAGAAAAGATGGTATTTTGACCTAAGGCATCTGACCTAAGCCATGGTATTTTTAGTTACCTCATATGCATGTGAGAGCTGGACAATGAGTAAGGAAGACCACTGAAGAATTGATGCATTTGAACTGTGGTGTTGGTGCAGAATACTGAATGTACAAAGGACTGTTAAAAGAACAAACAAATCTGTCTTGGAAGAATAGCTGAAATGCTCCTTAGAAGTGTACTTTGGTCATGCTGTCAGAAGGGACCAGTTCCTGGAGAAGGATACCATGCTTGGTAAATGAGAGGGCCAGAGAAAAAGAGGGAGACCCTCAAAGAGATGGATCGATACAGTGGCAATGATGGGCTCAAGCATGACAATTGTGAGGATGGCTCAGGACTGGGAAGTGTTTTGTTCTGTTGTACATAAGCTCACTATGGGTCAAAACTGATTCAGTGGCACCTAACAACAACAATACCATGTGCCAGCTACTTCATAGATAATACTTTATATAGTATTTCTTTTAACAATTACAACAACCTAGGAAGTAAATTTAGTTATCCCAAATTTATAGATGATGACACTGAGCTCAGAGAGGACAAGAAACTTGCCAGCATCACAGAACAGGGCTTTGAGTTCAGACTAGTCTATGCAAATCCCATGCTCTTTCTACCTCCACCTTTGAAGACCTAGTACTGTGATGAAATTTTTTATGTTGGTGTTGGCATCTTCTCAAAATGATAAAAGGACATGGAAGACTGCCAAAAGTTTATGATAAAGCTGTTGTTGTTAGCTGCTGTCATGTTGATTCTGACTCATGTGTCCTCAAGTATGCAGAATAGAACTGCTCCAGAGGGATTGCAGATTGCCAGGCCTTTCTTCTGAGCTACATCTGATGGGTTCAGATGGCCAGTCTTTGGGCTAGTCGTGAAGGGCTTACCCATGTGTACCACTCAGGGATTCCTATAAAAAACTAGATAGAGATATCCAAAGATTAGGGAAGAGCTCCAAGATATTCAGTCATCACTTTTTACTCAAGTCTACACTGTGAAACATGTGAAAATCCTGGAAGGTAGCCTTAAGGTTGAAATAGGTATAAAGCCAGGAAGGTGAGTAGATGTAGAAAGCAATGGGGAAGGAATAGCATGTCAACCCCTCTCAGGCTGGAGGAATAAGATGGGTTTGTTAGAAACACAAAATGAAACTACCTACCATCATGGGAAGTAGTACATGGGAATATCGGCCTAGCGCTTCCTATGTTTCATATTGCAGGTAGTCTCTGGTGTACTTCATATTTGACTTATGAAAACCATTTGCTTTTTTTTGTGCATCTTATCATTAGTAATATGTACTACATGCAACGTTAAAATATATCGGTAAGTATACATGTAATGTTTCCAACCTCCAAAGGCAAGTAAAGATTGGATTTATAAATACACTGATAACAAAAGGCAATAACAATGAAAAGTAAAAAGAAAAAAAAAATGAGGTATTTGGCTTATGTCAGAACCAATTTATAAAGGAATCATTGGAATGGAACCCCATTGTAAGTAGGGACTGCCTGTATTGTAACCTGTAAGAAAGGAAACTCTTACAAAGTCATGATTAAATGCCCCCTTGTTTTGACATGACTTTACCCAGGGTACCTAAAACCTAACAACCGTGTGTGTGTCTCATGGAAATTTAATCCTTTTTTCTCCCTGTCCAGAGTTTGCCTTCTCATTCTCCAGATCCTTCACCTCTGCTCACCATGGAATCACTCCACTTTTCTTGCTGAGACTCTCTTGTTCTTTTATCTTCAGATATTTCATTTACCCACTCCTACCCTTGAATCATCACTATTGCATCCTTTTGTTGTCATTTCACTCTGCCTTCTTGGGGAGATGCATCATCTCGGCAAATACCATCAATAAAAGTTTACTGTCTGCTCTTGCAACTTTTGATGTAATCTTGTGTAACCAAAACAAAAAAAAACCCAAACCCATTGATGTTGGGTCAATTCCAACTCATAGCGACCCCCATTGGGTTTCCAAGGTGGTAAATCTTTACAGAAGTAGATTGCCCCGTCTTCCTTCCTCAGAGTGGCTGGTGGGTTTGAACCACCAACTTTCTGGTTGGCAGTCACATGCCTTAGGCATTGTGCCACCAGAGCTAACAGTTTCTGGTTTATTTATTTATTTATTTTTCTTTAATCTAAGACCTTTTCCAGCTTCCTCTTACTGGCTTGAAATTGTACAGTTTGTATTCTTACTTTCTTGTTCCCCTCTCTTCTGAAGTCTCAGGTGCTCACTTACAACATAATTGTCCACGTTCTTCAGGACAGTGTCACTTTGCCCTTCCCTCCCCTGTTTTCCTTTATTCCCTGCAGTGTAGTAAGTGTGGCTTTTCTACCCATAAGTCTTTGTAAACTCCAAGGTGGGATTTTCTATGAGCAACTGAGGAGCTCCTGATTGCTGAAGTTGTCCACCTGGAGTATTTCTGTCGGGAGTGGCACAAAACAATGTTCTGAGAGGTACCCACTCTCTCTCATGTGCTTAGAGTTCTGATGCTATGATTGGCTAGTTTGACCACCCTGCTGGGCTCAAAAGGAGGCCTCCTAGAGGCAGAACTCTCTGTGTCTGCTGGTTGAGGAAGACGTGCTGCTGAAAGAGACACATGCTACTGGGAAAGAGACTGAGAGAGACTGTTGGCTGAGGGACGGTGGGCTGGGAGAGAGACTGAGCATTTTTCCTGAACTTGAATTGTAGCCTGTGGTGCTTCCCTAATAAACCCCATAATCTGTGAGCTCTGTGTGGCCACTGCAGCGAATTATTGAACCCAGGAGAGAGGTGGTGGGTATGTTGGGAGGAACGCTTGGTGAAAGGGCTGGAGGGAGGCAGCATGTCTGGCCTTGCAGTAATAGGCCTTGGGTTACTGCTGGTAATCCTGTTTTGTAGGATTAGAGGAGGTCAGAACGTGTGGCTTCCTTTCCATTTTAGCATTCCCTCATGCTGTCTCCTTTTCTTTCTCTTGTTTCTTTTCTAACTTTCCTCTTGTTGGAGTCTTTTTTTTTTTTTTTTTTTTTGAGTCTTTATATCTTTCTTTTTCTCTCTTCTACAACTCTGGGCTGAATAAACCTCTCTCCACAGTATTTGCCCCCATAACTTTCCTCTGAAATTCTCCTTTTTCTTGTAAACTTAGCTCTCTCTTATTAAATTGCCCCCAAATCTATTACCTTTTCCTTCATTCTTCGACTAAAACCCTTCCCTCAGTCTATTCCAAACCCATCAGATTTTTGATTCACTGCCTCACCTCTGACTTTCTTCCTGACCTCCTAACCGCTTTCTGTCTGTCCCCTCCACTGACATTGTACTTACCAAAGAAGTTCTAATGACTTCCTCCTGGATAAATTGGATGTTCTTTCATCTGTGATCTTCATCTTTCCTGACAATAACTCTCTCCATGGCCCGGTGGATCATCTTTGAAATATGTTTGAAGCAAGCTGGGCTGCTTCTTTTTTTTTTTTTTTTACTAGCAAAGTATCTCTTAGAGTGTACATTATTTTATTTATTTTTTCTTAGGAAGTTCAGATATAACTTGCTATTTGCATTCTCAATAGCGATCTTTAAAATTTTTCAATATTTCAGTTGGTTCTGAATAGTCAATTAATGGTTTTTGGGCAGGGTCCTCATCTCTGAAGGACAAACTTCTGGATCAATGTCAAACTCTCCCCAGTTCCCATCATCTGTGCTAAAATCCCCTAAATATAATTTGCAAGTTATCACTAGTCAGACTTCAGAAATAACTTCCTTACTCATATTGGTTCTTGTTAATTAACTTCAAACCTTCCAAAATTCAGGTTCAGTTCAAAATTAGAATTTTAAATGTTTCTGAATTAAACTTAAAAGAGTGAAAGTTCCCTTCCAAAATTTCCATTAATGATGAAAACTGCATAAGCCTTTGTCTGACACCAGAGGTGCATTTCATACTTCTGTGATGATTTTTCTTCTTGACAAATTTTAATCATCACTATAAACAATAAGAATAAAGAATTCCAGTGATAAGAAAAAAAAAGTGGTTTCAAAAATACAAAGATTGTGATTTTGTAACAAAAACCTTGGCATTCTAAGTTCAGCTTGCCACTGACTATTTTTTCCTGTGTTAAATGCTGAGAAGTGTAGCCTTAGTCTTTTCTAGATTCCTTCATGTAGGTTTATGCCACTGCCTATTAACATTATTTAAATATAGCTTTCTTAACTCCTGAGAACATTGCTGAAAATAGTGTTTTGATTAGTAAAATGGAGAAGACAAAGAATTTAAAGATGGGCAAGATATGCACTGACTGACATATGTCATTTTAATAACATAATTACTTGATAAGCACTTACATGATTTAGTTACTGATCTTCAACCTTTCAGAGGTGGAGAATGAATTGGTGATGCATTGCTCCTAGTTACTGCCAAAAATTTAGAGCAACACAGTATTTGCAGGCATTTTAGGAGGCATATTCCTGAGTTGTATCATTAAGTAGACCATCATATAAAATAGGACAGTTTAGTGAAAACATTTCATAGCAGAACCAGATTGGTTTCTGAATTGGTGTTCTGCATTTCTTCTGGCTTGATACATTTTAGAGTAAGGGAGAGAATATTATACAATCAATTTTTCTAATTTCTGGGTAAATGGGAAAAATTCAGACATGTGCTCTATTCAGCATTCCATCAGAATTATGCAACCAACAGCATTCTTCACAATATCAAGCCCAGACACTGTCTCTGCCTTGGACTTAGACTCATCCCAAAGAAGAATGCTTTCCATGGACATGAAGCAAAAACACTGATGACACGTTGTCCAAAACTAAACCAAACTCACTGCCATCAAGTTGAATCTGACTCACAGCAACCCCTAGTTGGGTTTCTGAGGCAGTATCTCTTCGGAAGTAGATTGCCCAGTCTTCCTTCTGAGGAGTGGCTGGTGGGTTTGAACCACCAGCCTTTTGGATAGTAGTCAGATGACTTATGCACTATGTCACAGAGCTCCCGATGGCACTTTGTAGGAGTAAATATATTAGTCAACTTGCAGCAGATACTGTGCTTAGGGCAAACCACTGTTCATGACTCTATCCAGCTTCACTTACAAAGGTGATGTCAGGTTAAAATGATCATTATAAACAAGCTCCAGGTGGTAAATGTCAGCCTCTATTTAATCATTAGCATATTTAATAAGAGTATATTTGATATAGATACTCTTTCATTTTTTGGGAATGAAATAGTGAATAAAAAATTGTCCTTATGAACCATCAATGTAGGAGATCAAAAGGGTAGAATTTGTCCAGGGATAAGGCTCAGAAGGCGGGAATGGATAGAAAAAAAGGACAAAAGAAATGGCAAGCACAGGGAGGAAGTGGGAAGAGTGCTGTTACATTGTGGAGATTCAGACAATGTCAAAAAAACAAAATGTGTATGAATTGTTGAATGGAAAACCAATTAGCTCTGTAAAATTTCACCCAATACATAGATTAACAAAAAAAAAAGAAGAAAGAATTTAGCCCTTGTGATAGCTGGAGCTGTGTGTCAACTTGGCTGGACCCCAGTTCTGTGTGGTTGTTCCCATGATGGGATCGGATGACTGTGTTCTGAGTGGCCAATCTGTTCAAGGGGAGTTTCCCTAGGGGTGTGGCCTGCTTCCAGGATATCCAGGGACATCCTGGGAAGAGAGACATTCTTCTGTGGATCGAGATTCTGTTGTGCTGCCTACAACTGTCCGTGAGTGAGCAGTCCAACATTCGGCCTGGAGATCTTGGATTCGTCATTCGTTGGCGTCAACAGCCAGTGTACTGCCTGCCAGTCTTAAGCTTCTCGGCCCCTGTGGTTGCGGAAGCTAGGAAAAGCCTCCAGCCTGGCATTTGCTCCAGGGACTTTGGACTTGCTGGCTTCTATACGTTTGTGAGCCATTTTCCTAAGATAAATTTCTCTCTCTCTTTATATATATATATATATATATATATATATAAGCTTTGCTGGTTTTTGTTTCTCTGGAGAACCCAGTCTAACACAGCCCTTATCTGTTGGGAATGGCAGACAATTAAAATTACAGGTAATTGCTGGTGATTATGGACAATTTCAATATAATAGAGTAAGTACTATACTAGTGATAAGCCCATGGTGCAATAGGAATGTACAGAAAGGACATAGCCCAATCTGGAGGTGCTTGGAGATGGTTCACGGGAGGCTTCCAGGTAGACGTTATGTCCAAGTTCATATTTCGATAATAAACAGTGTTGGGCAGGTGAAGAGGTGACAAGTGTGGGGTAAATAATTATTTGATCTTTGTTTTTGTCTTTGGTACCTGGAAGGTAACTTCTAAACCTTTGGAATTTCCTAATTGGGCCAGTTTTATTCTCTCGACCACACTGACAGGTTATGCTAATAACTCTTGAGTGGGAACTGGCCGTGTCAAAAAGACTTATCATGTGATGGCAGCTGGACCTGGGAAGAGGGCCTGGAGATTGAGTTCACCATATGGGCAGTGATTCAATCAATCATGCCTACATAATGCAGCTCCAATAAAAATTCTGGACATTGAAGTTCCACTGAGTTTCTTGGTTGGTGAAAGACGTCGAAGCATGGGAAAGTGATGCATCTTTGGCACTGGGATGCTGTGTGTTTGAGACCTTCCCAGACCTTGCCCTATGTGTATTTTCTTTATGCTGGTCTTGGTTTGTGTAATTTATAATAAAACTATAATCATAAACATAGTACTTTTCCTAACTTCTGATACCAAGAGGTGTTTTTGTGTGTCTTCTCTGACATCAATTCTGAATATCCTCTCTCACACCAACTGAAAAGTAAGTCTTCTTCTTCTGACCCTAACATTCCTCCAGATTGTGCCCTTTAACTTGTGAGATCTGACCTAGCTCCAGGTGGTTAGGGACACAAGAACTGCATTTGCAGTTGGTGTTAGAGAGGACGTCTAGAGTTGGTGTTACAAAAGAGAAAGTCACACAGACACCTTAGCAGGACAAGGAGAATATTCCAGGAAGTTGGAACAGTATGTACAAAGTCCCAGAGGTGAGAAAGTGTGACTCGTTGAAGGAATGTTGTACAGTGAGAGGAGAAGAGTGGGGGAGAAATGAAGATGGAGAGAAAAGCAAAGCCCAAAACATGATCAGCTTGTATGTCCTGCCAAAGAATGTGGTGTTTATTCTCAGGGCATTATGAAGCTATGAAAGTGTTTTGAACAGGGGAATGACATCGTCATATTTCTGTTTTAGGAACACCATGTTAATTTTACTGATGTGAGACAACATAGGAAACAGGGAGGTGGTAAGGAGACCCTTACAGTTATGTAGGTAAGGAATGATGGTGCCTGAGATGGAGAAAGTGTCAGTGGTGATGGGGTCAGTGGATAGATTTGGGAGAGATGGAGGAGGTAGAATTGATAGAATGTGGTAAGTGGGTATTGGGAATAAGAAGGAGAGACCATCAAAGGACTCCTGGGTCTCTGTTCTGAGTCATTTGATAGAAACTGGCCCCATTTTGTGAGTGAGAACAGGGAAGGAGTGATATGTTTAAGGGTGGAGTTAAGTTTAACTTTGGATACACTGACTTAGAATGAGTATATAAAGGGTGTAGGTGATTCTATTCCTGCTTTGGGGATTATTAGAGGAAGTTTCTTATGAGCCAACTATAGAAATAGTATTAAGATGTCTTCTCAGCATCAGTTCTTATATTTCAGAAAAAAATTCCCTAAGTAAGGCTGGTTGCTAGGAGTTGAAGCTTGGGCTTGGTTTTAGCTCCTCTTTCAAGGGTGGAAATGAGAGGGTGGGTAAATGAGCAGGCTCAGCTAGCAATAGAATTTTGGCTGGGGCCATCTGATCCATGTCCTTGAGAGAATAGGTAGGCTAGGTCCTGAGGGCCACAGGCAGGGAAAGGAATTATCTATTCTTGGAGTAGTATGTAGAAATGTAATCAAGGAGAAAATTGAAGTCAGAGATTGCAGAGAAGGAGGGAGAAAGGAGGGCCAGAGGTAAAGCAGTTAGATAGCCCTGTTAGCTATAGAATGCCATGATGTATTGTTGTCCCTGTTTAAGCCTATAAATCATGGTTTTAGATACATTTTGATGCATGGGTCTGTCTAACACCTATCTTAGGACAGTAAGAAATCCAGGCAATTTCCCATGCAGGGGACAGAAATGCACACAGTCTACCTTTCAGTTTTCCTAGGCAGTTGTGAGATAAGGATGCCTCTTGTTTGAATTTCCAGAGAAATGTTAGCTCTGCGTTTCTTGAGAAAAGCTGAACCTGCAACAAGAAGGACAGATTGGTGGAATCCCCTCCAAGAAACTTAAGAGGCATCATTGTGTGTGTGACATATATAAGGCTGTGGGGAGTATCAGTTCTCCCCCTGTCTCTGGTATTGGTTAGTAGAGATCATTCCTTTTCCTAAGGACTACTCTAAACCAGTGCCCAACCACCTAGTTGCCTCAGCAGACTGGCTTGTGGCATTCCCTCCAAAGGGTTCCGAAGGATGGTGATTCTTCATAACATAGTCTTGATCACATTTAGGCAGCAATCCAGACAGAATTATAATGAGCTTTCTTTCCTTTCTAAGAACCTGTTGCTTTGGCTTTTCTGGGAATCTACTTGGGAGGCAATTCTGAATTTTGTATTAACAGATGACTGTGGTCTCTTGTCCTAGAAATTTGGGAGCTTTGTCAGAAGGTGGGGTGGTTAGTGGTAGTAGAGATGGCCTAGATATATTCAGATGTTGTTAATGCACATTTAAGAGGCCAAATAGAGTTTTGGTTCATATTATTATTTTTTTCAAAAATACACATAGGCAAGATGGCTATGTTTGCTCTGAAGAAGTTCCAAAGGGAAAAAAATCCCATCCAACCATTATTCATCCACTTCAGTGTCCAACAACTTTAAAATATCTCAGATGCTTTTTGTTATACAGACAGGGAGCCATGTTTAAGCAGAAAATTAATTAGAATTACAAGGCAATATAACTCATAGAGTGTATTAGTTTTCAGACTGTTTTGGGAGATGGAAATGGAGGTCTGGGCAGGTAGAGTTGCAGGCCTCTCTCTTCATCACCATCACCCAAAGTATGTCCACTTTCATTTGGATCCTCTCAGGTGAGATTCCCTTTATACTGTGCATTTATTGGCTAAGAGAGACAGAAAGAGAGAGGGAGAGAGGGAAGGAGGAAGAGAGGGAGAGAAAGAGAGACTAAAAAGCATTACCAAAAAAACCCCAAAAACCTCACTGCTGTTGAGTTGATTTGACTTATAGCGACCCCTCCTTGGGTTTCTGAGAAGAATAGATTGCCCAGTCTTCCTTCTGAGGAGTGGCTGGTGGGTTTGAACCACCAGCCTTCTGGTTAGCAGTCAAATGTCTTAGGAATTACACCACCAGAGCACCCTAAAAACATTGTTATAGTCTATATTCTTGTTTTGCAAATGAAGAAACTGGTACTTAGAATGGTAAAATTCCCTGCTTAATAATCTATAGACATTAAATCAAGGTAGAATTTTAGCCTCCTGCATCCAATCTGGTTCCTTCCTACTCATTTTGTTATCTCACAAAATCTCAGTATGGCTCCAGATATGACCAACAGCCAGATTGATGTTCATTGGCCAAAGAATACATTAGACAAGGGCATGATATAGTACTTCCATGTGAACATACTAGGTGTTATAAGAGAAAAGTGTCCTGATGTTAAACAAACTTGGGAAATGTGGAGCTAACCCAATTATATAGTTTTCTATACTATAGTCCTTCCTGGAGTTTTTAACATGCTAGTATTCATTTCAAGCTTTTGGCAAGGAGAAACAGCTTGTGCAGTTTCTCAAATGTATTTAACTATGGAATCTTTTTTCATGGAGCAATTTAAGAGGCCAGTTTTCCATGACATATACTTTGGGAAGCACTCTATTCAACTACAGAGTTATCATTGAAGATCTTGAATGATTGGTAAACTAAAAATATGTTGAATATAGAATGTGTTAAGCAAAATTGCTCTGTATCAATTGCATGTGTGATATTGCTGACTGACCAATGTGAAGTTGGAGAGGCACGTTTAAAAATTCCTTAATTCCAGAGGGACTTCCAGTAAGATGGAGGAATAGGCAGACAAGAGACACAGATCCTCTTCAACAAAGAAAAGAAAAACCAACTGACAGAGATACAGAAGATAATCCTGGAGCCCTGAGCTTTGAAAGGAACTATACAGAAGTAGATTAGGCACCAACTAATGGAAAAACCTGAGCAAAAACAGTGAGTACAGAGATGGGCAGAGCTGCAGACTGTCAGCTACTCTGACGGGACCAACAGCCTGAATATTTCCAAGTGAGTTGGGACCTGAGAATTGACCTAAAGATCAGCCCTGGTCACCAAGGCTGCAGGGATGACTGCGCTGGTGGCCTATCACTAGGAAGAGAAAGAGCAAGGAGAGAGACAACCTGAGCTGTTGACTTTCCGCTGTCTGGAGGGTGCAGCCATTTTGATTCTTTATACATGGCAGCCATTTTGGATATTTAAAGTGACTGAGGACACAGCCATTTTGAATCTCTACAAATGGCAACCATTTTCAAATTTAAAGTGATAGCATTTTCATTCAGATTCCAGGGATCTAAGAATAGGCTCTGTTTGCCAAGGCCAGCAGGGACATATGAGAGGCTGACAACAGGAAAGGAGACAGGTGGTGAGTATATAAGTGCTATCAACTAGCAAATAGAAGAGCACAGTATCCTGCTTACATAGATAACATACAAAAAAATCAAAGAAAACAAAAATCGTGGGCAAGTCACTCCAACATATAATGGCCAATTAAATATAAACATAAAAACATCACAATGCCTCAGAGACAACAGAGCATCACAGTCCACACAAAGAAGCAAGATAAAGCAGGAGAAACAAGGGACCAGAATGCAGACCCAAAACACATCCCTGAGGAAGATGCAGCATTGGAACATCCTGAAAAGAAATTCAAAAGAATTATATTTAGGTATCTTCAAAGGATTGAGACACAGATTAAGGAAAGCACAGAGAAAATCCTAGAACAATTTTGAAAGACAATGCAAGAACAAAATGACAAAAGAAATGAAAAATTAGAAATGATACAAAATGTACACACAGAAATACAGAAGATTAATACCAAATTTTCAGAAAGATAAGACATTGAGTAGGCAAAAAAGCAGACTTGATTCA
>NW_006921619.1:1765573-1798661 GCF_000298275.1 Orycteropus afer afer
ACCAACCCAGCTATGGAAGTATCCAAAGTAAATAAGCCTACAAGATTGTAAACAGGGAACCAGAGACATCAATTGACAAATGAAGACAACTACAAACCAAAAAGAGGGGAAAACTATGTCATTACAGAACTTCTAAATGGTAGGGAAGTCAAGACAACTACAAGATCAAATGGACTGTTCTAAACTTGGGAAGAAAACTATAAATCACAGGGTAACCTCAAAGAAAAATGATAAACCTTCACATCAAAAAACAGGACCAGCATAAATATTAAGCAAATACTAAAACAATAGCAATGAAGGAAGTGATAACACAATTCATAAACAAAACAAGCTCAGCATAGAAAATCATATGGAAGAAAGAAATAGACACCACGAAAAAGCACATAACAAAAATGACAGCAACAAATTGATATTTGCCAATAATTACATATTCTGGCAGGGGACTTATCTCTAAGATTTACAGCGGAAGAGTAGATGACCAAACTATGGTACATACACATAATGGAATGCTATGCAGCACTAAAGAGTAAGGTAGAGTCTGCAAAACATCGCATAATATGGATGAACTTGAAGGACATTATGCTGAGTGAAATAGTCAATCACAGAAGGACAAATATAGTATTAGTTCTTTGTTGTGGAGGGTCAAGGAAAGGTTTATGTATGGAGAGAAACTTTGTTGGTTGTCAGGGTGGAATGGGAGGGGAGGGAACATGGGAAAAAAAAGCCAAAAAAAAATTCCTTAATTCTAGATAATGCCAAGTGTTAACAATATCCTTTAGGAAAAAATAGTGGACATATGTAAATCTCTCCATGATACTGATTAGATAGGCTATTGTAATTGATATTTGAGGAGTATCAAAAATCTCTTTTGTAATTCCAAATCACTTTGCACATCTTAAGCTTCTATCATTATAGTCGCTCTTTTGGGCTATTATCATTCTAGGTAAAAATACCACTATAATTATCAATACCATAGCATCAGTAAGGAGCTTTGGTGATGTAGTGGATAAGGCACTGACTGCTTGCCAGAAGGTTGGCAGTTCAAACCCACCAGTCACTCTGCGGAAGGAAGATGAGGCAGTCTACTTCCATAAAGATTTACAGCCTCGAAAACCCAATGGGGATTTCTGTGAGTGGGAATCAACTCGATGGCAGTTAGTTTCTTTTTTATTTATTTATTTATTTTTTTTGGTATAGCATCAACTAATATGTCAGCATAAAATACTCTATCATTTTACTAAATTGGTTATTTGTTGTAAGAGACATTTCCACACATAAAATCAATAGCACAGGCTTTAACATCAAATTCAGGTTTGCTCTGCTATTTACTAGGTCTGTGATCTTGGCCAAGTTACTTCAATTCTCTGTGCTTCACCTTCCCCATATGTGAAATGGAAATATTTTATAGAATGCAGCTCTGAATATTATCATGAAGGTTTCCAATGCCTTGAGGAGGGATAGTACCAAATACTTCATCAAAAATAGAAGCTTTCATATTTTGCTATTTTTTTTCTAGTATTTCTTTCAAAGCCTACTGATCCAAAGCCTTTGTAGATTTTATCTGACATGTGTTGGGGGAAAAAAATCTATTTTGATGTTCTTATTTATTCTTCAGAATTCTTTGTTAGCATTCTTGATATTCACTTGCATAGTGCTCTTTTCATTTTTGAGGTCACTTTCCTTTTGGAGCTCTAGTGGTAAAGTGGTTAAGGCATTTGGCTGCTAACCAGAAGGTCAGTGGTTCGAACCCACCAACTGCTCTACAGGAGAAAGATTAGGTAGTCTCCTTCGTGAATTCACGTTGCTTGGTTCTACAATCGATGCCAATGGAAGCAGCAGTGAGGACATTAGATGACGTGTAGCATTGGGAAAGTCAACTGCGAAGGAACTGTATCAAGTGCTGAGGAGCAAGGATATCTCCTTGAGGACTAAGGTGCGCCTGACACAAGCCATGATATTTCCAATCACCTCGTATGCATGTGAGAGCTGGACAATGAATAAGGAAGACCGAAGAAGAGTTGATGCTTTTGAGTTGTGGTGCTGGCGAAGAATGCTGAAAGTACCATGGACTGCTAAGAGAACTAACAGATCTGTCCTGGAGGAAGTGCAGCCAGAATGCTCCTTGGTAGCGAGAATGGCCAGACTTCGTCTCACTTATTTTGGTCATGTTGTAAGAAGGGACCATTCCCTGGAGAAGGATGTCATGCTTGGTAGGGTGGAGGGTCGACAAAAGAGGGGGAGGCCTTCAACGAGATGGATTGATACAGTGGCTGCGATGATGGGCTCGAGTATAGCAGGGATTGTGGGGCTGGTGCGGGATCGGGCAGTGTTTCGTTCTGCTGTGCATGGGGTCGCTATGAGTCGGAAACGACTCGACGGCACTTAACAACAACAACAACAACAACACCCTATGCAGCAGTTCTGCTCTATCCTACAGGGTTGGTATAAGTTGCATTGGACTCCATGGCAGTGGGTTTGGTATTTTTGTTTTTTCTTTTTGTGATAGTAGAAAGGATATGATATGACAACCTAACTGTCCCCATTGCCTGGGTGGCAGAAAACCATTTGGGAAGAATCTAAAATACTTGGCATTTGTCAGGTAGAATAATTCAGCGTACAGGAGCAGAATTAAGGACCAAGATAAACTGTTCTTCCCCTTGTCCTCTTGGCAAGCTCTTTAAATGTCAATTTCAGTATTTGAAGAAAGAAAAATTTCCCATAGCTGAAAATAAGACTGTTAGTGCCTGAAAATGACTGGAGATGCTATGGGAGTTATTTGAGGTATTGCCAATGGAGAAAGGAGATTGACAAAGCAGATATGGAAGACCATGGAGGGATGAAAATGAAGTTCATTTCAGCTCATACCTAAGGAATCTAGCTCACTCAGTGAGCAGTTTACATCTGTCTACCGCTCTATGTTCCCACTGGACAATGGCCTTCTGAATGTCACAAACTCTACATCTTACTTTCTAATTCAACTTTGTCTTCCTAGCAGTTGGCATGCAGTGGCTAATCTTGTGTTTTTACTGGGTGTTAAATATAAATATATAGTAGGTTTGAGTTTTAGGATGGATTTTTTCAAGCAAAATGATGTGATCATGGTCTTAAAAAGAGCATGAAAGAAAATGAAGGCAGCAGTTTCTAGAGTAAACCTAATTACTCAAGCTTGAAGCTGAGAGGGTTATTTTCTGGTTTAAAAATTGTAACTGTCTACCATGTAGACCGTCAAAGTAGTGGGGAGGACTTATACCAGTAAAAAAATGCCTTAACTCTTAGATTTGAAAATAATCTGCTGTGCCTTTTTAGTTAAATTATTACCTCCATGTGATGAATAATCTCAAATGATAATCTTATAAAGAGCCTATTATTAAATGTCTCAGTAAACAGAGTTTTATGAACTCCCTGGGAAGTTTTAATTTGCATTTATAATTTATATCCTCTTTATTTCCAAACGCAATTTGTGGCTGCTCTTAGTAGTTAATTTCACTGTTAATTAATGAAATTCATCTTTGAGACCTGAGTCGTTCTTAATTTCCTCCTAAAAACCTGCACAGTAATATCAAGTAGTCCTAATATATTTTGGAATTTTAGTAAAGAATAAAGAGCCCCAATTATTTTCCTTATAATCCAGACTGAACTCATGCATTCTATTAAGGATTTAATTGATGTTGACTAAAGTAGTAGTATAATTTTCTAGTTATTTTATTTAATACTCTGTATTAGAAGGGGGTCTCACATGTAGAGGCATCTGGTTTTCTCCCTGCCCAGATTTACATGCTTCTTTGATTATTGGTGGCTGAGATGGAGGAAGGCCAGCCATTCGTAGGGCAGCAATTCCAAGACCTCCTAGTATGACCAATCTGTGGATCATTTAACAGTAAGCACATGATTAAATAATTCAGTAATACTGTCAATCAATTAAGATTCCCAGAGGAAAACTTTTCTATTTCCAAACCATTAAATAGTTACTATATTACTATAGTTATATAGTTACAGTATAGTAATTGTTAGAATATTTTTTTGTATTTTGTTTTATATGTATTTTACAATTATAGTATTTAAATTAGCTATTCATTGCAAGAAACATTTCAGGGTGTTTATCATTATTCTTTTCATTTTGCAGAGGAGACTTATAAAGACTTGGTTTATGACTTTTGTGAATTCAGGAATTCAAGAATCATTTCTATATTTCATTATCCACTTTACTAATATATTTGTGAAATTCCAAAGGAAAATAGAAAGAGTATTTTACTTAAGCATTAATTATATTAGTAATGAATTACTATTAATTTTAGAAAAATGCTCATATCAAATTCCTGGGTATATTTGGTTTTAGATCTTTAATATTTAAGCATGTTCAGTGGGCTTGCGGGAAGTATAATTAGGGAAGTGGTCACATATTTTCTTGTTCATCATTTCATTGTGGATTGGCTGCTTGTTAAAAAGAAGATAGAATACATAATAAATATGCATCCAACTTTTAAAAATATGAAACCACAATTATCTGAACCATTCCCTGCATTGACTGTAATTAAACAAAGATGAAGGAAAAATTAAGTTCTGAGTCTGACATTCAATATCTAAAATAATAAATGACAGAGATTCATGTTTCCTATCAGGATCCCAGAAACTAATGCAAAAGAAATACAATTAAAGCTTTTGTCCAAAAGTCTTCTCTCACTCTGCTGTTTAATGATGCTATATTTCTATTCGAACTTTTATGAAGTGACTACTGGGGACAGAACATATTTCTCAGTGCTCTGGGAATTCAGAAGAAGTGAAGTTCCATGTACTTAGGAAAAACAATTCTATTTAATGGGGAGCTCCGTCCTTAATGGTGCAAATGGTTAATGTGCTTGACTGCTAACCAGAAGGCTGGTAGTTTGAGTCCACCCAGAGGTGCCTTTTTCTACTTCTGAAAAAATCAGCCATTGAAAATATATGGAGCACAGTTCTACTCTGACGCACATGGGGTCACCATGAGTCGGAGTTGACTCAACAAAGCTGGCTGATGAATGGGGAGCAAGGGATAGATAAAGAAATAGTAATCCTTAGACCTTACTTCTACCTCATGAAGCCTGGAGATGAAATTACTCCCTAATGCAGGATATAGATGGTCCAGGAAGAAGAGGAGTAACATGTTCTAAAACATGCAAGTAGGAGCAGACAAATTGTGTCAAGGATGTGTGTTAGTCTGATAATGAACTCATTTTCTCATTCTAGAAATAGCAATACATTCTTGCTATTTATACTCTTTCATATGCTATTTCATACTCTTTAAATGAGTGGGCCTTCACGAAGTGACACAGGCTCACAGAGTATGTATAAGCATTATTGCTAGTGCCCTCTATATAAAGATTTCTAGCTAAAGAAATTAAATGGGGTATTGTTTCTCAACACTCCAGTCGGGGTCCTGTGCCCACCAGAGGGGAAGAACAATGGGTGGAACTGTTTCAACAGCTCAAAGATACATAGGGACAATGGGTCCTTTCTCATCCAATCAGAGGAGGGACAGTATTTCTGTTGTCCAATCAATGGGTGGATCAGCTGCAGTATGGACTGGACGTGTATTCTCTTTAAGACTGGCTTACAGAGCTGGCCTTTGGCCATCTTCTCTTGTAAGACCAGTAGATGTAGTCCTGACCTTTATCTAAGTGGCCTGATGATCTGAAGGTGGACTGTCCAAGTAAAAACGTGTACAAATCCCAGTAAAACTTATAACCAAATACCAGTTACACATATATTTTTAATATTACTTTAGTGCTTACATTCAGGCTCCTGTAATATAATAATGTTTATCTAATGGTTTTAAGCCATTAATGATCATTGCTTAGGTCAGCTGTTTCATTAAGAGCTGCAAAATGGTGATTTTTATATTATTTTTTATTTTTTTTGTATTAGCTGGAATCTTTGGTAGATAACAGTTTTCTTTCACCATTTCTTTGGTTAATAGTTTGTACAAGAAGAGCAGGTTACATATTTGATTTTTCCATCTACTTTATCAGTTTTCATAGTGGTAAGTTGGTATCCTAGCAAACTCCAGTAATGACCAATGACATATTTTTAAAATATCATTATTAACTCATTTTTAAAAAATATATTTAATGTATTTAAGTAAGTTGTGATCTCTCTCTCTCTCTCTTTTTTTTTTTGTACTCCAATTGACCAATTAAAGGCCAACAAGAGCCCTTCTGGTTGGATCCTGTGCTCTAACAACATGATCATGTTAGTCTTTGATAACTTTCTAGCTTTTGGTACCACGAGGCATTTGTGGCTCATCTTGCATCCCCTGTGTGAAATCAGCCTTTTTCCAAGAATCCTTTTTTCTTTTTATTTGAAAATGGTATTTAGAGACAATAGTCTGAGAGTTTGAGAAAAAACTTATGTGCTATGCATGGAATAGTTCTCAATAAATGTTTTCTTCCTCTTAAAAAAATAAAATAAATAACATGTATTCATACTGATACTATGATTGAAATGTAAGACTATGGATTTTTTTTCCTGAGTTTTAAAATTTTATACTTAGTGATTTATGCTACAATGTACCAATAAAAGTAACACTAATAACAATGACATTATTTCTAACAAAAAGATTTCTGAATAAGATCATTGAATACAGTTACATGTTTCTTTGAAGTACTTTTTGTCCTTCAAATGAGAAATGTAGAGTCGAAATTCTGTTTTAAAGTTACTTGAAGTAATTTTTTTCTCTATGTGATTATGCTAGCAATTTGGTATACAGGTCAATTCATTTGTTTTAATTTTTAGGAAATATTATTTTCCCTTTTTAAGCTATTTTTTTTCATCATGTACTATATTTGCATTGTTCCAAATTCAAAACTATCTAAAAATATGTATTCACATAAATGTTATCTTTATCCCTGCCCCCTACACTTTCCCTTTCTCTCCAATAGGAACCAGTTTTTATTAGGTTCTTGGTTTATTTTTCATCATTTCTTCTTAAAAATACCAGCAAACCTTATATTTACATTCACACTTCACTTCACCTCTCTAATATAGAAAAAAGAGAACATAGACATACATTATTCTATACTTTTTTCAAAAAATAATTAAAAATATACCTTGGAGATCACTCCTCATCAGTATGTACAGATCTTTCTCATCTCTTTTTACAGTTGCATAGTACTCTACTCCAGTGTCCTACCATCATATATTCTACCCATCCCCTATTGCTAGAATCTGGGACAGATCCCTTTTAAATGGAGAAAATTATTGTGGATACCAGTGTTGAGTTAAATTATTTTTATTATTATGTTACTTAAATATGAGAATATATAGAACTAAGTATATATTCTTTATGCTTACATTTTTTATAAAATTATAAAACAATCAATATATATATAAATACATAAAACTATAAACCCAACATAATTTGCATTAACAGCATTAATTTGATATAATGAATTACACTATTTTGCTGAAATGAAATAACCACTTAAGAATGTGAAGATGGTATTGATTCTTGCAATGCCAGTTCTTCTGCATTCCATGTGTAATTGTGTGCTAGGTGTATTGATCCAGACACTTTTGGTTTGGGGTGTAGAACAAAATTCAAGCTACCTTAAGTCAGGCAATAGCAATAACAACAACAATAAAAAAATAATAATAAAAAAAAAAAAACCTTTGGGAATATGTTGGATCACAAACACATCTTTGAGAAGATGAAACCAGTATTTAAGAGATGGCTGGACAGGTCATCTCTCCATCCATGTGATAGCAAAGATGGACCATGGGAAGCTCCATGCTTATGTCATTTTTATAGATCAAGATCATCCCTGAAATACAAATGCCTCCATAATCACCCACCAAAAAGACTCTGGCCTGCTTGGATCATTTGTCCTCCTTTGAGCTGATCTCTGAATCTTCTGATTAATCAACCTGAGTCATGTGCCCAACCCCAAGGATAAGGAGATACCAAAAATAAATAAATAAGTAAATAGAAGAAGAAAAACAAAAGCCCCTGGCAGCTTTTGGTTAGCAGCCAAGTGCTTTAGCCACTGTGCTCTCAAGGCTTCTGGAAAGGAGGATAGATCTCTTAATTTTCAGTTCTAACAAAAATCTCAAAACAAAGACCTACAAGACAGATAAAAACTTATGCATGTCCATTCCATTGTGGAAGGATTCATTTTTCCCACTATTTTTCTCTGCTGAACTGTTGAAAAATCTTTGGACATAGTTCACCATTATAAGACTTGTTCATTGTGGTAGTTTAGTTTGTGTGTCAAGTTGGCAGGGCCTGGTTGAGTGTCTAGGCAGCTGGATGTAGTATTCCCCATGATGAGAATCTGCTTTCAGCAGCTGAGCCTTAGGGGTGTGGTCTATTTCCTGTATATAAGGAGAAGCCTTGGGGATAGTCTCTAGCCTATGGCACACCTGAACTCTGCAGGTAGCTGAGTCATCGTTCAGCAGCCTGCCATGCTCTGCCAACCTTGGGATTTTCAAGAGGCTTAGAATTAATGGCCTGCTGTGTGGTTTGGTAACATCGGAACTGTGCCTTTTTACTTGTCAACTTTGGGTTTGTCAGCCTCAGCAGCCAGCAGCCAAGTAAAGAAAAGCCTCCAGCTTCAGTGAGCTGGGAGCAGGAGACAGAGCTGCAACCCAAGGTTGAGGGTCTTTGACAGTCCCTAGAACCTGGCACTTTGAACTTGAACTTAAAGCCTTCAAATTGTAAGAGTAAACTGTTTGTTAAAGCCATCTCATTTGTGTATATTCTTGTCAGAGCGGCACTAGGTAACCAGAACATTCGTCATGTGATTTGTTGTTGTTGTTGTTGTTATGTGCCATCAAGTCAAACCTGACTCATAGCGACCCCTCCTTGGGCTTCCGAGGCAGTATCACTACGGAAGTAGGATTGCCCAACCTTTCTTCCGAGGAGTGGCTGGTGGGTTTGAACTGCCAGCCGTCTGGTTAGCAGGCAAGTGTCTTAGCCACTATGCTACCAGAGCTCCCTCGTCATGTGATAGGATTTTGCCATTTATGTATTAGGTCTATTTCTGTACTTTTTTTAAAATTAGGCTATAACACTGAAAGTATAATTATTTGAAAGATATGTGGTCATTGAAATTAAACAACAGCTCTCAGTTTTAAGGTAACCATTCAGAAGATACTCTCGTGATTTTAATTTAGACTATGATAAAAATGAAAACTCAAGAAAAAGGTCTTCTCAGGGAAAACTTCAGACCTCCTACTAAATATTGAATACATGTCATTTGTGGATAAAAATGGAATACTTAATTTTATTAATATACTTTTCAATGATTTAAGTGCTAGTAAGTGTTACTACCCTGGAAACCCAAGGAGGGGTCCACTATGACTTGGGTCCGACTTGACAGCACATAACAACAACAACAATGTGCTAATAAATTGAATATAAAATTGTTGTTTTGTTTGGTATCTAACCTATACTTTATAAATATAAAATTAAAATAAATGTAAATAGTTATCTATAGTGCTGTGTGTAACACTATCTTCAAGAGCTCTGGCTTGACTGAATTTACTTTAAATCTTTAAATACAATTTTATTAACTCCCTCCCATGTGTATGAGAAACTCTAGGCCTTTCTGAATCTCTTTTGTGATCTTTATGGGTGAAGGGTTCCATTTTCTATACCTTACCACAGTCTCCACTCTTCTACAAGGTGAAATAATTGGGAGCAGAGTTTAAAGTCTAGAGAATCTACTGTTCTGCCAGGAAAGCTCACTCCCAAGAATTGCAGAAGAAACTTTGAGACACTTAATATTTTGAATATGCCTAGATAAAAACTTATGTGAGCATCTGGAAAAAAAAAATATCCTACAAAGATTTGATATAATCAGGCCTCTCTTAGTTTTTGGAAGTAAGTGTAGCCCCTTTGGAATACAATAGACAGAGAGGGCATTACTCAGCTACAGGAGTCATAGTGCAGGACCAAGGACACCCATTTAACACAGCATGTGTTTCTCATGTACCTGACCTTTGTTATTGTTGTTAAGTGACCCTGAGTCAACCCCTGAATCATGGCAAACCCATGCAGAATGGAACAAAGCTGTCTGGTCCTATACCATCCCGATGACTGGTTGCAGAGCGGACCATTATGATCCATAGTGTTTGCATCAGACCTTTCTTCCTTGTCCATCTTAGTTTGGAAACGCCACTGAAACTTTTGCAGCAGCATGACAACACACAAGCCTCCACTGAGAGATGAAGTGCATTGGCCAGGAACTGACCTGGTCTCCCATAAATGTGAGAATTCTACCACTGACTACCCCTAGCCCTACCTGACCTTAGACGACCTCTAATGGCAAGGTTTCCTCATACATGGAATGGTAAGTGGGCCACTCATCTCCAAAAATCATTGGTAGCTTTACTGGCTTATAAAGGCACATCTTTAGAGTTGAAAGGAATGAAAGAATAGATTAATATGGAGGGCAGTGTAAGGTATCAGGCATATTTGTTTCTCTATGAATTTTGACTTTGAAGTAAAGATAAATTTTCCTTCTATAAGAACAGATGTAATGAAATGGTAAAGGATGACTAGCTATATAGCCACTATGAAGAGATGAGAACTTTTATTTTGAAATACAGGCAGCCCCTGGGTTGCCAATGTCCAACATACAACCCACAGTTATGAACCAACTCCCGTAAAGCCTATTATATTAAAAATTAGAAGTACATACAATGGTTCATAATAACAAATGGGCACTACTTTGCAATGTGCACCAAAATGTCAACATTACTATTATTTTATTATTGTGTTAAAGATGTTTTAGTGTATCTGGAAGTGTTTCTTTAATGTTTTATTTATTTATTTATTTTTACATAGAAAAGTACATTGTATACCAGTTAGTAAAACAAACATTTGACTAAGTGATATTAGATATAAACCACACTTAACTGTTTTGACTTACATCCAAATTCAACTTAAGAATAGAGTAAAGAATGGAACTCATTTGTAATCCAGGGCCTGCCTGAGTAGAATCTCCTCTGCTTAATGCTGGAGTTCATGAAAAAAGAGAGGCACAGTTCAAAATACAGTGGAGCCACTCTTTATAGAAGTTACTTAAAAAACAACAACAACCAAAAAAAAACAAGCAAGCACACACAAAGCTGTGTGATAAAGAAAATAAGAATTGGATAGCAGCTTTTATTTAGAAAAATGTAAGAAATAATGGGAAAAAGTATCTCCAAAAGTACACAGACCAGACTGCAATGACCATGAAGTTGCTAAAGTGACTGACCCCGGGAAAAGAGATATCACTGTGTAAATGTGTCTCATGCTGTTGAAATGTAAGTAAGATACCAAATCTTGGGGTAAAGTTGATTTTTCGAAGGAAAGACCCATTTCCATGCAAGTGCTTGCATTTCCTCTGTGTGCCAGAATTTTTAAGGGAGAGATGTTTAATGCTAATGAAACTTACATGTGCAAGTTTTCCTCTGTGTCACTTGGGAGAAGGACCTCTTAGTATTCAAATTCTCTGTTGAAATCTAAGGTAATCCACATAAGATCCATATTAGCTGTTTAATGCATAGAGTGACTGGTACCTCAAAAACCAAACCAAACTCACTGCTGTTGAGTCTATTCAAAGTCATAGCGATTCCATTTGGTTTCTAAGACTGTAAATCTTTATGGAAGCAGATCGCCTCATCTTTCTTCCACTGAGTTGCAGTGGGTTCGAATTGCTACCCTTTTGGTTAGCAACCAACTGCCTTAACCACTACACCACCAGAGCTCCTTGTGGCTGGCACCTTAACGCACTGCCGTCGAGTCAGATCCGACTCATAGCAACCCCTCCTTGGGTTTCTGAGGTGGTATCACTAAGGAAATAGATTGCCCAACCTTCCTTCCAAGGAGTGGTTGGGGGGTTTGAACCACCAGCCTTCTAGTTAGCAGTCAACAGGCTTAGGCACTAGGCCACCAGAGCTCCCGTGGCTGGCACCTGGTGCATGCTAAAAAGCCACCCCAAAATCCCCTAAAACAAAATGGCTTTGTGTTTTATTGCTGCTCAGGAAAGTGCTAGCTATCGAGTATTCTCACTAGTATTAAATATCTTTAATCTTAAGCAAGACTTTTTTTTTTTTTTTTTTTTTTTAATCACCTGTCACATTACAAAGGAGCCCTGGTGGAGCAATGTTTCAGCACTTGGCTGCTAACTAAAAGGTCAATTGTTCAAAACCTACCAGCTGTTCCACAGACAATGATATGGCGCTATTTTCCTTCAAAGATGACAGCTAAGAAAGCCCAATAGGGCTGCTCTACTCTGTCCTCTTAGGGTCACTATGAAGTTAGAATTCACTCAGTGCCACATAACTACAACAACAACGCATATGTAAATTTTTAAAACAATATTTCAGAAGGAAGAAACCTAATGCAACCAAACAGTTTATAAATGCTTTGATTTTAAAATAGTTTATATTGTGTAAGAGTTGATTTAGACTCTCTCAAGCTAGTAGATTGATTATTTTATCAAATGGAGATGAATCTTCGTTTCTCAGTTTGCAGGAAAAAGAAAAAGCAGAATCAGAAATTAAATTGCAGTGTAGAGAATGTGTCTTAGTTAAAAAAAAAAGTGATTCTTCAAAGTTTAGTTTTTATTTTGTTTTAATTTATATTCATTTTAAAGCTTCAACAGTGTTTTCCAGCAGGTGTCACTGTAGGCAAATATAAAATGATAAATACAACATTCATACAGCTTGCAACCAATGGCTCCTTGAGAAAAGAGCAGCTTTACATTCAGACTTCTCAATTATTTAGTATTTCGGGTTTGCTATTGTGGTGGTGGTTAATCTTACCTTCCAGCATTGTTTTCTGTTCTTACCCATGCATTCGTAACCAGCTAACATTAGCTGGCTGGGTGACCAGAAGCACCAGGGTACATTGTGGAATAAGGACAAGACCAACAGTACCCACTGGGGGTAGAACCTTATTACTTTATAGGAAAGAATCTTGAAATCTTGAAAAGTCAAAATAAAATATAATATTTGAATTCCAAAGCCTCTTGAACATCTTCCCTAAGAGTCTTAATTATGTTTTCTGATTATTAGGGTTTCTATGTAAGCTTTGTTGCCTAAACTGAAGTTTCATCAGGAAGGAAAAGCTTGAAAAATATTCAGCAAAATACTTATTATTAGTCCGGGATAGGTATGTGAAAGGGAAAGCAGGTAATATTATTGTTGGTTACTTTGAAATGATTCTTTAATAGTTGAGTTACAATTGAGTTCATATTATTCTGCCTGCAAAGAACATCTCATTAGACTCCAGAGAAGCCATTTCTGAGCACATTATCACAGGGAAGTCCAGAGAATCCATTATTTCTGTTTAGTCCTTTCTTTTTAATATACATAGCATGCAGAAAGGGAAGCAGAGTGATAGGGTAGAGAGAGAATTTTTCAGGAATTATTTTTGTTGATTTCAAAGTTTTTCTGTTTGCTAGGAGCTAGGAGCATATCGGTGTAGCTTTCATAGCATCTAAGGCAGAATTTGGTCTGCATCTCTAGACTAGATTTAGTTGTTGACAGTTTGACATGGGCAGATAGATTTTAAAGAAAAATGCACAAGTAGAAAGTGGTTTGGAGTTCTTTCCCTAACCCATGTCTAATTTAAAAAGAAGGCCTGAATGATTGAAAAACATGTTTTATGCAGTATCAGTCTTAGGAGGAATGAGTTGTATTCCATACATCCAAGCAAGTACAAAAAATAATATTACTTTCTCCATTTTATAATCAACTCACAAGCTCTCAGGGAAATTGTTGGTTCCTGTGACTACAGTTCTCAATCCCAAAATAGAATCTACCTCTCCTGACTCACTCTTTTCCTCTAGAACATATTGCCTAAAATAGGGTTGTTGTTTGGAATCTGAAAACATGTTTTCTCTTTTATAGTACTGCCAGAGTTTATTGAGGCTGATTCCATACCTGGCACATACTGAGTACTTCATACATATTCTCCCAAATAGTTTTCCCCTTACTCCGTTTTCCTATGTGGTGGGTATTATCTTCCCCATTTTATTGACATGGAAACAGATTCAAAGAGCAGGATTCGGTAGCTAGGAAAGACAGAGAAGGGGCCCGGTTGTGGGTCTTTCTGAGTCTAAAAGCTTTTGTTCTTAACAGTTACTCCTCCACAGCAAAAATGGGACATTATTTTAGGAGAAAGGGGGAAATAAAGCCATCATTGAAAAGTCACACAGAAAAGAACAATTTCTTTCAGTATAAAGTGGGCTTTAGTTTAAAGCCAGCCTCATTCTGTGTAACGTGTTCAACTTTAGTCTTACATAGTGATCAGCTGTATTCCAAATAATGATTCTGCAATTGCCAATGATATTCCTTTGTTTTGCTTAGTAAGGAGAACAGTATGTCCATAGGAGTTCCCAAGTGGTGCAAATAGTTAATGTGCTCCATGGCTTACTGGAAAGTTAGAGGTTGGAAACCACCTAGAGGCACCTGGGAAGACAGGTCAGGGGATCCACCAAAAAATGAGCCACCAAAAACCCTGTGGAGCACGGTTCTACTCTTGACACACGTGGAGTCACCATAAGTTGAAGTCGACACAATATTGCAACTGCAGTAGCAACTGGATACATCCATACATTAAGGCAATATTCTTAACATGATTAAAACTCATCTGGTGAAAGAGAAAACTCAATTAACTAGAATCTCTGAGAATTATAAGCTCTTGTTGTATGCCATCAAGTTGCTTCTGACTCATAGCGACCCTGTAGGACAGAATAGAACTGCCCCTGAGGATTTCCTTGGCTGTAATCTTTATGGTGCACATCACTAGGTCTTTTCTTTGAAGCAGCCGCTGGGTGGGTTTGAACTGCTGACCTTTCATTTATCAACCAAGTTCTTACCTATTGTGCAGAATTCTTTTGTAATCTCTTAGCATATCGCAATTATAAAGTGTAACAAAAATGGGGAAAAAAAAAAAAAAAACCCTCAAAGAACTAAGAACTAGTAACTGGTAAGTTTGCAACATGTTAGAACATTTCCATTTGAGGCCTTTTAGAAAGGCATTTAGATTGTAACTTCTATAACAAAAAGGTGCTTAAGATTTTATAATGGGGTATGAGGTCAGAGTCCTGGATTGAAATCGTGATTCTTTATCACTTCTCTGAGCCTCAGTTTTCTCATCTCTAAAATGGTGATAATAATATAATGGTGACACCAAATATTTATGTACTAAACACTGTGCCCAGTGCTTTATAGACATAATCTCACTGCTCTTTCAACAGCCCTGTGAGATATGCACTGTTCTTTTACCCCCACAGATAAGAGAATTGAGGCACAGGGCCATAGCTAGTAAGTAGTGGAAACTGGACTTGAACAAAACAATCTGATACTAGAATTTTCATTCTAAACTGTTATAGGAAAATGCCTTCTCATATGATTTTTATGAGTATTGAAAGCCAGTGTTATTTTTGTTTTCAAATTAGAAAGGGGAATCTGACAAATTCATCCTTAAGAAGTTAAGGGAGACTAAGAATCTGATTTAAGGGAACTAGCTATCTGTCTATGAGCTCTGGTAGCGTAGTGCCTAAGGCATTTGACTGCTAACCAGAAGGCTGGCGTTTCAAACCCACCAGCCACTCCTTGGAAGGAAGATGGGGAAATCTACTTCCATAGTGATACTGCTTCAGAAACCCAAGGAGGGGTCGGTATGAGTTGGGTCTGACTCGACGGCATATAACAACAACAGCTATCTGTCTCACAGAGTTGCTGGATATACTTGGGTTTCATGTTCTCATTTTCTTATTAGTTCATAATTTTCACATACTTAGACATGCTTCTGTGTTCTATAAAAGTCAGTGCATAAAAGTCTGGAACTTTTTTCTCGTTCACCTTCTTGTTTTCCTATAAAGTTCCTGTCCTTCAAAAGGCTTATGACCCCTCTTCCCTTGTGGCCCAATCCCTGGTGAGTGGTGCTTTCTACCTTACATTGGGGTGATCTGGGTTGAGACTTAGCACTCATGATTGAAATAAAATTAGTGTCAAGCATACATGCACACACACACACATAGGAGCTTGAGAGTAGTTCGTTGTTACGTGCCGTCAAGTCAGCCCTGACTCATAGCGACCCCTCCTTGGGTTTCCGAGGCAGTATCACTACAGAAGTAGTATTGCCCAACATTCCTTCCGAGGAGTGGCTAGTGGGTTTGAACTGCCAGCCTTCTGGTTAGCAATGCAGAGTAGTAGAAACAGAATTTCCAATTGATTGGGAATCATAAAAATGAATTTAAAAGTTTATATGAATTATCACATTTACTTTTTTAAAAATGACATTTATTGTTTCAAGGTAATATCTATGCTCATTCTAGAAATTTGGAAAATAAAAAAAAAAAGAAATAACAATTCTAGCAAACAGAAACAACTGGAGTTAAGAATTTTGAATTTTTTTCCTAAATATATTATTTTACATAATGTAATCTTATATGCATTTCTAAGGCACTCTGGTGGCACAGTGCCTAAGGCATTTGACTACTAACCAGAAGGTTGGCAGTTCTAGCTACTCCTCAGAAAGAAGACTGGACAATCTACTTCCATAAAGATTGACTGTCTCGGAAACCCAAGGGGGTTGTTATGAGTTGGAATCGACTCAATGGCTGTGAGTTTTATATGCTTTTAAATATGTTTTTCCTCACGTTAAAAATTTTGCTGTAGATTTACAGTTTTTAAACACATTTGAAAGTCTTTTGTAATTCATAATGGTAAGACATTGGCACACTTGGCATTGGAGAAGCCACTAATGAAAGTGATTTCTTTTCATTCTAATGAGGTGTTTCTAGTAGTATCTGAATACAATAACTATCAAACACTGCCTTTCAGAGTGTATTAGACATGTCAAAAGGCTCTTCCAGAGAGACCCTAAGGACTGGAGCCAACGTGGAGGCCATGTGGATTGAGAGGAGCCTGTATAGGGCACAGGTTCATGAGCCAGAACATAGCAAGTTATGAGATGTGGGAAGTGAGGGACAGGAAGGTGGTGAATATAACTTCCAGGCTGCTGTGTGGATGTGGACACTAGTTGCAGAGATATAGAACCTGGGTGGGAGGACTACTGAGCTCTGTATGAGATACTGAATTTTACTATCTCTGAGGAATTCAGGGGTGATAGCCAGTGTGAATCCAGGACTTGGGCCTGGAGAAGCAGACACAGAAATTTGCACAGAAATTTTATGAGGGAGAAAAATGACATTTTTAAGGCACTTGGGATCACTAGACTCTGTAAAAAGCTATTTTTAGTGGTTCTATGCAAAATAACTTTCCCTTAGAAATGAGTTACAGAGGATTAACTGAACATGGTGTCATTTGCATCTTCACTCACATCCCTGGCTCCACTGATCTTGAGCCTCTACTGGGTAGTACCAACCTCTTTCTGGCCTCCTCTCCCCCTCTGCCTGGCTTATGTCTGTTCTCAGCCTGGTGTCATTGTATCCTGGACAAAGACTGTCATTAGTCTTGAAGAGAATAGATGCACCATGGAAAAGAGAATGGGTTGTTCCAGATCTCTAGGTACTTGGAGTGATCTATGGCCAGAAAATTAATTATAATTTATACACACAAGTATAGGTATATGCATGTACAAATACACAGGTGATATTATTTCTGGGGGAGCTCTGGTAGCATAGTGGCTAAGGCACTTGCCTGCTAACCAGAAGGCTGGCGGTTCAAACCCACCAGCCACTCCTCGGAAGGAAGATGGGGCAATCTACTTCCGTAATGATACTGCCTCGGAAACCCAAGGAGGGGTCACTATGAGTCAGGTCTGACTCGATGGCACTTAACATAACAACATTATTTCTGGGAGCACTATGACCATTGATCTTTAAGATGACATGAAACAAAAATGAGATGAGCATATCCATGAAGGTGAAGTATTTGTGATTTGGAGTAGGCAATTACCCAAGGCTCTAGCAGAAGCAAATTTACATAGTATTAAAATGAATAGAGGAGATCCTAGTAAGGATAAAAAAAGTCACAGATATTTTTGTAACTTTATAATGTTATTCTATATAAAGATGCTGAAAGATGCCTCCTCTAAGGAAAATGCCTGAAAGAAAAGCTCATCTGTCCATTTATGTCCAGAAGCAGAAGAACTGAGTTTCTATCTCAGTCTGGCTCTTATTGTAATTCTTGTTTGACTTTAAACAAATTCTTTCTCTGAAACTCATTTTTTTTTTTTTTAACATACAAAATGTGGTACAAACCTTCCTTACTGCATTGCTGTGGGGAATAAATATGAACAGGTTTTGAACACTCAAGGTCCCTATACAAACAAGTTTAATTGCATGGGTAGTTTAAGGAGGACTTGTGAAAAGTGTGAAGTTTGTCTTTTCCTTCACCCTTACTCATTTCCTCTTTTCTGTTCTTCCTTGGGTGCCCTTTTCCTCACCTTGCCATAGATGCGAAAAGTAGATCCCTCACACTTGAGAGGCATACACTCAGCTCTAAGGATCCAAAAAAAAAAAAAAAACAAAAACAACCCCAAACTCGCTGCCATAGAGTAGAACCTGACTTATAGTGACCCCTCCTTAGGTTTCCAAGGTGGTATCTCTATGGAAGTAGATTACCCAAACTTCCTTCCAAAGAGTGGCTGGTGGGTTTGAACTGCCAGCCTTCTGGTTAGCAGTCAAAAGCCTTAGGCACTACACTAAGTAGTACTCTAAAGATAGCACCCAACATATGGTTGGCTTTCAATAACATTTTATTAAATAAATGAATGAATGAACAAATTATTATATCCCGAAGCTTCAGGAATACAAACTTAGGAATATGATAATAATTCATTTTTCCTATAAAATGAAACAACTGAAATAACCTCATCAGATGAGAGCAGGGAATATATGCCAAACTGAGAAGCTCTGCATGATGACTTTTTCTCCCAACTTATATCACATAATCCTTTCTTGCTAAGAGTCACCAGGGCTACTTCTGAGGGCTTTTCCTCACTCACTCCATCCCCTGCCACTTGCCATAGTTCATCTCCACCTTCAATCCTCAGCCAGTTCCATTTCAGTCCAGAGTTCCAGAGGACTCTCTCTGCTCTCAGACCTTCTCTCTCATCCTCCTTCCCACATGCTCTTTCTCACCAGGTAAGAAACTTGCACCATAATACTGGCTTCAAATTGCGGCCTCTGCAACATGAGGAATGAACACCATGACATGGCTTGCCATGGGACTGCTGTACTTCACAGTATAGGCTGACTCCTTGCTGTGGGCTGTGCCTTTCCTTCTATCTAGATCTACCCACCCCTTCCCAGAAGGCTATGTCTGTAGGGAACAATCTATAAAACTAATTCCTACTGACGAATGACTGCTTGATAATGACTTAACCTTCCCCAGGGAAATTAGCCTTTTATGAGACTCAGAGAAACAATGTCCTGATGCACTCTTGTAGTAGAATTTCCAGTTCTGTGACAGGGTGATAGGGGAGATCTATTTGAGCTGTGCCTTTTCCTGGTACTCTTCAATCAAGAACAAGCACGGACTGCTAAATTTGGGCCTGTAAAGTGTTGACTTTATTTATCATTCATTCATTCATTTCTCAAACGTGTATAGAGGTCCTACTATGCACCATTATAGTTTATTCACTAACCAAAGTTAATAAGGTACAATGATAATAATTGGGTGTGTGTTTGTGTTTGTGTGTGTGGTGTGTGAGTGTATATAAATCTCTAGGTGGTATAAATGGTTAAGTGTTCAACTACCAGCCAAAACGTTGGTGGTATTAACTCACCTAGCCAGAAGGCAGGCCTGGTGACCTGCTTCCAAAAGATCACAGCCTTGAAATCCTGTTTACCAGTTCTGCTCTGCACACATGAGGTCACCATGCATCAATTAATTCAACAGCAATGAACAACACCAACCATGCACCAGTACTGTACTAGGTTTATGGGGGGGGGAGGTTACCTCAAAGATCTGAGTCTAGTGAATATGTACAGTTGGCATTATGACACAGCATGTAAATGGAATGATAGGTAGGGACAGAGGTTTGGAGAAGCATCTGACCTATGGCAAGGATCATAGGGTTGGGTAAAGTGGATAAGGGGCAAAAAGACAAGCAATATTCTGAGACCATCTACATTTAACTTATTGTAGGGCCAGAGAGGTTAAGATCTGTCAGTTATTCTAACAGGGCCAAGTCAGAAAAACAGAGCTCAAGGCAGATAATTTAACATAGGAAATTTAATGTAGGGAACTCATTCCAAAGGTGTTAGAAAAGCTGAAAGGCCAAACAGGGAACAAGAAGCCAACCCAAAAATTTGCAACAGCAGGAAGCTGCTAGCACCCCTAGAGCCGGAGGAACAAAGTATGGGGGTAGTCTTACCAAAGCCGCAAGCCCAGGATTGTCTTGTAGGTGCACTGACACACATAGATAATACCAAAGGCACACTAGGAGCAGAGATGGGGATTAATGTGCTATTCTGCATTCTGTCTGCCCTGTGATCACTTGTCACTGCCTCTCATTAGCCAAACTCAGCTCAAGGACTGTTAGCAGAAAGAGCTGGGACTGGAGTTTGCAAAAGTCAGCCCTCAGGGATACTCAGCAGCAGAACAGGGGATATATGGAGATGGATTTGAGAGCAAATAAATAAATGACCAACACAATCACAGTTGCCCTTATCTGATCTACTAATTTAAAGGGAACATCAGGGCTGAGAGTGATAATTTGCCCAAGGCTGACTGATTAGTTTTCAGGACAGCCAAGTCTGGAACCTAGATGAACTGGCAGGTAATGATTCAAATAGGATTTCTGGAGGTGCTGTTATTTTTCAAGCTACATATTAGATTTCTCACATGAAGTTATATCATTTAATTCTTCTAGCATCCCTATACAGTGACTTCTTGAATCCAAATGCAGTGTATTCCCAAAGGCAAATGACCTATCATTTAAAATAATAACAATAAAGTCATCATGAAGTCACAAAAGATTCATAGGAAAATATCCAAGAAAAAACTTATTATCGATTCCAATTTCTTTCCTTACATTAGCCTTCTAATAAGATAAGCCTAAGGGATGCTATACAAAGGAACTGTATCAAGTGCTGAGGAGCAAGGATATCTTCTTGAGGACTAAGGTGCGCCTGACACAAGCCATGATATTTGCAATCGCCTCGTATGCATGTGAGAGCTGGACAATGAATAAGGAAGACCGGAGAAGAGTTGATGCTTTTGAGCTGTGGTGCTGGCGAAGAATGCTGAAAGTACCATGGACTGCTAAAAGAACTAACAGATCTGTCCTGGAGGAAGTGCAGCCAGAATGCTCCTTGAAAGCAAGAATGGCCAGACTTCATCTCACCTATTTTGGTCATGTTGTAAGAAGGGACCATTCCCTGGAGAAGGATGTCATGCTTGGTAGGGTGGAGGGTCAACGAAGGAGGGGGAGGCCTTCAACAAGATGGATTGACACGGTGGCTGCAATGATGGGCTCAAGTATAGCAGGGATTGTGGGGCTGGCGCAGGATCGGGCAGTGTTTCGTTCTGCTGTGCATGGGGTCGCTGTGAGTCGGAAATGACTGGACGGCACTTAACAACAACAATAACAACAAGGGATGCTATACTTAGAACAAGAGATAGTCATCTGAAAAGAACAAGGGAATGCATGATTTAAAATCAGGAAAGGTGTATATCAAGGTTGTATCCTTTCACTATACTTATTTAATCTGTATGCTGAGCAAATAATCTGAGAAGTTGGATTGTATGAAGAAAAATGCAGCATTAGGATTGCAGGAAGACTCATTAACAATCTGCGATATGACACAATTTTGCTTGCTGAAGCACTTACTGATGAAGATCAAAGACTATAGCCTTCAGTATGGATTACACATCAACATAAGAAAAATAAAAATTCTCACACCTGGACCAATAAACAACATCATGATAAATGGAGAAAAGATTGAAGTTATCAAGGATTTCATTTTACTTGGTTCTATAAGCAATGTCCATGAAGGCAGCAGTCAAGAAATCAAATGATGTACTGCATTGGGCAAATCTGCTCCAAGAGACCTCTTTAAAGTGTTAAAAAGCAAAGATGTCACCTTAAGGACTAAGGTATATATGATAGTTGGAGCTGTGTGTCAACTTGGCTGGACCACAATTCTGTGTGGTTTAAGCTGTTGTGATGTGGTTATTCCCATAATGGGATCAGATGATTATGTTTTGAGCAGGCAATGGGTTGAAAGGGAGTTTCCTTAGGGGTGTGGCCTGCTTCCAGTATATCTATGGACATTCCGGGAAAAGAGACATTCTTCTGTAGATTGGCATTCTGTTGTGCTGCCTACAACTGTCTGTGAGGGAACAATCCACCATTTGGCCTGGAGATCTTGGATTCGTCATTCATTGGAGTCAACAGCCAGTGTACTGCCTGCCAGCCTTGAGCTCCTCAGCCCTGCAGCTGCAAGAGTCAGAAAAAGCCTCCAGATTTATGTTTGATCCAGGAACTTTGGACTTTCCAGCTTCTATAAGAGAGTTCGTGTGAAAGAGTCCCAGATGGGCCTGAGAGTCTATCTCAGAGTAATGGAAGAATTTTACTGGCCCCGTGGATGCTGCATTTCGCCATGGTCATGACAGCATCTTCCTGATCAAGGAAGACAAAGTCTGGGTGTACCCTCCTGAGAAGAAAGGATATCCAAAATTGCTCCAAGATGAATTTCCTGGAATCCCATCCCCACTACATGCAGCTGTGGAATGTCACCGTGGAGAATGCCAAGAGGAGGGTGTCTTCTTCTTCCAAGGTAACTGCAAGTGGTTCTTTGCGATGGGAACCAAAAAGGAGCGTTCCTGGCCAGCCATGAGGAACTACTTCTCTGCCCTGCGATGCCTGGGATGCTACTACTGTGTATCTGACCCAAGCCATGATATTTTCAGTCACCTCATATGCCTATGAAAGCTGAACAATGAATAAGGAAGACCAAAGAAGAATTCATGCATTTGAAATATGAATGTGAAGAGTATTGAATATACCCTGGGCTGCCAGAAGAATGAACAAATCTGCTTGGAAGAAGTGCATCCAGAATGTTCCTTAGAAGTGAGAATGGCAAGACTTCATCTCACATACTTTGGACAGGAGGCACCAGTCTCTGGAGAAGGATATCATGCTTGTCAAAGTAGAGGATCATCGAAGAAGAGGAAGAGTCTCTTCTGTGGATTGACACAATGGCTGCAACAGTAGGCTCAAACTCATCAACAATTGTGAGGATGGCACAAGACTGGGCATTTTCATTCATAGGGTCACTATGAGTTAGAACAGATTTGACAGCACCTCACAACAACAAGCAGGGATGGATGGTAAGTGAGTCCATCTCAATATGTAGTCTGGAACACTGTGGGGCCTGTACATGCACACTCATACCTGTCTCATCTGTAGACTTGGGGCTATCCTCTGTCTTACACAGCAGTATTCTGCATCTTTCAAATGTGTTTAATTGTGAATGCTATGGGAGCAAATACATATTCATTTAAAATTATTATGCAACTAAAATTCAGAGTAGTTTTGTGATTTTCCACATTCTTAAGTAATGGAGAAAATGTATATAGCTACCATCATGTATTGCATTGGGAAAATCTGCTGCAAAATACCTCTTTCAAGTGCTGAAGAGCAAAGATATCTCCTTGAAGACTAAGGTGTGCCTAACCAAAGCCATGGTATTTTCAATCGCTTCTTAGCATGTGAGAAGTGGACAATGAATAAAGAAGACCAAAGAGTTGATGCTTTTGAGTTGTGGTGTTGGAGAAGAATGCTAAGAGTACTATGCTCTGCTAAAAGGACTAATAAACTGACCTGGAAGAAGTGCAGACAGAATGTTCCTTGGAAGCTAGAATGGCCAGACTTCGTCTCACCTACTTTTATCATATTGTAAGAAGGATCCATTCCCTAGAGAAGGATATCATGCTTGGTAAGGTAGAGAGTCATCAAAAGAGGGGAAAGCCTCTTTTGATTGACCCAGTGGCTGCAACAATGAGCTCAGGTATAGCAAGGATTGTGAGGCTGGCACAGGACTGGGCAGTGTTTCATTCTGCTGTGCACAGGGTCACTATGAGTCAGAGACGACTCGACGGCACCTACACAAGAACCATCATGTGATGATCTGATACATTTTTGCTGTCTTAAAAGGACTCCTCAATGCTTGGAAAAGTAAAGAAAAATGTCAGCTATTACTGTCAAGAAGTGGGCTGTTAGAGAGAGAGCCAGACCAAATTAATGATAGTTGCATTCATTCAAGCAGTCCTGGTGGTACTGTGGGTAAGGGCTTGGCTGCTAACTGAAAGGTTGGTAGTAAATCTACAGTTGCTGCACAGGAGAAAGATACAGCAGTCTGCTTCCATAATGATTTACAGCCTTGGAAACACTACGGGTGAATTCTGGTCTATCTAATAGGTTGCTATGGGTCAGAAATGACTCAAAAGCAATAAGGTTTTTTTTTTTTTTAATGCATTCATTACCTGTTCTGGTGCTTTTCATGTATTGTATCATTCATTCTCTCAATTTGTATCATTAATAACTCTCAACTCACTGCTGTCAAGCAGGATCTGACTCATAGTGACCCCTCCTTGGGTTTCCGAGGCAGTATCACTGTGGAAGTAGATTGCCCAACCTTCCTTCTGAGAAGTGGCTGGTGGTTTTGAACTGCCAGCCTTCTGGTTAGCAGTCAAATGCCTTAGGCACTATGCCATAAGTGGGTCCTATTTTTATTAAGATCCCCATTGTACAGATGAGGAAACAGAAGCACAGAGGGATTAAGGCTTAAGGTCTTACATTTTTGACAACCTCACTATTCTACTTCCAAAAAATTATTTCTCTCCTGCTAAAAGTTACACAAAAGGGAGGATATAAGGAAGAAGATTACAGACCCATAAAACCCATTGTCAGGAAACTATTGAAACACATTTTCAGAATTTTATCTATTTTAAAAATACCATTTTAATTTTGTCATTCTTTATAGGTAATAATAAAAGGTACATATATATATATTACTTCTCATTTTCAAGCTCACAATAATTATGTAATTTCCTTCACTTAGGTAGTGCAACCTGCTAATAAATTGAGTGGTTAGTGCTTAAAGACTGTAAAAACCACTTCAAATAGCATGACAATCTCATCTTTACAATAATACCAGGTTGTTAATTAGCTGAACTACCCAAATACAGAGATCATGGTTAAAACAGTTTTGAGTGGGAGACAGTAATGATGTTTTACAGCAAGCTGTCTGCCATGCACGTCAACTACAGTTTTTAAAAATAAAAATGTCCAACACTACTAAGATGCTCCTTTTCTTAAGAGTAGCATGCACTGCAAAAATAAAGATCTTGCCAAATTAAATAGTTCCATAAATACTGCTTCTATATCTGTCAATGGGGAAATAGGCAAGAATGAAATGTTTAAGGAAGGGCACTTTCTCCACTCTCAGTACAGAAGAGGAAAATGTCAATCCTATGGAACGTTTTGGAAATGCTACTTTTAGAAAACTAAAAAATATCCTGGCAGTTAAATTTTTTCTAACTTTTTATTG
Organism: Orycteropus afer afer; assembly: GCF_000298275.1. Taxonomy (NCBI): domain Eukaryota; kingdom Metazoa; phylum Chordata; class Mammalia; order Tubulidentata; family Orycteropodidae; genus Orycteropus; species Orycteropus afer. Next base: position 1,791,079 of record NW_006921619.1, read on the forward strand.
TGATCTTATAGAACAGTTTGTTTTCCATTCAACAATACATACATATTTTGTTTTTTGACATTGATTGCAATCCTCATAATGTAACAACACTCTTCCAACTTCCTCCCTGTATGCACCAGTTCCATTCATCCGTCTTTCCTATCCTTTGATAATTAAATTTTTAAAAATATTTTGTATTCAAAAATAAATCTTTTTCACATTTCAATATGGACCATCCTTTATAATCTTAATGCCATTTCCCATGTCCATACTTTCTACTTTGCTAGAAGAGGACACACAGTCTTTGATTGTGTGCACATGGCCAATACCAGTCTCCAACTGGGGCTATGTCTTGAACAGCCACATTAGTTTATGTCCATATCATTCCATCACCAAACATTATTGGCTCAACTAACATTTCTTGAGTGTTTTCAGTGTTCTAGGCCTTTGGCAAGATTTGGAGAATATATTCGTGAGTAAGAAATGGACCATGACCTGACTGAGCTACAAGTCTATGGTAGAGGTCTGACACGTAAATGGAAATTTGCAATCAGTATATTCATCATTGAAAGAGAGCTCCGATCCAGGACATTGTGGGAGAGGAAGAGAAATGATGAGGTATTGCTATACAGGAGATGTTTTGAAAAGGAAATGATAGCTGAAGAACATCTGGAATGATGGTAATTAGTACGCTGGGTGTATGTTGTTGTTGTTACGTGCTGTGAGCCAGTTCTGACTCACAGCAATCCTATGCACCACAGAATGAAACATTACCCAGTCCTGTGCCATCCTCACAATTGCTGCTGTGTTTGAGCCTATTGCTGCAGTTGCTGTGTCAAGCTACACAAGAAGGTCTTCCTCTTTTTTTTATTAACCCTCTACTTTAACAAGCACAATATCTTTGTCAAGAGACTGGTCCCTCCTGATAACATGTCCAGAGTATGTGAGATGAAATTTTACCATCCTTGCTTCTAAGGAACATTCTGGCTGTACTTCTTCCAAGACAGATTTGTTTGTTCTTCTGGCAGTCCATGGTATATTCAGTATTCTTCACCAACACCATATTTTAAATCAATCAGTTCTTCTCTGGTCTTCCTTATTAATTGTCCAGATTTCACATGCATATGAGGTGACTGAAAATAACATGGCTTGGGTTACGTGCACCATAGTCCTTAAGGTGACATCTTTGCTTTTTAACATTTTAAAGAGGTCTTTTGGAGCAGATATTTCCACTGTAATACATCATTTCATTTCTTAACTGATGCTTCCATGGGCATTGATTGTAGATCCAAGTAAAATGAAATCCTTGACAATTTCAATATGTTCTCCATTTATCATGATGTTGCTTATTGGTCCAGTTGTGAGGATTTTTGTTGTCTATGTTGAGGTTGTACTCTTTGATCTTCATCAGTAAGTGCAAGTCCTCTTCCCTTTCAGCAAGCAAGTTTGTGTCATCTGCATACTGCAGATTGTTAATGAGTCTTCCTCCAGTCTTGATGCTGTATTCTTTATATAGTCCAGTTTCTTGGGTTATTTGTTTAGCATACAGATTGAATAAGTATAGTGAGAGGGTATAACCCTGACACAGGTGTTTCCTGATTTTAGCCACGTAATATCTCCCGATTCTGTTTGAACTTTTCTCTTTGTCTGTGTACAGGTTCTACATGAGCACAAGAAAGTGTTCTGGAATTCCTGATCTTCACAGTCTTATCTATAATTTCCAATGAACCACACAGCTGAGTACTTTTGCATAGTCAATAAAAACAAGTAAACATTTTTCTGGTATTCTTTGCTGTTAGCCAAGATCCATCTCACCTCAGCAGTGATATCCCTTGTTCCTTGTTCTCCTCTGAATCCAGCTTGAATTTCTGGCAATTCCCTGTAGATGTACTAATGCAATTGTTTTTGAATTATCTTCAGGATAATTTTACTTGCATGTGAAATTAATGATATTTGATAATTTCCACATTGCATTGGATCTCCTTTCTTTGAAATGGGCACAAATATGGATGTCTTCCAGTCAGTTGGCCAAGCAGTTCTCTTCCAATTTTTTCGGCATGGACAAGTGAGATGTTAACTAAATGTCTCAATTGGTATTCCATCAATTCCTGGAGCCTTGTTTTTCACCTGTGCCTTTAGTGCAGTTTGGACTTCTGCCTTCAGTATCATCAGTTCTTAATCAAATGCTCAATCATGAAATAGTTAAACATCAGCCAGTCATTTTTGGTGGAGTGATGCTGTGTATTCCTTCTACCTTCTTTTGATGCTTCCTGGATCATTCAAATTTTTACCCATAGAATATTGCACCTAGAAACTGAAAGTTTTTCTTCAGGTCTTTTAGCTTGAGAAATATTGAGCATATTCTTTCCTTGGTTTCTAACTCCAGCTTTTGCGCATTTCATTATAATACTTTATTTTGTCTTCTTAAGCCACTCTTTGAAATCCTCTGTTCAGCCCTCTTACTTTTCTTCCATTCAGCCCTCATCATTTCTTCCATTTGCTTAAACTCTATGTTTAAGAGCAAGTTCCAGTCTCATCTGACATCCATTTTGGTCTTTTCTTTCTTTGGTGACTTTTTCATGACCTTTTGCTTTTTTCATGTATGATACCCTTGATGTCATCCTATAATTTGCCTGGTCTTCACTCATTAGAGTTCAAGTCTATTGTTGAGATGGTCTCTACATACAGATGGGATATGCTTGAGGTTGTACTTTGGCTCTTGTGAACTAATTTTAATTTTCTTCAGCTTCAGCTTCAACTTGCATAGGAGCAATTGATGGTCTGTTGTACAGTTGGCCTTTGGTCTTGTTCTAAATGTATATATTGAGCTTCTCCATCATTGCTTTCCACAGATGTAGTTTATTTGATCTGTGTATTCCATCTGAGAAGGTTCATGTGTATACTTGCCATTTATGTTGTTGAAAAAAGGTATTGGCAATGAATAAGCCATTGATCTTGCAAATTTCTATCATGTGAGCTCTGACATCATTTCTATCACAAGGCCAAATTTTCCAGTTACTAATCCATCTTCTTTTTCTCGAATTTACACATTCCAATCACCATTAATTATCAATGTATCTTGATTTTACATGTGATCAATTTCACACTGCTGAAGTTGGTAAAAATTTCAATTTCTTCATTATTTAGTATTAGTAATTGTTACATAAATGTGAACAATAATCATATTAACTGGTCTTCCTTGTAGGCTTATGGATATTATCCCATCACTGATAGTGTTGTATTTCATGATAAATCTTGAAATGTTCTTTTTGACAATGAATATGATGCTGTTGCTTTTCAATTTGTCATTCATGACATAGTAGACCATATGATTGTGGATTTAAAATGGCCAATACTAATGCCTAGGTTATCAATATTCCAGCATTGCATTTCATCTTTGACAACTTCCAATTTTCCTTGATTCATACTCTGTACATTCCATTTTCCAGTTATTAATGGATATTTACAAGTGTTTCTTCTTATGTCGAGTTTACCACATCAGCAAATGAAGGTCCCAAAAGTTGTACTCCATCCACACAATTAAGGTGTAGTGTAGGGAAACAGTTCTTCTTTTGTTGTATTTTGAGTGCCTTCAAACCTAAGGGGCTTATCTTCCAACACCATATAAGACAATATTTCTCTGATATCCATAAGATTTTCACTGGCCAATTTTTTCAGACATAGAACACCAGGTCTTGGGGTGTAGGGAAGAGCATTCCACTGAAAAACCAAGGCATAAATGAAGTCAAAGGTGGGAGTAGGAAGAATCAAGTTCAGATTTGAGTTCTGGATCAATTTGTGGGCTGTGTAGTCTGAACAAGTTACTTATCCTCTCAGAATAAAGTAAGCATAGTAACCCCCACATTGAAGGATATCTAGCAGGTATAAACATAAGGTATATAATATGCCTGACACATTGCAAAGCAGGGACAGAAAAGATTTTATCATGAAGAGCCTCTTCTCTTCATGTGATCATTCATATACAACTCTAATGTCACCTCCTGATCACTTTTTCTAAAATTATTCCTCATCACACTGATGTTCTTCATTTATTTGCTTACTGTGTTAGGATGGGTTCTCTAGAGAAGCAAAACCAGTAAAGCTTATATATACATAGAGAGAAAGAGAAATTTATCTTGGGAAAATGGCTCACACACTTATAGAAGCTAGCAAGTCTCAAGTTCTTGGATCAAACATCAAGCTGGAGGCTTTTCCTGACTCATGCAACTGCAGGGGTTGATGAGCTCAAGGTTGGCAGGTAGTATACCAGCTGTTGACTCCAGTGAATGATGAATCCAAGATCTCCAGGCCAAATGGTGGATTGTTCACTCATGGACAGTTGTAGGCAGCACAACAGGATCTTGATCTACAGAAGACTATTTCTTTTCCCAGGATGTCCATAAATATATTGGAAGCAGGCCACACCCCTAGAGAAACTCCCTTTCAATGGATTGGCTGCTCAAAACATATACATCCAATCCCATCATGAGAATAACCCACATCACAACTGCTTAAACTACATAGAATTATGGTCCAACCAAGTTGACATACAGCTCCAACTATCACAGTCCACCCCTTGTCAACTTGGCAGTTGTACACATCTTCTTAATCATATATAACCTCTAAATAAAGACAATTATAACATCATATTTGTGCCTAACATGATAAGCTAACATGCATACAACTGAAACTCATTAACCTTATTTACATTTCACAGATCATAAGAGAAGGAAACAAAAATATTTGATGTATATACACAATGAAAAAATATATCAGTCACAGTCCTTGTTTTTGCAGCTGGTCACGTGGTTGTAGCTGATACTCAGAACTACCTTCTTCTACCACCCATTCTGTATTTCCATTGCCCTCAGCAAGCACCTCAGCTAGTTGTGGTTCTTTGCCTGGTGGGGTGACTCAAACCTTCATTCCTGAAGGGTCTGTGCCATTAGTAGTCATATCAGAATTGGGTTGCTGTAATTTTCCATTGAATCACAGGACATGGTAGTACTAAGAGACATCCTAAAGAATCTCCTGTATTCCAGATATATTCTTCTTTACCTCCATTATGTAATGTCAATCCAATATCCCCTTGGTAATTGGGATCTATCACATCAGATAGTACAGTAATGTCCTTCTTTGTTTGTTGATCCAGAGGCATGAGGAAGCCAAAATGGCTGAGTGGTATTCTTAACTTTCAGTTCAATGCAATCAGTATTGTGTCTCCAGGTGGGAGTGTTCCTCCCTTTGGGACTAAGATCTCCAGACCCACAGAGCATAGGGTAGTAGGGACAGGAAGCAAAAATTTTTTGAGTGGGTAAGTAGGGGTAATAGAGAGTGGTACCACTCCCATTTCCACCCTTTGGTTCCTGGACCCATGAATCCTGGCTATTGGAGAAACAGCACCATATATTGGACGCTGGTTTAGAGCATATACAGCCTTCTGGAGAACACTGGCCGAACCCTTCAAGGTGTACTGCCACATGGCTGGTGCTGTAATTGTGTTCTCAGTAGGCCATTCCATCATTCTGTCAAGCCAGCTGCTTCAGGATGATGGGGAACATGGTAAGACCTGTGAATTCCATGAGCATAGGCCCATTGATGCACTTCATTTGCTGTGAGGTGAGTCCCTTGATCTGAAGCAATGTGTGGGATACCATGATGGTGAATAAGGCATTCCATAAATCCATAGATGGTAGTTTTGGCAGAAGCATTGCATGCAGGAAAGGTGAATCCATATCCAGAATAAGTATCTATTCCAGTAAGAACAAGCCGCTGTCCTTTCCATGATGGAAGTGGTCCGATGTAATCAACCTGCCACCAGGTTACTGGCTGATCACCCAAGGAATGGTTCCATATTGCAGACTCAGTGTTGGTCTCTGCTACTGGGAGATTGAGCACTCAGCAGTGACAGTAGCCAAATCAGCCTTGGTAAGCGGGAGTCCATGTTGCTGAGCCCACACATAACCTCCGTCCCTGCCACCATGGCCACTTTGTTCATGAGCCCATTGAGCAATGACAGGAATAGCTGGGGAAAAAGAATGACTGGTTTCTACTGAAGGTGTTATCCTATCCATCTGATTGTTAAAGTCCTCCTCTGCTAAGATCCCCTTTTGGTAGGCATTCACATGAGACACAAATATCTTTACTCCTTTGGCCCATTCAGAAAGATCTATCCACATACCTCTTCCCCATACATCCTTGTCACCAATTTTCCAATCATATTCCTTCTAAATCCCAGACCATCCACCCAAGCCATTAGCCATAGCCCATGGATCCATATACAATTGCACATCTGGTCATTTCTTGTCCCATGCAAAGTGAACAGCCAGATTCATGGCTTGAATTTTTGCCCATTGGGAGGATATGCCTTCACCACTGTCCTTCAAGGAAGTCCCAAAAAGGGGCTACAGTGCTGCTGCTGTCCACTTCCGAGTGGTGCTTGCATATCACGCAGAACCATCTGTAAACCAGGCACAAGCTTTCTCTTCCTCAGTCAACTGATCATAAGGAACTCCCCATGAGGCCATAGGTGCAGAGTGGGACAGAAGGTAATGTAACTGGAGTGGAGACCATAGGCATTTGGGCCACTTCCTCATGCAACTTACTTGTGCCTTCAGGTCCTGCTCAAGCCCGATCTCTGATATACCACTTCCATTTAATGATGGAGTGCTGCTGTGCACATCCAACTTTATGACTCTGTGGGTCAGACAACACCCAGTTCATGATGGGCAGCTCAGGCCTCATGGTGACTTGGTGGCCCATGGTTAGGTGTTCAGTCTCTACTAAAGCCCAGTAACAAGCCAAAAGCTGTTTCTCAAAAGGAGAGTAGTTATCTGCAGAGGATGGCAGGGCTTTGCTCCAAAATCCCAAGGGTCTGCGTTGCGATTCGCCAATAGGAACCTGCCAAAGGCTCCAAACAGCATCTCTGTCTACTACAGACACTTCAAGCACCATTGGATCAGCCAGATCATATGGCCCAAGTGGCAGAGCAGCCTGCACAGCAGCCTGAACCTGTTGCAGGGCCTTCTGTTGCTCTGGGCCCCACTCAAAAGTAGCAGCTTTCCAAGTCACTTGATAAATAGGCTGAAGCAACACACCCAAATGAGGGATATGTTGCCTCCAAAATCCAAAGAGACCTACCAGATGTTGTACCTCCTTTTTAGTTGTGGAGGAAGCCAGATACAATAACTTATCCTTCACTTTTGTAGGAATATCTCAACATGGTCCATACCATTGGACCCCTAGAAATTTCACTGAGGTGGAAGGTGCCTGAATTTTTGTTGGGTTAATTTCCCACCCTCTAGCATGCAAATGTCTCACCGATAAGTCTAGAGTCATCGATACTTCTTCCTTACTAAATCCAATCAGCATAATGTCATCAATATAATGGACCAGTGTGATGTCTTGTGGAAGGGAAAGGCGATCAAGATCCCTGTGGACTAAATTATGACATAGTGCAAGGGAGTTGATATACCTCTGAGGAAACACTGTGAAAGTATACTGTTGGCCATGAAAGTATACTGTTGGCCTTGCCAGCTGAAGGCAAACTGCTTCTGATGGTCCTTTGAAATTGGTATTGAGAAAAAGGCATTGGCCAGATCAAT
>NW_006921619.1:1798761-1809215 GCF_000298275.1 Orycteropus afer afer
CAGTGAAACCACATCAGGAACAGCAGCTGCAATTGGAGTCACCACCTGATTAAGTTTACGATAATCCACTGTCATTCTCCAAGATCCATCTGTTTTTTGCACTGGCCAAATAGGTGAATTAAATGGGGATGTGGTGGGAATCACCACCCCTGCATCCTTCAAGTCCTTGATGGTGGCAATCTCTGAAACCCCTCCAAGGATGTGGTATTGCTTTTGGTTTACTATTTTTGTAGGTAGAGGCAGTTCTAATGGCTTCCACTTGGCTTTTCCTACCACAATAGCCCTTACTCCACATGTAAGGGACCCAATGTGGGAATTCTGCCATTTGCTCAGTATATCTATTCCAATTCTACATTTTGGAACTGGGGAAATCACTACAGGCTGGGTTCAGTGACCCACTGGACCCACTGTGAGACACACCTGTATTAAGACTCTATCAATAACTTGACTTCCATATGCCTCCACTCTGACTGGTTGGCCACAATGATGCTTTGGGTCTCCTGGAATTAGTGTCAGTTCAGAGCCAGTGTCCAGTAATCCCCAAAAAGTCCGATTATTTCCTTTTCCTTAATGAACAGTCACTCTCGTAAAAGGCCTCAGATCCCTTTGGGGAAGGCTGGAAGAAAGATTGACATTATAAATTTTGGGCAATGTAGTGGGGTCCTTCCTCAAGGGGACCCGGCCACCCCTTCATTCAAGGGGTTGTGGGTCTATAAACTGACTCAAATCTGGGAATTGATTGAGAGGCTGTGACTGTATTCTGGCTATTCAGTTTAGGCTGCTGTTCACATGACCTAGAATTCTTGTCTATACAGATCAAATAAATATTTAGTAGGTTTGCCATGAATTTCACTCCTAGGAACATCATGACTAAGTAGCCAATGCCATAATTCCACACAAGTCAGAGTATTCTGATTACTGTTCCAACTCTGCTGTCCATTATGGTAACCATGCCCACCTTGCCTTTGTTGATTAACTGCTGCCACTTGGCCCTTACTACTATGGGTTCCAATCAGCCCCATCATAGTTAAGTGTCTTAGTTCAATTACGGCATTTCCCACTGTCAAATCCGGCTTACATAAAATAGCAATCACAGCAATCTTCAAGGACACAGTGTCTTCAAGGACGCTAGGGCTCCCTTCACAAATTTATTCCTCACCGTACTGGTGAAAGGCGTGTCCTCTGGACTCTTCATTTCTGGCTCTAGGTGCCTAATCTGATAAATTCATTCCAACAGGCCAATTTTCCTAAGCCTCTGGATACCTTTTTCTACATTATACCAAGGCAATCTGGTACTCCAACTTGACTTAAGGTAGGCCGCCACATAATCCATGCTTCAGTAAGCCAACCAAATAAACAATTAGATCCTTTCCTAACTCCTGGAGCTGAAACATTGAATGAAGAATCCATACTAAGTGGACCTAAATCAATAAACTCAGACTGATCCAATGTTACATTTCTGGCACCATTATCCCATACCTTCAGTGGCCATTCCCATACATATTCTCTAGGTTTCCATCTGTACATCTTAGCAAAATCAAATAAGCCTTTTTTGGGTGTAGGGTACCACCTCCTCATCACACTTTTGGGGCTTACTTGGTTACAGGTCTAGCAGCAACACTGGGTGGTTGGAGCAGTTCCTGAGAACATTCACCAATGTCTTCCATGGCCTCTGCCTCAAGTAAGACCCAGCAGGAACAGTTGGGTTAATCCCATCAAACGGAGGTGCAAGGGATAATGGTTTTATAGTAATCCCTTCATATGGAAGGATTTCAACAGAATTTACAGGCTCCATATCCTGATCTTCCTGACTGTCTGCCCATATGTCCCCATTCCAGGTTTCAGAATCCCATTTTATCCCAATCAATGACCTCACTTTAACTTCAGACACCATTCTAGGTTGGCAATTTAAATGGCGTTGTAATTCAGCCACCCTTACAATAAGACTCTGGGTTTGATTTTCGGTAATATCAGCTCTGTTACTAAAAGAAATAAGGGCATTCTTTCAGAGCACAACTGGAAACACTGAGGTCTTTTATGTGGTACTTAAACCATGACTCAGCAGCCCTGAGTTCATCTTGCTCTTTCATCACTTTGTCTAGTGTAAGTAGGACCAACCAACCAGCTTCCTTATACTCCTCATGCTGATAAAATTGCAGAAAAGTATCAAATATGCAATCACTCAGAACCTCATTTCTCAAAAGTGTTTGATCTATTGGTGGTGCTGTTTTGCATATTAATGTTGCCACCTCATGCCACAGATTAGCAGGGCCCTCTTTACTAATGGAGGCAGGGTCACCAGTGCCTTTACGATTAATCAAATTGGAGAACCAAAACAAAATCGGTAAGAAACAATTTAGGAAGCCCATCCTTATAATTTTGTCTCTCTAGAACCACTCTCAGTACCAAATGTGTTAGGCTGGGTTCTCTACAGAAGCAAAACCAGTAAAGCTTATATATACATATAGAGAAAGAGAAATTTATCTTAGGAAAATGGCTCACACACTTACAGAAGCTGGCAAGTCCCAAGTTCTTGGATCAAAAGTCAAGCTGGATGCTTTTCCCAATTCATGCAGCTGCAGGGGCTGATGAGCTTAAGGTTGGCAGGCAGAATACTGGCTGTTGACTGCAATGAATGACAAATCGAAGATCTCCAGGGCGAATGGTGGATTGTTCACTCATGGACATATGTAGGCAGCACAACAGGATCCTGATCCACAGAAGAGTGTCTTTTTTCCTAGGATGTCCATAAATATATTGGAAGCAGGCCACACCCCTCCCTTTCAATGGATTGGCTGCTCAAAACATATACATCTGATCCCATCATGGGAATAACCCACATCACAGTTGCTTAAGCCACACAGAATCGTGGTCCAACCAAGTTGACACACATTTCCAACTATCACACTTACGTAATGATTGTCTGCCTACTCCTTCTGGAATGAAAATTCTATAAGGGCAGGGAGTTGTCTTGTTCACTGCTTTATCTCCAGCATCTGAACAGTTCCTGGTACATAGTGGGTGCTTAATAAATATTACCATTATTGCTGATGTTATAAAGTCAGGAAAGGATGTGGTGATTCATAGAAATGGTGTGGTTGTAGTTTAGGGTGGAGTGGAGGGGATGAATCTAGAGGGCTATTCAAGGTTTTGCCTGTAAGGCGCTAAAGGGTCTACATTTTATCTGATAGGTGTTTCAGTTGGTCATTGAACAGGAAGCAGAGCTCATCTTATCTACAGGTATTGTGAGCAGGAAGTCAGTAGATTTTTGCTATTGTGATTTCAGGTATGCAAAAGCCTCACCTTCTCTGACTTTGAGGAAATTCCTCTTCAATCAATCTCTTCTATCCTTTGTCTTAAGGCATTGGAATCCTATATATTTGGGAGGAGTCACACAGACTTTCTATCCCAGCCATCAAGAAAGTACAATCTTTATTATTTAGATAAGAAGATCCTTACATAATTAATTTCATGTAAGACCACTGAGTATTGGAGTTGGATCTACTCCTAATTTTGTGAGAGAGGAAATCTACACAGGTGGTTGTAGAGCCACTGATTCTGGAGTTTATATTCCTTCCACCGTGTTATGCTATTTTCCTGTCATGAAGACATTTTTGTCTGTCTGTCTCCCTCACTGTTGGCATTACAGTAGGCCTACCATTCATTAACCCATTGCCCTGGTGTGGTGTAGTAAATTACATAGTGTAGCTTTTCTAGCCATAAGTGTCTGTAAACTCCATGGTGGAATTGGCCATGAACAACTGAGTAGCTCCTGATTGTTAAAGTTATCCACCTGGGGTATTTCTGTTGGGAGAGGCACAAAGTAATTTTCTGAGAAGCTCTGTCTGTCTCAGGTGTATAGAATTCTGATGTTGGGATTGGTTAGTTTGCCACTCTGCCAGGCTTAAAAGGAGCCCTCCTAGAGGAGGAAAGAATCTCTCACTGCTGGGAGAGAGTCTTATGCTATTGGGAAAGAGATTTAGAGTCTGTTGGCTGAGAGACAGTTGGCTGAGAGACTGAACATGTTCCTGAACTTGAATTGTATCCTGTTGCTTCCCTAATAAACCCCATAATCTGCGAATTCTGCATGGCCACTGCAGTGAATTATTGAACCCAGCAGAGAGACGGTGGGTACTGTGAGAGGAACAGTTGGTATCAGGGGTGGAAAGAGGCAGCATATCTGGCCTCACAGGGGTAGGCCTTGGGCTACTAATGGTGATTCTGTCTTCCTCTTGTGGGGTTAGAGGAGGTCAGAAGATGCAGCCTCCTTGCCCCTTTGGCACCCGGACACAGTAATTTCTCAAGGATAGGTGTCTTATCCAAGCATGGCCATTAGAGTCATTCCTGGGATGGGTTTATGAGTGTCTAAAGAATTACCTAGATATTTCAAGTTAATTGCCATTAATTAAATAACGCATACAATAGATTATGTTTTGTCAAATGGAATTGCCACATAGCAAATCACAATATGGAATTTCTCAATTTTATGATACAGTTCTTTCCTAAAAACTTGGGGCATTGTAGGACAGAATGAGCATGAGCCTGTTCAGTTATTTGTAGGTTGGTGTTAACTGACAAATAGGATGGTGAAGTAAAATGTGTGTGTTTGACAACGCTAAGTGAGTGGAGCCAAGAAATGGCATCCTACCTTTTAAGTTTATTTCAACTAGATTTTTCCTCCAAGTCCCTATGGCTACTGGGAGTTTTTATGATTATCTTGAAATGATAAAATAGTAGTCAAAACCATTTTGCCTGAAATTGTGCCTCCGGGTGGTTTGACAGCATACATATTTTAACTTTATAAATAATTTTGTGGACTTTACTATGAACTGATAGTCAGCTTTGTATCTTAACAACTTTTTTAGATGTTCATATTATAGATACGGGAGCTCTGGTAGCTTAGTGCCTAAGGCACTTGACTGCTAACCAGAAGGCTGGTGGTTCAAACCCACCAGCCACTCCTCGGAAGGAAGATGAGGCAATCTACTTCCATAGTGATACTGCCTCAGAAACCCAAGGAGGGGTTGCTATGAGTCAGGTCCGACTTGATGGCACATAACAACAACAACAACAACATTATAGATACAGAAAATATGAACATTTCAGAAGCATTTTCTGCCATATTGCATATTAGGTTAAAAGAGGTTTATTTCTTCCCTCTGGGCTGAATGGTACATTTTTCTATGAGAGTCACTTGTATACATATTGTAGAAGTATAGTTCTCTGTGCCTTGCCATAGGCTCTATGTCAGATAGTATGTCTATAAAGATGACTAAGAGACAGTCTCTGCAAGAACAGATATATTCACACCCATGTTCATGGCAGCACTATTTACAATAGCAAAAAGATGGAAACAACCTAGGTGCTCATCAACAGAAGAATGGATAAGCAAACTATGGTACATACACACAATGGAATACTATGCAACACTAAAGAATAATGTAGAATCTGCAGAACACTGTATAACATGGATGAACTTGGAGGACATTGTCTGTATGCTGAGTGAAATAAGTCAATTACAGAAGGGCAGATATAGTATTAGTTCATTATTGTAAAAAGTCAAGGGAAGGTATATATATGGAAGGAAATTTTCTTTGTTGGTTACAAGGGGTGGAAGGGAAGGAGAGGGAACAGTGCAAATATATATATATATTGACCCATGTCACTTTAGTTTCAGTTTTAGTTTTAGTCTCAGCCCAGTGATCTGACTGGATTATTTGTTCAAAGATCCTGCTTCTGTGGGGACAAGTTCTATATATATTTTAGGGACATTTGTCCATATTATTTCAAATAAATAGTTATCTAGTGAGCTTACTGATGCCTAACAAAGTTGTAAGGGTTTTGGTGTGTCATTCACCTTTTCTCCCTTTTGAGGTTTTGATCAGTGTCGTATGTGCACAACGATTCCTAGCCACATGAGAAATCAATTTTTGTTTTATCAATTTCCTAACCAGGATTCTTCTAGGAAATTCTGTTACAGACTGAAATGGAATTTTCTTCTCACTGAATTGAAATGACCAAATACCACAGAAATCCTGATTCACCTAAAATATCAGAGAGACAAACTGGAACAGAGAGAGATAAAGGATAATCCAATTCTGATGTGTTTAATATACAGAGATAGGAATATAAGGGAGTCCTTCATACCTAGATGGAGGAAGTGGAAAATCAGGCAATAACACACTAGCTACATGAGCTCTGATCTTTTAACACAGTGACCCAGCTACTAGTAATATGTCTTCTAACGAATGTCATATTCATAACCTTGACATTTGCCAAAAACTAGGCCTCATAGACATGAGTACCTATGAAATAATTGTTTATATCACTAATTGGTCTCTTCTTTAACACAGTATATCCTAAAACAATCAATGTAGAAAACAAATCCTTGATAAGGAATGAGGATGGTACAAGAGAGAAGAACAAGAGATAAGAAAGGGAACAGGTCTCCTCTTCTTTGGGTCTGGATGGGTTTCCTATTTTATAAGACATCACTCAGATGGAATTAAAATCCATCCTACTCCATATGACCGCATGTTAACCGATTACATCTTCAAAGACCCTATTTCTAAACAGGGTCACATTCACAGGTACCATAGTAAGGGCTTCAACATACCTTTTTTGAGAACACAATTCAAACCATAAAGTTCCCAAATTTAGATTTTTACTCAGAAGGCTGTGGCTTGCACTTGAAAATCTGAAAGAAAAAGATTGACAGGATTAGATTTGGATTTTAGGAAGAGCACTTTTGTGAGAAATGGAGAACAGATAAAAAGGGAGCAAGATTGAAGACCAGTTAAGAGGACTGCTGAGGGCCTAAACTAAGATGGCAAGATGGAGTAAAGAGAAAGGATTTGAAAGATATCAGGAAGTGAAATTGACAAAATATTAGTCAAAACCATTTTGCCTGAAATAGTATTTATTTCACCTGAGCTATCACTATTTCAGTCACTTGGTGAGTAAATGGATGTGGGAGTTTAACATAGTGATAAAAATAGAATTTAGTCCTGTCTGTGTAAACTTGAGTAAACCGTTCATTCTCTTTATACCTCAGTTTCTTCATCTGTGGAGGGAGAATTATAGTAGTTCTTGTTTCAGCAGATTGTTGTATGGTAAATACTCAAACAAGTTTTTAAAATATGCAAGTTGTTTAAAAAGGAGTTTGGAATGACTTTTAGATTCCTGACTTGGTCATCAGAAAAGAGTATGTTATTAAGTGTGAGAAAAAATATTACAGAAGAATGGGTTTGGAAGGCAGCATGATAAATTGTTTTTAAAATATTAAATATAAATAAAAATAAACTTAAAGATGTAAGTTATCTATTACTAAAAAATATGCTACCATACCTTTTATTTTGGTATTCTTAAAGTTTAATTTTTATATTTTCAAATGCATAACAACTTTTATGCCCATTAAAGATATTCTTACATGGAAAAGGAAATGAGCACCATTGTGTTTCTAGGTTATTAGGAAAAAAGAATTAAAAAAATAATATTTGTTAAAATCCTTTAAAAAGTCTGTATAGATTGAATTGACCATTACATTGGAGATAGGAGTATTGACTTTGACAACTTGATCAACAGTTAGTTCTTAATTAACCCAGGGTTGTCAACTTATGATCAACCTCCCTCTTGGATGAACGATCCTCACATGTATTGATCTATAGCAAAGAAATTGAGTCATCTGACAGAAATTATCCTTCAATAGGTTTCAGTTCTAGAGATGCCAGATAAATTCAACATGCCCAGTTAATTCTGAATTTCAGGTAACACTGGATGCTTTCTAAACACAAATATGTCCCAAATATTGCATGAAATACTTATACTCAAATATTATTTTGTTGTTGATCTGAAATTCAAATACAACTGGTACTCCATTTTTGTTTGCTAAATTTGGCAACCCTCTCTCAGTTCCCCTTGATGGAATGTACTTCTTCAAAAATATTTTAAAATTGATTAGGTTCATATAACCCTTACTTGAGATATAAAACATTGATTCCAATTCATGACAACCCATATGTGTCAGAGTAGACCTGCACTCCATAGGGTTTTTCGTGGCTGATGTTTTGAAATTAAATTGCCAGGCCTTTCTTATGCAGTGCCTCTAGGTGAGCTTGAACCTCTGGACTTTCAGTTAGCAGCCAAGCATCTTAACCATTTGTACAACCCAGGGACTCTCATTTGACATAAAGTTTTTCCTAAAACTTGGTCTACGTGGTTGCTCAAGACCTTTTCTTGAGCTCAAAACCAAAAAACCAAACTCAATGACATTGAGTCGATTCAGATTCATAGCAACCCCTCCTTGAGCTCAGGCACTTGTAATTGATAATTTACTAGAGTACATAAACACAAGTATATTGTTAGTAAAAATTTTGGTAAAGGCAATGTGGTGTTTAAAAGTAGAGATTTAGAAGGTGAACCACACATAGTTTCCAAGAGTGATTACTTTATGAGACTTTATTTGACATTAATTTCCATGGGCAGGAAGTTATCTCTCTAATGATGAGTAGATTAATAAAACAGAATAAGCATATTTGCTTATTTGGTAAAGATACAAACCTTTATGCAGTATTTACCTTTCTCCAATGTGTTATATAATTATACCCTGAGAAATAAAACTAGAAGCTATTTTTAAAATTATTAGGATCATGTTGACATTTTAAATACATAGGAGATGAGATGAGATAGATCAAATACCTTATGATTCAGGCTTTGAATCTATGAAGTTTTCTTTACTTTTTTCCCTTTCACTTTTGAGTTTGAAAAGATACCATCATAGAACCATTCTGCTTCAATCTTGAATACTCAGAATTAAAGAATGGCACATGTGAGAAAATTAGAAACTTTTGATTATAAACCTGACCATATAATTTGTTTTGCTGCAGAAATGGCATTTGTTAGCTTGTGCTGTTCACTTTGAGTTGATTTGATCTTTTGCCATTAGTAATGCTGCTTTCTGACATTTCAGAATGTGTTCTCTTCTTACTTTCTGTGACTTACTATAATGTGAAGTAATCATGCATAGAGATGAAAATTATACTTTTTGCTTTTCCCACATATCTGCTTTTGTATTTTTAAATGCGTATTAGTTGTTAAAAGAGATGAGGTGAAGTAGATATACAGACACATTGAGCTTCACTCCTAATGAGAACAAAGTAGTATAAATAATTCCTAGACTACAAATGCACTGAGAAATTTGAAGTTATTGATTTATCAAATTCTTATACTTGAAAAGATAAGACAGTAAAGGGGCTTTTCCTCACTATCTACATGCTCATTGACCTATTCAGAGCTATTCAGAGGGTACCATCAGAAACACCTTCCTTTGTCTTCAGCAAATAGGTACTTTCCTTTCCCTCCTTTTATTTATTTATTTATTTTTTCCAGTTATCTGAGGTTAGGGGTGGTGTATGGAAAGATAAATTCACCACAAGCACCACAAGCCTCTGCACTTGACTTTTTTTATTATCTGGCTTTGAGGTAAAATGTGCTGTGAAGGAAGGTTACAGAACCTTAACAAGCACGGGGGTCTCTAGAAGCCTTTCAGAGGATTACATAACCAATGCCATGAATCTGGAAAGACTTTTTAGAGGAAAAGACTTCTAAGCTGAGAACTGAAGGATGAGTAAGAGTTGATGATGAGAAGAGTATTCCAGGTGGAGAAAAGAGCATTTTTGAAGGCCAAACAGGTGAGAGAGCACCTAATTAGTTCAAAGGGTCAAAATTGCTTTAAATTTGCCAACTAGAGATCTAGACTAGATTATAAAAAGTTTCATAAACCATAGAAAAGAGGGGATTTTCTCCTAAGGACTTGACTGAGCAATCAGTGAAGACTTTGTTGCAGTGACTCATGAAGATTTACAGGCCTCTGCTCTCAATGTAGAGAATTAACTTCAGGGGGACAAAATTAGAGCTAGAAGAGCTGCTTCTGCTCCTGTCTAAGGTTAGGTACTATGCTTGTGCAGAGGAGCCAATCATCCACTACTACTACTGAAGGGTATCACTGTAATCATCCCATCCTTACAACACAGTTCCTTCCTTCAACTGGGTCTTCTTCTACCCACTGCCTCATTTCTCTGCTCTCCTTGAAACTCTGAGGAACGTTTCCAGCATATGGCATGGTTGAACCCTGCATATAGCTGAGGCATTGTTCAGCAGCCTGCCATGTTCCCTGCCAATCTTGGGACATTTTCAGGACTTGAATCACTGGACTACCATGTGGTTTGGTACTATCAAGGCTGTGTCATTTTATTTGTCAACCTTGAGCTCGTCAACCTCAGCACCCAGCAGCTACCTGAGAAAGAAAAGCCCCCAGCTTAATTGGGCTGGGAGCAGGAAGCAGAGCTGAAGCCCAAGGTCAAGGGGCTTTCATCCAGACCCTAGAGCCTGGCACTTTGAAATTGGATTTCTGGCCTCCAAAACTGTAAGACAATAAACTCCTGTTTGTTGTTGTT
>NW_006921619.1:1809720-1834520 GCF_000298275.1 Orycteropus afer afer
TTCAAACCCACCAGCCACTCCTCGGAAGGAAGATGGGGCAATCTACTTCCGTAGTGATACTGCCTCGGAAACCTAAGGAGGGGTCGCTATGAGTCAGGTCTGACTTGACAGCACATAACAACAACAACAACTTCTTTGAGGTACAGAAATTAGTGATTTATTAACTACTTCCAGCTAGATATACAACTTGTAACAGAATTCTTAGTTTTGCATCTGCCTATCCTTAACTCTTCACCAAACTTATTTTTCTATCCCTTGTCACCCTTGTTATATGACCCCTCTATTCAATAAGAGGGAACTCTGGTGGCATAGGGCCTAAGGCAACTGACTGTTAACCACAAGGCTGGCTGTTCAAACCCACCAGCCACTTCTTGGAAGGAAAGTTGGTCAATCTTCTTCCATAGTGATACTGCCTCAGAAACCCAAGGAGGGGTCACTGTGAGTCAGATCCAACTTGACAGCAGTGAGTTTAGATTCAACAAGATGTTCAGGCTAAAAAAACTAGGTTTCATGCATTTACTTTACTCTTTCATTTATACTTCCCATATTTCAGTAGGTTCCGTTGACACCATCTTCAGAATCTGTCCCAGACCTCATCAATTTTTACTGTATTTACCACCCTAGCCCACGCCACCACTGTCTTTCATATGGATTAATTCTGTGTAGCCCATTGTTTCTCCTGCTTCCAATCTTTTGCCCACTTCTGGTCTCTTACAGTTCTTTTTTCCACAATTGCCAGGGTGATCCAATAGTTTCCTATCATATTTGGAAGAAAATCAAAATACTTACCATAACCACCAATAAGCCCCTTCAAGTTCTTCTTTATTTTACACCATTCTCCCTCTTGTCTTTTATAAGGCAGAAGAGAAGTGGAAATATTTAGAATTTATTTTAGGTGCTAAAGAAACAAATTTGCTGATGAATTAGATTTAGGTGATGAGGAAAAGAGATGGATTAATGACAATTTACCAGTTTTTGGTTTCAGCAACTGGGTGGAGGGGAATTTGCAAAAGTAATTCAAGCCTCAAGTTGCAATATTGAAAGATTCTATGGTCAAAATACTGAATTATGCAAGAAACATCAAAAGAAGATGGAAAGAATACACAGCGTCACTGTACGAAAAAGAATTGGTTGATGTTCATCCATTTCAGGAGGTGGCATATGATCAAGAACCAATGGTTTTGAGGGAAGAAATCAAAGCTGCACTGAAGGAATTGGTGAAGAACAAGGCTCCAGGAATTGACAGAATACCCATTGAGATATTTCAACAAATGGATGCCTCACTGGAGGCACTCACTTGGTTATGCCAAGAGATTTGGAAGATAGCTACCTGGCCAACTGACTGGAAGAGATCCGTATTTGTACCCATTTCAAAGAAAGATGACCCATAGAATGTGGAAATTATCAAGCAATATTATTAATATAGCACACAGTAAGATCTTACTGAAGGTAACTCACAAATGGTTGCAGCAGTATATTGACAGAGACCTTCCAGAGGTGCAAGCTGGATTCAGAAGAGGACATGGAACAAGGGATGTCATAGCTGCTATTAGATGGGTTTTGGCTCAAGGCAAAGAATACCAGAAAGATGTTTACTTGTGCTTTATTGACTATGCAAAGGTATTTGATTGTGTGGATCATGACAGATTGTGGATGATATTGAGAAGAATGGGAATTCCCAAACACTTGATTGTACTCCTGAGGAATCTGTGCATTGACCAGGACATTCGAACTGAACAAGGGGGCATGGTATAAAATTAAGAAGGGAGTGCGTCAGGATTGTATCCTTTCCCCATACTTACTGAATCTATATGCTGAGCAAATAATCCAAGAAGCTGGACTATATGAAGAAAAATGTGGCATCAGGATTGGAGGAAGACTCATTAACAACCTGAATATGCTGATGATATAACTTTGCTTGCTGAAAGTGAGGATGAGTTGAGGCACTTACTGATGAAGATTGAAAATACAGTCTACAATATGGATTATGTCTTAATATAAAGAAAACAAAATACCTCACAAATGGACCAATGAGCAGCATCACAATAAATGGAGAAAATATTAAGGTTGTCAAAGAATTCACATTGCTTGTTTCCACAATCTATGCCAATGGAAACAGCAGTCAGGACACTAGATGATGTATAGCACTGGGCAAGTTGGCTGCAAAGGAACTCTTTCAAGTGCTGAAGAGTAAAGATGTCTCATTGAGGACTAAGGTGAGCCTGACATAAGCCATGATATTTTCAATCGCCTCATATGCATGTGAGAGCTGGTCAGTGAATAAGGAAGACCAAAGAAGAGTTGATGCTTTTGAGTTGTGGTGCTGGCGAAGAATGCTGAAAGTACCGTGGACTGCTAAAAGAACTAACAGATCTGTCCTGGAGGAAGTGCAGCTGGAATGCTCCTTGGAAGCGAGGATGGCCAGACTTCATCTCACCTACTTTGGTCATGTTGTCAGAAGGGACCATTCCCTGGAGAAGGATGTCATGCTTGGTAAGGTGGAGGGTTGGTGGAATAGGGGAAGGCCTTCAACGAGATGGATTGACAAGGTGGCTTCCACGATGGGCTCAAGTATAGCAAGGATCATGCGATTGGCGTGGGATCAGGCGATGTTTTGTTCTGCTGTGCATAGGGTCACTGTGAGTCAGAAACTACTCGACGGCACCTAACAACAACAACAAAGTGGAGAGTCAGAGAAAAAGTGGAAGGCCCTCGATGAAATGGATTGACACAGTGGCTGCAACAGTGGGCTCAGGATTAGCAAGCATTGTGAGGCTGTCACAAGACTGGGCAGTATTTCATTCTGTTATACACAGGGTTGCTAAGAGTCGGAGACAACTTGACGGCACCTAACAACAACAACAGACATCAAATAAATGGAGGGATATTACCAAAGAGAAAATGCTGAGAGATAAGGGGGTGGGGGTAGTACCTGTTTTTAGCTCTGCATTTTTTTTATGGAACAGAGTAAAAAATAGAAAATTCAAGACCAAAATATAATAGCTCCCTAGTTCTTTATAATTGGGATCTGTAGGTGGCTAATTAATTGAAAAAGTCTGTTAACAAAAGAATCATTAAGAATGTCACTTACCTAAGGTATTTTATTTTAACTAAAATAATGTACACATATATGCACATGTATATTCTAGTCATCAATATTTTAATATAGGGCAAACGTATTTTCTTTGAGTACGGATCCATTGATTGAAATTCTGTCTTACCGTTCTTCTTTTCTTTCTTACATTAGCCATATCTATAGTGTAGCACTCACTGTGTGATAGCACTGTGCAGTATTTCCAGTTTTGATTTCTGTAAACTGAAGCTAAGATTTACATTCTCATGTGAAGAAATCTGAAGGCAAAAGCCTTTCATACTTTTATAGTTTTCCCTGGTCTTTCACAGTTATGACCCCCAAACCCAACTCAACAGACATTACCTTTTACTTGTCATTACCCAAAGCATTCAATATACTTTTCATGCCACAACTTTCTGTTTTCTCTTTCATATTTTATCAGATATCCATTAATATTTAATAAAATAATAGACTCACAATAGCAAGCATAACTGTAATAAAGAGGTTTGGAAACAAATTTAAATGATTTTTGGTAAACAATGGGAGTGATGGATTAGCTGTGACCATTTAGTATACTTTAGGCAACAGCCACAGTGTATTTTACTGAGAGATTGAAAGGCATTGGTTAAACTGGGAAACTGAGTAAGGGGAAGTTAGGAGATACTCTGTGTTTGCATCATCTATCACAAACATTAAATATGTATTATATATAACCACAAAATAATTATTGAGAGCCCTTCATTTTGGAAAAACAAAAATTCCTCAAAACACCACCCCCCAAGGGATAGTATATGTGATGAGCATACATATCAGATTAGTGGTTAGGATAGCAGTCAACAATTTGAGTAGAATTTTGCTAACAGCAGAGTGATATCTTTAAAGAGAATATAAACATCAAGGGACTAAAATGGCTTTTGTTGAAGTTCAGTCAACATTTTAGTGCCCCCCAAATGTGCACTTGGACATAATGACTATGTTTGGAAAGAAGGAGGGTTTTCTGGGATTGAGAACGTCAGATGGTAAAGACAGCCCTGTCAAGCTTGAGAGCAGGGCTGTGTTCCTGTTCGGGAGGGCTCTGGTGTATGTATCAACAGAGCATCCTTAAATGTTAGTGTTCACCAACACAAATGAAGTAGATAATGATTGTTAGTCAATGACTTGTGTTAGATAAATTAAAGCCTTAACTATTGTCTTTCAAGTCAACAAACACGTATTGATTGCCTGCTATGAGCATGGCCGTATGCTTTCTGCTTGGAATACACAAATGAAAAACCTGCTGCTGCCACAAGTTCACACTCTAATAGCCAGGCAGACATTTCACCACAACTAACTATGACAAAAGTCAAACGAGCAAGTTGTAGGATGATCGTGTAAAATTCTATTAATTTCCCTTGGAGACCAAAGGAACCAGTGTATTTTGGGTGAAAGTAAACTCTTATGCTTCATGTTGTGGGGCAAGTTCTACAACCACTCTAACGTGATGTAGATTTCCCACCTTTCAAGTGGGCTAACAATATACTGGGAGGCTGGGCATATATTATTCAAAATGAAGCCTTCAGTCAGTAGTTCCATTTAGAAGATGCTAATTTATTGTATAGGAGTTCTGGTAGCACAGTGCCTAAGGCACTTCACTGCTAACCAGATGGTTGGCAGTTCAAACCCATCAGCCACTCCTTGTAAGGAAGGTTGGGCAATCTACTTCTGTACTGATACCACCTTGGAAACCCAAGGAGGGGTCACTATGAGTTGGATCCAACTCAGTGGCACTGAATTTGGTTTTGGTTTGAGTTATAGGAATTTTCCATTTGGTTCACACTTGTGGGTCCAGCCCAGTGTTTGTTGTGGTTGAAGATTCCAGTAGATGATCCTTCAGGTATTTTTCAATAGGGTGGCATGAATGTTGATTAAATGCTCCAGTCTTCCCTGAAAGATAAAGGATCGTCTGGGGTTTTTCAGTAGCTATTTCTGGCTCTTTTGCCAGTTAATTCAAATTCTGGCCATCCTTTACATATCAGCACACTTCCAAAATGTGACCTTCTTCCAGGTTAAGTAAAAGCCCACTGATAGACACTCTTATGGTACCATGTGCCTTTTGTTCATAGCTTGAATCTCATTTCTAATTTTCCATTATGTGTGTGATTGTTCACCTTGTATTTATCCATCACTCCACTCAGTTAACTAATCTCACTTGACTTTAAACTTAACAGACCAGGAACCATAAATCTAGTGCCTGGCATTGAATGGATGAATGAACTCCTTGTTGAAGTCTCTATTTCCTTCTTGAGTTAACTCTTGTGGGAGATGATTAGTGGGAGGAGATGTGTGTGTGTGTGTGTGTGTGTGTGTAAGATAATGTGATGAAAATCTGTACATTTGCTACCCATTGCTTCCTTTTGTTGTTCTAAACTTATTTTACAGAAATTTCAAAGATTGTCACTCTACCCTCCTGTTTGGGGATTTGGAGAACAATTCTGTGTCCACATTATTTGGATACTTTATAATTTTATCAGACAATTTATAATTTTCTCAATTTAAGCCAAGTTCTTCATTCAACATATATCTTTCTAGACTGAAGAAGCCAACCTTTCAAGATGCCTCCAGTAGCAACACCTTAACTCCACTGAACATGTTAATTGCTATTTCCTCTGTTGCATGTACCTTCTCTGGTTTCATTGTTATCATTTTTGAGATTTAATACTATAATCTCACATGGCATTCTAAAAGTATAAGCATAAGAGTTTTTTAGGATGCTACTTTCTGTTGTATTTCCAGTATTCTTCTCAATACATTTACATTTTCTTCACTTTTTTACCTCAGTACACCATTCAGTCAGTTTCCTCAACAATGTCTTCTAGGTACACATATTACTTTCCTTGCCTAAAGCTTTTAATGCTGTGCCATTTTATTCCTATGTTATTTATCTTAAAATATGTTGCCTATATTTACTAAGTTGAAGTCTAGTTATTATATTTTTAACCACTTGTATAAATTGGTTAGATTTATGCCTATATATTACCTTTTTCTTAGCTACAAGTTTGGAGCTTTCACAATGAACAAGTTTGGCCTTTCTCAATATTTATAAATGTGTTAAATATGGTTGCCATTAATTTTGGTTCACAAAAAAACTTTACTCAAGGAAACTATGCATTTATAACTATTCTGAATAAAAGTCTTTCCTGATCCAAGTCTACCCATGATGGAACTGCTTTATGGCACCCCCCAGTCCCCTGGGGATTTCTTTCTTCCTGTTGTTAAAGACTGGCAGATATGCAGCCCAGCATGTGTATCTATGGCTCTGCTGTTGGCTTTGGAATAGCGTTCACTCTGATTTGTTGAGGCTTCAGTTTTGATTGTTTGATGTCCAAATGGTGCTTGTTGTGAAATATTTTGAATATTTAAAGTGTCATTAAAAGACATCAGAATTGCATAGCAGCTCTTGTCTGTTTGGTGGTAAATGTATGGTTAACAAAACTTTTGCCATTTCTACAAGACATTAATTATGTTCATCATATAGTTCAACCTTCACCATTAACTATTCCTGAATTTTTCTGTCACTCTTAACAAGCTCAGTGCCCCTTAAGCTTTGTGCCTTTTCTCTCATCTTCCTCCCACCCACCCCGGTAACCACTAAAAAAACTTTGATCTCTATTTACTTACCTGTTCTAGATATTTCATATCACACAATATCTGTCCTTGTGTTACTGATATTTCACTTATACCTTATTTCACTTGGTATAATGTTTTCAGCATTCATTCATATTGTAGCATGTATCAGAACTTCATTTCCCTTTATGGTATCAGATCTTGGTTTTAAGTCATGGTTTGAAATGACTGAGTTTAACTTCTCTTTGCTAGAGAACAAAGATAGCCATAAAATAGGCTGATATGAAAACACAGGTGTAAAATAAACAATCTGGATTACCTGCAAACTCTAATCAAGAATTTTCTGTGCTTTTATAAGTCTAGGAGCTGTGGTGGTACAGTGGTTAAGACACTCAGCTGCTAACCAAAAAAAGGTCAGCAGTCAAATCCACCAGCTGCCCTGTGGAAGAAAGATGCAGCAGTCAGCTTCCATGAACATCTACAGCATTCAAAACCCTATGGGGCAGCTCTACCCTGTCCTGTAGGGGTGTTATGAATTGGGTAGTGACTTGATTGTAGGGGTTTTTGTTCTGTTTGTTTTTATAGGTCTGGCTTTAAGGTCCTGCATCTGAGGCTGTTGGGAACTGACATGTTTCTTGTCTTGGGGAGAAGAAAAGGACCCACTAACTTGATAATGTCATCCTCCTTATTTCCTTATAAAATAACAGATTTCTGACACTATGGTCAAAATATACTAGGACTATCTGGAAAACCTCATTATAATTTTGATTTCTTTATGGGGCTGCCCTATAACTGAGAGTATGTATTAGTGACATACTGGTGCTTTTTATTTTATGAGTATTTAATTGGTATTGGGTAGACACAGTCCTAAGAAGAGAACATACCACTAGACTGTCACAGACACAGTGATTTATATAAAAATAAAATCATTTATTTTTTAATTCTATAAACTACTGTTAAGAAGGATTCAGTTTTGATTGACCTCAATACGTTGATTCTTAGCTAATTTTTATCATTATTCAGTAGTTTTGCTTAATTGTGTAAGAATTTTCTGAAGTGTAAAATTTTCCTTAAACTAGTCACTAAAGCATCCCTTGCTCAGGGTTCCAAGTCCAGAAAGAATCTGCAAATTAGGATTTCAATGGGTACTCAAATGTCATGGTATTTCTTGGAGTTAGAATTTTCTCTGTCTTTGCCCCCTTAAGATTGTTCAAGGTCTGATTTGATGGCCACTTGGTGAGGATGCTGTAGATAAATCCTTGCTTTTCCAAGTATGGTCCATGGACCAGCATCAGTGGAATCACTTGGTAGTTTGTAAGAAATGTAGAATCTCAGGTCCCTACTCTAGACCCAGTCAGTCAGACTCCCCAGGTGATCCATATATAGATTAAAGTGTGGGAAGCCAGTTGTAGAGGGTATCTACTTAGAGTGGAGTGGGAGACGGGCTCTAAGCCATTCCCATGCCCACTGAGTCCATTCAGACTCTCTTAGCAACCCTATAGGACAGTGTAGAACTGCCCCCATAGGGTTTTCAAGGCTGTAAATCTTTATGGAAGGAGACTGCCTCATTTTTCTCCTGCCAAGTGGCTGGGGGTTCAAACCACAAAACTCTTTGTAGCTAGCAGCTTTAACCACTGCACCATAGAGCTCCTTGAGAGGGGCTCTGCTAGGTCTAAATGACCTTTTAAGTCCTTGAACCTTGAGGTTCTACATTATGATTCCATTTGAATCTGTGGCATATGACTAGATGGAAGGTGGTGAATGGTTAATTCTTAGTGCAGGTGGCTTTTGGATGACAATTTAATTTTCTTTTACTCTTCTTCTTTAGTGTATGTATGGTTCTTAAAATAAGTACTTTTGATTCTGGCCTTTTTAAAAGACAATTGTGGATTTGAAAGTCCCATGAGGAAAATCTTGAACTAGATTTGACATTTTTGTGATTTAAAGTCATAAACATTTATCTGTTCATGCCTTTCTGTTTAGTAATTTAAAGTTGACGATAAAATATAATCTAATTTCAGAGAGATGAACTGTGCCTCAAATGAGATATTCTTGGCTCTGTTGACATAAAAATATAACTGTATCTGTCTAAAATTAGCCCACTGGTCTTTCTTTCTACAATGAGAGTACTTATTCAAATATTTATTTTATTTAGATAATAAGCAGTTCTTGTTCCATATATTTGTTGGCTCTGAAATTAGCTTCTAAATATGGTTGTATTTAAGTAACTGCATTTTGAAGGATTAAATCCCATCACAATTTTGTTCTACCACTCCTCAGAGAGTAAGCAACCGTGGAACAGTCACACACAGTCTTTGTATGACTGCTTTAGAAATTCTTAAAAATGAATTTAAAAAGTATTTTCTTCTTATGGCCTTTTCTGGATTCTTTTTCTCCCTTAATCTCCTCAAATCTGTTAAATCACTAAGAGTGATTTGTCAATGTCTTAAGACATTTTTGGATGCCACAACTGGGGATATGGGGACAGGGAGGTGTCACTGGCATCGAATGAATAGAAGCCAAGGATGTTGGTAAATATCCTGTAATGCACATGAAAAAAAGAATTATCCAGCCCAAAATGTCAGTAGTGCCAAAGTTGACCAGCCCTGTATTAAATGTACTGTTGAACTGGTTATAACTACTAAGCTGGATGATTGTTGTTTTTGTTGTTGTTATGTGCCCTCGAGTCAGCTTAAACACATAAAACAGATAACTTACTGACTCTAGACATATATAAGTTTAAGTACAGTATTAGTAGTTTTACAAAAGAAATTGAAATGTTAAAATTCAGCCAATAAGGTGATGTGAATCTAATAGTGTTTGTGTAATGTTACAAATGCCAGAGATGAGTTTAGGGGTGCCCCCTCCCCTTTTCATCCTTCACCTCAGCAGTTGAATAGGTTTCCTGTTAGAGGAAGCTAAGCAAAATACTGTCATGAAAATATTGGATATTTCAATTAATAAATTCTAAATAAAAGTGGAATTAAGCTAAAAATTATAAAGAGTTCTTGAATGGCTTGTTGATTAGAAACTAATGTAACTCCTTGTCTAGGATAAAATACCAAACAGGCAGCAGCTGCTGGTAATTTGGTGCAAGTAATTGTAGAGCCAATAAGTTGAAGAAGTGCTTATTAAAAGAAACTGCTTTCCTATCTGCTTGTAAGTTCAATTGAGTAATGCACTCTACATGTGGTCTGACACTGGGTAAATTATACACCTGATTTAAAAACACTCCATCCATAAGAGCTCCTATTTTGCTCATCCATAAAATTTTTACTTTCTTCATTACTACTTGCAGCAGTGTATGGCATAATATCTATCAAATTAGGCTTTGAGGACATCTCAGGCTGGCACCCTGCTGACTTGAAACATGTGCTTAATATTACTGCAGTGATTTAACCCCTTGAGTACCCTGGGTTTCCCAGAAGGCATGCAGGATCTGTGCCTCTCTTTCTTGGCTGCCGTATCCTCCACCTACTGAGAGTGAGGAATATCAACAATGGGGGCCGGGTGGGGGTTTAGGCACTGGGTAGGAGAAATAAGTGGTTGAAATTTACAGTGAAAAAGGCAGAGATGATGACAAGTGTGTAATCTGAAATTTCACAATCTGTAAAAATAGAAGCCAAACCAAACCACTTGAAATCAGGATGTTCTACCTATTTGACTTCATGAACTCTAAGAAGGAAGACAAACTCAAGAACACTTTCTGGATGACTCACACGAATACTAACTTTGACATGCATTTTATTCATATTTATAAAGTATCTGGATGATTTTGATTAATTTTAATAAATATTGACTATCTTCTGTGTATAAATGGCCAAGCTTTAAGCTTAATGGTAAAAATGCAATGATAAACACATATAGCCATCTTGCAGCTCAAATTCTGTAACTCAAAGAAGTCAGGATTCAGCAAATAACTATAAAATCTGTGAAAGCTGGAAACTCTGTAAGGTGGAAACCTGTCAGAGAAGGAAACAAACATTTTCCAATAATAGAGAGCATAGAAAAGTGCTAAGACAGCACCCTGTCAAAGGTGGAAAATTTATGAGGCCTGGGAAAATGTTGAGTTCAGGCTGTCACAAATTTCACTGTATAGTATAATGATCAAACAAAACTGATCTCAAGATATATGCTCAACATTCATTCATATACTTACCTATTAAGGGGAGATGGTGTATGACCAATAACTCTATTTGCTGGGTCTGTTAGCAGATACTAAGCAAGCCCTGGTGGTGCAGTGGGAAAATTGCTCAACTGCTATCCAAAAGTTTGGTGGTACAAACCCACTTGCCACTCTATGGGAGGAAGATGTGGCAGTCAAGTTCCATAAAGATGTAAAGCCGTGGAAACCCTATAGGACAGTTTTACCTGTCCCTATGGGACAGGTTACTAGGAGTTGGGAATCCACCTTAAGGCATTTGACTACTAACCAGAAGGCTGGAGGTTCAAACCCACCAGCCACTCCTTGGAAGGAAGGTTGGGCAATCTACTTCTGTATTGGAAAACCAAGGAGGGATCACTATGAGTCAGATCCGACTCCATGGCGGTGAGGTGGTTTTTTTTTTTTTGGCAGCTATTTCCCTATTGTGAAGATGTGAATCTCAGCCTGATGCCATTAAACACTTGAGTCATGTAATTAATTTCCCTTCCTTTATTCCATGCTGAGCTAGTAGTAGTCTTCTGATGCTTATTTAACTTCCCACTTGGAGTGTCTATGGAAAGAAAGCACACTTACTACAGAACTCCAGTGTCCATTCTTTTTTTTTTTTTTTTTTGTAATAATATTGTCTGTTCTAAATTAACAAACTGGTATATTGGCCATACTCTACCTCCCTAATGTAATGCTGTGAATAGAGGCTCCTTTGGCAGTCTATTTTTCATGTTATGTATTCATCTCATGAGCTTGGTTAATGTAACTTTATCCCCAGAGATGGATCCATTGTCAGTGTGCTGACAAGTTAGTTTCTGGGGCTTACCATACTCCAGAAAATAAAGATTATAAGCCACTGAAATATATGGGAATTTTAAGAAAATGATTGGGGAGAGTAATAGAAAATGACAGAAAGATGAAGGCTTGGACTTAAGAAGTGACATCTTTGAGAAGAACAGGAACTAGTAATAAAGAAACAGAGGAATTAATTCAAGAGGAAGATGAGGACCCAAGATTCCAGAATAACAGAACCCAAAGCAGAAAAGAATCTAGAAAGGCACTGGGTGCCGTTGCTGGGTAACCCTGAGAAATGGGTCATTGGATGGGACAGTTCAGTTGTCCTGTAAGAGAGTAGTGTCAATAGAGTGGTAGGAGGTGGTGGGGAACGAGACTGCATGATACGGAGAAAACAAGTTGGTAGAGTCATGAAGGTAATGAAGGAAGAAGTCAAAGCTGCAATGAAAGAACTGGCAAAGAACAAGGCTCCAGGAATTGATGGCATACCGATTGAGATATTTCAACAAACAGATGCCCCATTGGAGGCACTCACTCAGTTATGCCAAGAGATTTGGAAGACAGCTACCTGGCCAACTGACTGGAAGAGATCCATAGTTGTGCCCATTCCAAAGAAAGGTGATCCCACAGAATGTAGAAATTATAGAACAATATCATTAATATCGCACGCAAGTAAGATCTTACTGAAGATAATTCAGAAACATTTGCAGCAGTCTATTGACAGAGAACTTCCAGAGGTTCAAGCCAGATTCAGAAGAGGACATGGAACAAGGGATATCATAGCTGTCAGATGGATCTTGGCTCAAGACAAAGAATACCAGAAAGATGTTTACTTGTGTTTTATTGACTATGCAAAGGCATTTGATTGTGTGGATCATGACAAATTATGGATAACATTGAGAAGAATGGGAATTCCCGAGCACTTGATTGTACTCATGAGGAATCTGTACCTTGACCAGGAGGCTGTCGTTCGAACGGAACAAGGGGACACTACATGGTTTAAAATCAAGAAGGGAGTGTGTCAGGGTTGTATCCTTTCTCCACACTTATTCAATCTATATGCTGAGCAAATAATCCGAGAAGCTGGACTATATGAAGAAAAACGTGGTATCAGGATTGGAGGAAGAATCATTAACAACCTGAGATATGCAGATGATACAACTTTGCTTGCTGAAAGTGAGGATGACTTAAGGCACCTACTGATGAAGGTTGAAGAATACAGTCTGCAGTATGGATTACATCTCAATATAAAGAAAACAAAAATCCTCACAACTGGACCAATGAGCAGCATCACAATAAATGGAGAGAAGATTGAGGTTGTCAAAGAATTCACGTTGCTTGGTTCTACAATCAATGCCAATGGAAGCAGCAGTCAGGACATTAGGCGATGTGTAGCATTGGGAAAGTCAACTGTGAAGGAACTGTATCAAGTGCTGAGGAGCAAGGATATCTCCTTGAGGACTAAGGTGCACCTGACACAAGCCATGATATTTCCAATTGCCTCATATGCATGTGAGAGCTGGACAATGAATAAGGAAGACCGAAGAAGAGTTGATGCTTTTGAGTTGTGGTGCTGGCGAAGAATGCTGAAAGTATCGTGAACTGCTAAAAGAACTAACAGATCTGTCCTGGAGGAAGTGCAGCCAGAATGCTCCTTGGAAGCAAGAATGGCCAGACTTCGTCTCACCTATTTTGGTCATGTTGTCAGAAGGGGCCATTCCCTGGAGAAGGATGTCATGCTTGGTAGGGTGGAGGGTCAACGAAAGAGGGGGAGGCCTTTAACGAGATGGATTGATATGGTGGCTGCGATGATGGACTCAAGTATAGCAGGGATTGTGGGGCTGGTGCGGGATCGGGCAGTGTTTCGTTCTGCTGTGCATGGGGTCTCTATGAGTCGGAAATGACTCGACAGCACTTAACAACAACAACAACAACAAGAAGTTGGTAGAGAAGTGATGCGTTGAGTGTGGCTTCTCTTTCAAGAAAATTGACAAAAGAATGGTAACTTGAAGAGTTGTGTTTTGAAAGAAAGAACCTCAATATTTGTGGACAAAATACAAAGCTCTGGTGGGGAGCGAAGGGATAAGTGATAGAGCAAACTTTCAGGTAGGGCATGGATACATGACTTTATTCTTTTGCCTAAGGCATTTGACTGCTAACCAGAAGGCTGGTGGTTCAAACCCACCAGGCACTCCTTGGAAGGAAGATTGGGCAATCTACTTCTGTAGTGATACCACCTCAGAAACCCAAGGAGTGGTCACTATGAGTCAGATTAACTCAACAGCAGTGAGTTGGTTTTTTTTTTTTTTCTAGTTAAGGGGAGAGAGCATAGTGTAGTGCTCAGACACAGAAATAGGAGCCAGATGGCCTGGGATTTTAGATCTACAATGATGTTGTTTTTGTTGTTAGGTATATTGAGTCTATTTCCATTCATTGCAACTTCGTATGACAGAGTAGAATTGCCCTATAGGATTCTCTAGGCTGTGATTTTTATGGGAGCATATTGCCAGGTCTTTCTCCCATAGAGCCACTGGGTAGGTTCAAACCACCAACATTTCAGTTAGCTTAACCACTGTGCCACCTGAACGTCTATCTACAATGATAACCTTGGACAGATTACTTAACCTCTCTGTGCCTCTCTGCATCTGCTTCAGAAGGTTGTTGTAAATGAGTTTATATTAATTCATTATAACTCATTATAGATTAAATGAATTAATATTTGTAAAGCATCTGGAATTGCACCTGATACATGGTAAACACTTAAACATGTTTGAAAATTAAATAAAAGAGTTAGTCTGGACAAGATAACATGATTCTCTAGGAATCTATGTCAAAAATTATTTTTTATTATTTTACGAACTTCTTACAAGGTATATTTGACACCTGAAATTACTCAGAGCCTGTAGTGAATGAAATTGCTATGTACGTCAACACAAAATGTTCTGATCATCTTATTCCTAGGTACAAGTAGATTAAATTGCAGAACTCTGCTAGGATGTCTGAGGAATTTTCTGAAGAAATTGCAAGCTAATTTCAGGCACATTTTTGTGGAATTTGGTGTGTCTTACTCTAAGCTCTTTTCAGAATACTCACAACCATCTTTTGGTTTCATATATTTCTTTGAATTTAATCTGCCCTTTCTACCCCCTCTCCATTACTCTAGATATATCATTTGAAGCCCAGGGAGTCAATCTGTAAAATCTTTCTAAGTTTTCTTCTTGCTTTATTCCCTTACTTTTCACTTGAGATTAGCCTGGAGAATACAGGGTTGATTTGATAAGTGCCTCAGATGCCTATTCCCTTAGACATCTTGGTTGGTGTGAATGCGGTTGCTTAGTAATTGGTTAAGAAAGTTTTACTATGAATGGGGAATGTTGTTGAATAATTTACTAAATTCTCTCCCTCCTTTCCTTCCCTTCCTCTTAGATATGTTCTTTCCTTTCATAGAATTTAAATCAGATTATTGTGACTTGCTGCCCACTTAAAAAAAAAAAAGTGGTATAGAAAAATAGATACATTATCAAAAGCTTTAATTTTTTACAAAAGCAAATGATGTTTACTCAGAATAGCAAACCTGTCTGCTATTTCCTTAACCGGTTGCTATTCATGGCACATAACAACAACATTCTTGGTTTACTTTTGTCTCTCCTGTGCAAGAAAGAGAATGCTACTACATATTATTTATTTTTTAAATTGCATATTAGACACTAATTCTGGTGGTTACCTTTGAGAGAGGGCTGTTAGTACATGACTGTTGTCATCACTATGGTTGTATGTAAGGTGTCTGTAAGGCTGTGGTAAAGATTCTGAGTGGGCTTTTTCCTAGGGTTCACCTCATTGGCTCATCTGAGAACTTGGGTCTGGGAGTCACTCTTCTGATTAAAATGGGAACCAAATGAGTTGTCCAGTAGAGAGCATAAACTTTCAAATGGAAAGAAAGTTTCAGATGACAGTAAGGAACTCACTTGCAGATTCCAGAGTTGAAGTTACTGCTTCTGTTCTCACCCAGGATACAAGTCTCAGGCCCATTGTGTCCTAGCCTGTGATCTGATCCAAATCTTTTAAGTTCTGGGGCAACCTCCTTAGCCTGTCTATACCTAAATTGCCTTGTTTGTAAACTGCAAATGTTGATGCTTGTCTTACGTGCCTACACAGGGTAATAGTGTGAATTGGATGGAAGAACTTTATGTACCCTATAGAACAATACAATTCTTAGTATTACAATTAGGATTAATTCTGATATTAATATCAGCATAGTTAGTTAACTGATTAGAAATACAGGTAAAGAAAATGAACTTTACCTAAGAGCAGAATTAGCCTTATTTGCTGGAATGAATGGGTTTCAATAAAAATACCCTTTCTTAAAAATAAAGTAAATAGGACAGAGAAACAGATCAGGGAGAAGATAGGATTTAGAGGTGCCAGAACGTACTGCAGTGCTTGACAGGCATAGACACTGAAGATAGGCAGCTTGAATGAATGTGCCATGTTTTTGTGTGCTGCCAAGACGATTTTGACTTATAGTGTACCTGAGGACAGAGTAGAACTTGCCCATAGGGTTTCCTAGGCTGCAGTCTTTACAATAGCAAATCTTCAGGTCTTTTCTCCCACAGAGCTGCTGGTCTGAACCATCAACCTTTTCATAAAGAGCTGAATGCTTAACCATTGCACCACTAGTACTTCTTGAATGTACCATAGAGATGTTCAATTTATGTCACCTTTCTCCTTTATACCTTTTAAATTTTCAAAGTTGATAGAAGATGGCTATTAGTTTTAAAAATCAGAAATATGAACATTAAAAAAATAACAAAAACAAAACATGGGAAAAGCAGAGTACCACTTTGGGTATCAGTGGTATCAGTGATCATTACAGAAAGAGACTTGGGGAATGGTTAAGAGAGTTTACATTTATTGGGCACTTGTGTGGTAGACACTGAAAATGCTCTGTGCACTTTATTGTATTTAATCTTCTTATCAAGCCTAAGGGTTCGGTATTAGTATTATCCCATTTCACAGATCAGGAAACAGAATTTTACAAAGGTTGTATAGCTGGTTGATGGACAAATCAGCATTCAAACCCAACCAGCCTGGCTCTAAAATCTCAGCTTTTAACACTGAGCTACATTAACTTTAGAGACAATGTGGACAACTTCCCATCTTGGAAGGAACTCTCAGGATCTGCTGCTTTACATTAGCTCAAGCAAGTCCAGAAAGAGTTGAAAACAGCCTACTCATTAGTCAATGAACTGTGCCTTGACCTTCAATATCTCTTCCTTCCCTCTAAGCTACATCCTGTATGCCAGGTTAGTCTTGTGACTGGCTAACCTACACAATAATCTGTTTTTTCAGCTTTTTCCCAGGTAGAAATGTGCCTCTGGTCTCTCTCCCTCGAATTCCAAAAGGGCTAAATTTTGTTGTCTCTCTCAGTGACTGTATTCTTCTTCACCACTGAGGGCCACATCTGGTTTTGTGGGGCTAAAGCTTACAAGAAAAAGAATACACAATTATGAATTCAAGATAACTAAACAATGAGTATATATATAAAATTAAAGAAGAAATTACAATACATTGCTTTTTTTCTTTTTTTTTTTTTAGTTGACAAATACTTCAGCAGCTTGCATTGCTAAGATCTCACTCAACACCTTGGAACTGGCACATACGTGCGTGAGAATTCTTGAACTCCATAGGTCACTATTTCTGTCCCAGCTCCCTCCTCAGAGCAACAGAGCATCATTACAGTACAACTGCTGTTAACTACATCAGTTGTAAGGGTAATAGTAGTCATGAATGACTTTTCCTTTGACTGCACGTATAAAATTGAATTTGAATTAATGATTAAAAAACAAATAAAATAGAAACAAAGTCTAAAAATTTGAAAAGATGGATTTGAAGTTAGACAAAACATAAAATAATGACAGGCTGGTAGCAGAAGTAATCCTAAAGCTTACCCCAGCATTCTGTGCGTTAACGAAGAGTGGTCTAAAGAGTGAGTCTAAAATGCCTCCGGGGCCACATAAGCTTTTAGGTTGGATCCCTGTGTGTTAGGAGAGTCACATGAATGATTAAGTAGAGGAGAGTGTCCCCAGGCTTCTGTCCATTTTGCCTTAATTCTTCCTGAATTGACAGGTGGCTCTTGATCTTTCCATTGCCTTTGTACTTCTAGACCTAGATTGTCCTCCTAGAAGGTTCTCAGTTGGCAAGACTTGCCCGGGCAGTGGGATATCTCTGCTATTGAGGGGGAGTTGAAACTCTCTCCTATATTGTCTACCTTTTTAAAAGCAAAACAAATGACTCAGCAACTTAGGGAACTGAAATACCTGGATGGATGAAGGTAGGACTGTAGATGCAGGCATCCACAGAAATTCGACAGTGAATTAAGGATAACATTGTTAGCCCAGCTCACACTGCTAGTGATAAAGAACAGAATGGTCTCCAAAGTCTGTTTAGTGTAACCAAGAACAGAAAATCATTTCCAGAATTGATGCATTCAAACTATGGCTTTGGTAAAGAATTGTTGTTGTTGTTGTTGTTAAGTGCCGTCGAGTCGTTTCCGACTCATAGCGACCCCATGCACAGCAGAACGAAACACTGCCCGATCCTGCTCCAGCCCCATAATCCCTGCTATACTTGAGCCCATCATCGCAGCCACCATATCAATCCATCTCGTTGAAGGCCTCCCTCTCTTTCGTCGACCCTCCACCCCACCAAGCATGACATCCTTCTCCAGGGAATGGCCCCTTCTGACAACATGACCAAAATAGGTGAGATGAAGTCTGGCCATTCTTGCTTCCAAGAATATTGACTATATATTCTGCTAAGATGAACAAATAAGCTACCTCTTGAATACAGCATAGTGCTTAAAACACTTGACTGCTAACTAAAAGGCTGGCGATTCAAACCCACCAACCATTCCTCAGAAGGAAGATTGAACAATCTACTTCCATAGTGATACTGCCTCAGAAACCCAAGGAGGGGTCGCTATGAGTCAGATCCAACTTAGTGGCAGTGAGTTTGGTTTTTTTGTTTGTTTGTTGTTGTTGAATACATTAATGTATTAATACCACAGACAACTTGGAAAGTAGTCCAATTTTATTAGTAATAATTACAACTGTTTCTTGAACTGTTATTATGTACCAAGCATTGAGCTAAGCCTTTTAGGAGTGTCTCATTCATATTATAATATCTCCATGGAGTTGAGGTTTTCTCCATTTTACATACTCCAGAACAAAGTGCCCATTGCAGAGCCATACAGCTGGAGGGGGACAGGGGCTAGGATTTCCATCTATGCCATCTGGCTCCAGGTCAGCCCTTTTAGTCACCAGTCTGTATTTTCAGCAGATTTCTGCAGGTCACACTACTAGTGATAAAGAACAGGACACTCTCTAAAGTCCGTTTAGTGTGACCAAGAACAGAAAATCATTTCCAGAACTGATGCAATCAAACTGTGGTTTTGGTGAAGAATATTGACTATATATTCTGCTAAGATGAACAAATAAGATGCCTCCTGAAATGGTTGAAGGGAGCCCTGGTAGTGTAGTGCCTGAGGCATTTGACTGCTAACCAGAAGGCTGGTAGTTCAAACCCACCAGCCATTCCTTAGAAGGAAGGTTGGGCAATCTGCTTCTGTAGTGATACCGCCTCAGAAATCCAAGGAGGGGTAGCTATGGGTTGGGTCCGACTTGACGGCCGTGAATTTGGTTTTCGGTTTTTAGATGGTTGAATGTCAACTAATTCTTTTTGGTACAGTGACTGTATTTCTTCCATCTTCTTTTGATGCTTCCTGCATTGTTCAATATTTTCCCCATAGGATTCTTAAATATTTCAATTCAAGGCATGAACTTTTTCTTCAGTTCTTTTGACTTCAGAAATACCAGTGTGTACTTCCTTGTTTTCTAATACGAGGTCTTTGCACATTTCATTACAATACTTTACTATGTCTTCTCTAGCAGCCCTTTGGAACTTCTGTTCACCTTTCATATTTCAATGTTTCTTCCTTTCACTTTAGCTTCTCTCTGTTCAAGAGTAAGTTACAGAGTCTCTTTTGACATCCTTTTTTTTTTTTGGTCTTTTCTTTCTTTCTTGTCTTTTTAATGACCATTTGGTTTCTTCATGTATGATATTCTTGATGTTATGAGGTAGCATATGATCAAGAACCAATGGTATTGAAAGAAGAAGCCCAAGCTTTACTGAAGGAATTGGTAAAATAACAAGGTCCCAGGAATTGATGGAATACTCACTGAGATGTATCAACAAATGGCTGTAGCTCTGGAAACACTTACTCATCTATGCCAGGATATTTGACAGACAGCTACTTGGTCAACCAATTGGAAGAGATCTACGTTTGTGCCCACTGCAAAGAAAAGTGATCAAACAGAATATGGAAATTATTGAACAATATCATTAATATCACATTCAAGTAATATTTTGCTGAAGATAACTCAAAAACCATTACAGCAGTATATTGATAGGCAACTTCTAGAAATGCAAGCTGGATTCAGAAGAGGATATGGAATAAAGGATATCATTGCTGATGTCAGATGGATCTTAGCTGAAAGGGAAGAATACCAGAAAGATGTTTACCTGTGTTTTATTGACTATGCAAACACGTTGGATTGTGTGGATCATAAGAAATTATGGATAACATTGAGAAGAATGAGAATTCCAGAACAATTAATTGTGCTCATGAGCAACATGTATGTAGACTAAGAGGCTGCTGTTCAGACAGAACAAGTAGACACTGCATGGTTTAAAATTAGGAAGGGCATGCATCAGTGTTATATTCTTTCACTATACTTATTAAATCTCTATGCTGAGCAAATAATTTGAGAAACTGGACTATATAAAGAAAAATGTAGCATCAAGATTGGAGGAAGAGTTATTAACAATCTGCGATATGCAGATGACACAACTTTGCTTGCTGAACGTGAAGAGTACTTGAAGCATTTACTGATGAAGATCAAAGACTACAGGGTTCAGTATGGATTACACTTCATCAACCCTAGAAGCAAGGTTGGTGAGACTTCAGCAATATTATTTTGAACATGTCATCAGGAAAGACAAATTGTTAGGAATGGACATCATGGTTGATAAAGTGGGGTGTCAGAGAAAATGAGGAATATCTTCAATGGGATGGATTGACATAATAGCTACAACAGTGAACTCAAACATACCATGAAGATGGTGCTGGACCAGGCAATGTTTACTCTGTTATAAATAAAGTCACCATGAGTTGGAGCCAACTCTGGAGGAAATGGCCTGAATTCTAACCAACTGCAGCTATGTGACCTTGTGACCTTCCAAAGTCTCAGTTTTCCTGACTTTAGAATGGGCTTAAAAATTTCTTCTCTATCCGCCCACCAGGGTTTTAGAAAACTTGAATGCAGTAAAAATGTTTTATAAAACGAACTTCTCTTCACAAGTTAAAATATTTGTCATTGTGCTAAGTTACCTAGTACTTGACCTGAGCATGAATGTCATGCTTTAGTAGCATTTTAAAATAGCATTGAAGACATGGGGAATTATTGAATTCTTACTTTGCTTATGTTGATAGCTATACTGTCTTCCACATTAACCCAAAGAGCTAAGAAGGAATTTTAGAAATTAAAGAAATAAAAGCAATCAATTCCACTTGTGACCTTTCTTTCACTAAGAAGAGTAAGTCTCCATGTTGTTGTTGTTATGTGCCATCAAGTAAAACCTGACTCACAGTGACATCTCCTTGGGTTTACGAGGCAGTATTACTACAGAAGTACATTGCCCAACCTTCCTTCCTAGGAGTGGCTAGTGGGTTTGAACCGCCAGCCTTCTGGTTAGCAGTCAAGTGCCTTAGGCTATATGCTACCAGAACTCCTTTCCATAGTCTCTCTTAAATCACAGTTGTGAAAGTATCACTAGATGAAGGAAATTAATCATTGAGAATGAACTCTAAAATGATACTGCATCTAAGAATATCAGATAAAGAGCAGAGATGAGATTTGAAATGCTTTTCATAAAGATTCTACTTTATATTTAGCTAAGTAATACATGGAAAAATTGGTACCTTTCAGCACCAGAGTGATTATCACCACTGTTACTGCAAAAGCTGATGCTCGGCCAACAGCTGCAGTGGAATTGAATTAAAGGAAGGAATTGATTTGTAGGATTACACAAACTATATACATTTATATATATATTATATATACAGTATATAAAGTGCTTTTAGGGAAAAATGATAGATTTGTACTTAATTTCTAGACATGGCCAGTAAGTTACCTACTTTTAGATTATAATAGACTTTCTGCTATTGAAAATATATTTCTAGAATAACTAAAAACACAAATACTAGACATTTTAGTTGTTTAGAACACTGTGGTAGATGCAACACTGGTAGCATGATTTCCACTTTATAGATAAAACATTTAATTAGTGCTTCCTACGTGTCAGTTCTGTACTAATGTCCTTGCATGTGTTCATTTATTTAAAAACAACAGTGTAGGTGTTACTGTTACTTGCTTTTTTATATAGGAAAACTGAGGCTCAGAGAGGTTAAGTAATTTGTAGTCACCCAGCTAGTAAATGTAGACTTAGACTAAAACCCAGGCATGACCAAAACCTTTCATTTCTAGACTTTTCATTTTATCATGAAATAGTGCCGTGACTTCTCCCAAGAAATGAATTGCACCCTTGGCTGCCTGCCCCTTTATTACTGTCTAAATCTGACTGCTCAGCTATGTGTATGCCAAGAAGATCTTTTGGTTCTTGAGGGGAACATTCTACTCACCATTCTACTCACCTTGACCTTATTTTTATGGATAGATTTCTGTGAAGAAACTGGGGGAAAATGAAAATAAGAAGTTAAAAGGTGTATGCTCTACTTTTTAGAATGAGAAAGATTTTTTTGTCATAGAACTATTCACATTGTAATTCAGGGGACTGTTGTTACTGAAATAAAGGTGAAACCAATCACTTTGTAAGATTTTCCATGTTTTCTCTTTGGTCTGACAGTTTAGTTTATTCAAGTAAAGCCATAACCAAAGTCAATGAGGTGCAATGATAATATTGTGTATATGTAAGATATGTATGTATGTATATGTGTGTATGTGTATATGTTTAGATAGATAAATTGATCGATGAGATATATAGACTTTTGCTAGGATCAATGTAACAAATTACTCAGCTAAGTTAAGAAGGAAATTATTTATGGAGCCTGTCTCTAAAGTCAAAGCTTCTACTTGTAGAGGAATTCAGTTTGGAACCCCGTATATAAATAGTGGCAACAACAGTAATAGCAGCCAACATTTAATTAGCAACACTATGTGTATATGCATAGAGTGTTCATTGTTTTATGTGCACGATCTCATTCTCATCCCTACTTTTGTTTAATGGAAAGTAAGTGGTCCTTCATATTTTTTTCTGACATATACTTACAGAATTTAAAAGGAATAGTCTTTTTTTTTGGGGGGGGGATATTCATAACAAATCATGCACCAGTACAATAATTTCTATATTTACAGTTTGGTGACATTGGCTATATTATTCAAGTGTGCTACCATTTACAATATATTTTTCCAAATCTTCTCATCATCAGTAACATAAAATCTCTGTCCCTTAAGCTTCCTGTCTAACCTTTCAAATTGCTATTATCAATTTGATCACATATAGATAATTCTTTAAAAGTACACCATACTCAAGGCAAACATTCTTTACTAATTAAGCTAAACTTTTGTGTGGTTTAAGGATGACCACAGGGAATAGTTTTGGTTTAAAGTTTAAAGATTTCCTCAGAGCAGTAGTTTTTTTCTGGGAATAGGGTGTCATCCACCTTCAGTGGCCCCAGAAAGTCTGGATTCCATGACAACTTGAAATTCTGGCATATTTTTCCCTGCCTTGATCAGGATTCCTCTATAGAATCTTTTATCGAAATGTCCAATAATAGTTGCTGAACATCATGCAGTTCTGGTCCCATGGCAAAGGAGGCAATTAGACACATG
Organism: Orycteropus afer afer; assembly: GCF_000298275.1. Taxonomy (NCBI): domain Eukaryota; kingdom Metazoa; phylum Chordata; class Mammalia; order Tubulidentata; family Orycteropodidae; genus Orycteropus; species Orycteropus afer. Next base: position 1,833,314 of record NW_006921619.1, read on the forward strand.
TTCCAATTCCTCCTCTGATTCCCGGCCTTCCTTCTTTCTCTACTGATCTAAGCACATAGAGACCAATTGTTGCACTTTGGCTCATTCCTACTTTTTACTTGAGAGAAAGTAGACTAAGAACTCTGTCAGAATCTCACAAAGCCATGTTCAACCCCAGGTCTGGTTGACTTAAAAGCCTGCATCCTTAGCTCCTGCACCTCTCTGCTCTCAGCCACCAACCACAAATACTGGCATATTGACAGTGCCTTACTTTCTTTGGATGCTCCTCTCTCCTTCCTTAAATAGCCTCAGAAATAGATCTGGTTAAAAATTTCCTCCTGCCACTTTTTATTTTTCTAAGAAGCAGAGTCAACAATAATGACCAGAATTACTGGTCAGATGAAATCTGGTGAGACTCCCAATACTATGGCCCTGGAATACATTCTGAACCTGGAATAAAACTAACCCCCAGGGGCGGGCTCTCAGTCCAATAGTTAACAAGATGTACACACAGACCACTCAACCCAGGATGATGCACCCACATACTCCATGGTAATACATCCCTTAGAGCAATAGACCATGGGATACCAGAGGACCAACATTCAAACTGAGGACAAACTGGAGTGCATAAATATGAGGGACACAGGGGGACGATTACAGGGTAGGGAGAGAGGAGACTGGGTTAGGGTTGGTCATGGCGAATGGGGAATGAAACTAAGTGTACGCTTTATGTTGAATATAAAACAAGCTCTTAAAATAAAATAATAATGATAATAAAAAGAAGCAGAGTCAAATCTCTTAGGTCTCATCATAGCCATCAGCTATGCACTAGGCCTAGACATGAATGTGTGTTCCTGAAATGCCACCTGCATGTGTCAACATGAATAGTGTCAACCCAGATCAGGCTGTTCAGGAACACCTGCCAACAGCCTGCAGTGCCAGTGGCTTTGTCATTGGCTTCCAAAGGCAGTAACTTGCTGTGATTGGTTAATTTTTCTTTCTAATCCGGTAGAAAAGGGCAAGACATAGGTAGTAAATATATCAATTTCTTTGATGTATCTAAAGTGCTTGCCCAACCTTACTAAAATAGAATGAGAGACCTATTTATGCATTAATATGTTTCTATACATCACAAGGGGAGCTCTGGTAGCATAGTGGCTAAGACACTTGCCTGCTAACCAGACGGCTGGTGGTTCAAACCCACCAGCCACTCCTCGGAAGGAAGGTT
>NW_006921619.1:1836310-1846339 GCF_000298275.1 Orycteropus afer afer
AGTAGGATTGCCCAACCTTCCTTCCGAGGAGTGGCTGGTGGGTTTGAACCGCCAGCCTTCTGGTTAGCAGTCAAGTGCTTTAGCCACTGCCAGAGATCCTATATGAGTGACTGTTAAACACATAGGAACTCTGGTAGGGTAGTGCCTAAGGCAATTGACTGCTAACTAGAAGGCTGGTGGTTCACAACCACCAGCCACTCCTCGGAAGGCAGGTTGGGCGATCTACTTCCGTAGTGATCCCACCTCGGAAACCCAAGGAGGGGTCACTATGAGTCAGATCCGACTCCACCTAGTCAGTGTTTTTTTGTTTTTTGTTTTTTTTTTTTTGATTAAACACATACACATGACTTCTTTTATATGTAAGCCTTTTGACAGATGAAAAAAACTTAACTTGTTTTACCCATTATACTCCTCACAGAATTAAAACCTCAGAGTGAGGAAGCAAAATCCTGCTCCTTGACAAATATTTTAGAGGGACAATAGCTGCTTTTCTGGTTGTGAAAAGCAAGCTGGAACTATGCTACAGGAGAAAACAAGAATGGTGGGCCTAGTAGATCAGCATTTCATGCTCAGAAAAGACATGCAAATTTAAACAGAGGACTTTATTTATGAATATATATATATATATATATATATGTATGTATATAAAAGCAGGAGTTTTATGTTTTGCTTTTTAATAAAAAATCCCTTACTCCACAGTAAAAGCTTCCCTCCCCCAAGAGGTTTAGAACTGTATAGAGATAGTTACATACACGAGCATCTCAAATGAGAGGGCACCATACATGCATGTAATTGGTTGCTTTTTTCTTTCCCTCCGCAGTCTGTAAAAAATGTGAAAATGTTCCTGCTTCTGCCTAGCCATTAAAAGGCAGTGACTGCACCATACTGTGATTTGGGAGCTGAAGAAAATGGCCAGAACTGACTGATATCTGATAAACAGTAACAGGAGTCAGTTTATTGCACCAATCGTTAAATAATGGTGCTGATTATAAGGCTGCTAACTGCAGATGCTGTAATTGTCTGTCATAAATCTTAGTCATTTGTGACAGGAGCACAATGAAAGGGAGCATCTGCTTGAGGGCAAATGACTTCTGATAAATATCAGCTCTACTAAAATGTACTTGGATGTGTCTCAATATTTTGGAGAGCCATTCATGTTGCTTCCACAAATGTGAAGTTATTATTGGTTTGTATTGATTTTGCCACCCTTTTTTTTTTTTTTTTAAAGAGACAGAGAGTGACTCAAGGTTGAGTTGAATAGCATCTCAGCTCTTTATCTGATCTACTCATTTCTCTCAAATGCATGTTTGAGTGGAAAAAAAATAATTGCACTTTTTTTTTTCAGTAGATTGCTGTTCAGAAACACAGTCTAGGAAATTCAATATGCAGCCTATATAAAAAAAATAATAACAAAAGCCAACATTTGTTGAAGGAGGAGGGAAGGCATTTGGAATTTCACAAAGGTTATTTTTCAGAAAAGATTTTAAGTCTTAAAATGCCAATGTCTAATGAATTTTAACTGCATGAAAATGAATTGTATGTGCTCTTATTATGCCTACAGCAATGAAGTTAGTACTATCACATTCATTACAAAAGTTACCCAAATAAAAATCTCAGTAACAATGACTTTTTGTAGTTAAAAAAAACTTGGAGAAAGTTCATATTACATAAAGCTAACAGCCACATTTTAAAAACAACTACTTTTTTTCTAAAATACTTATTTCATGGGAGACATTTATTTGCTGCATCAAGGACAGCTTATGAGAAAATGCAAAGTAAGTAGAATGAAAATTCATATTTCCTGATGTAGAAGTTCAACCTTGTGTTGAGATCAAACTTAAAAATATAGTTGGAGATGGACAGTTATTTTCCACAGGTGCAGGTTGTATTGGTTAGTTCATGTATGTTTATGGTTATCAGAGATGTAAGACTCTAAAAGATCTTTCTACATAGAGGATGAGGTGAAGAAAGTAGAAGTTCTGCAGTTAGTTCCATGCAATTGCTAGATTGGAGAGGTCCAGCTTGGTGGTCCAGGAGTGGATGAGGGAATGTGAGGACATACCAGGAAGAGGAATTGTCAGAGAGGGAATCAAAGAACAACTTTGATGTGTGCTGCCTAGAGTCTTTTCTCTGAACAGTTCTCCTTCTATGTATAGCTCAGTGCCTCAGGCTGAAATACTCGGATAAAGTTGTCCACACATCCCCAGAACAAAGACTCTAGGGACTGTGACAGTGACAGTATTTTCTGTTTCACCATCTTGTTCACAAGAGGATTTAGATGTACTTTTTCTGAAAAGTCGCCTCAGAATTTGCCTTGTGTCCTACAAAAGAACTTGAGCTCTTTGGAATCCCTAATGGTGCTCATAATTATAGATACCCAGAGTGTCATGGTAACAGCACCCAGGATGTGGGACTGTTTTTAATTAAAAATTCCCTTAAACAATGCCCTTCTGGCATTATTGTAACTAAATTTCCTGGGAGTGCTCGGAACTGACTCTAATTATTAGAAAGGCAAATTTTGGCAAGGGAAGTAGTCTTGATGGATGTTTTTAAGAAATCTCAACTTTGTATAGAAGACATGAGAGGAATGGATATGTACAGAAAAGCAGTATATTTTGGAGTCAGACCAACCTGGATTTGATCCTAGCTCTACTAGGCCACTTCTTAACCTTTCTCATTCTCCATTTCTACAAGAGGGACTGTTTCTACTAGTACGAGGATTGTGAGTAATGTGTAGTTTGTTTTCTTTTCCCCCAAAAATTATTATTTTATTTTATTATTTTAATTTTTGCAGTGTCTCCTTCCCTCCCCTCCCTCCCACCCCTGGTTACCAACAAAGTAAGTTTTTTTCCATATATAAACCTTTCCTTGATTTTTTACAATAATGAACTAATGCCATATTTGACCTTCTGTGGTTGACTTATTTCACTCAACATAATGTCCTCCAAGTTAATCCACGTTATGCAGTGTTTTGTAGATCCTAACATGTAGTGTTTTTAATTGTTTTGCATAGTGCTTGGCACAATGGAAATATGCAATAAATGTCTATAGTTATTATTAACTAAATATTATCAATATTTAACATTTATTAACTAGTATTTATATTAGTAATTAGTATTATATTAATACTATATTCTATAATACTATATTAATAATTAGTATTATATTAATAATGACAACTTTTGCATGCCTCTCTGAGTTTGTGTTTGCATGTGGCTTCTCCTGATTTTAATATTGTGATCTCTTTCTTTCTCTGGAAAGAGTGTTGGGAAATTGTGGGTTTCTATTTTTATAGGTATATTTCCATGAGTAATGAGTAAAATATATGCAAAATGAAATGAAACAAATGTGTATTAAATATGTACTGTCCTACTGGGGTTGGAGATGAGAAAATAGTCTTGTAAAGAAAAGTTAAATGCTCTAATATTCATCCCTGTTTTCACAGAGCTTGCCACTCTGTTAGGTAGAATGAACTAGCAGTTAATTTTACATTAATTGTCTCATGAACATTAAATAGTGTAGTGCCATAGAAGATCAGAAAGGGCTAGAGTACTTGGAAAGGGAACTGAGCTAGGGAGAAGTTTAATCACTTGATTACAGTGAATCCTACAATATGAGTAGAGACATGACATAGAATGATCATGACATATTTGGTGGTTAATTGAAATAAAACAGAGTATATGTTGGGGTATACTGGGAAGTAAGTCAGGTTCAAGTGGTGATGATAGTGGGGGTTCTAGTAGTAATGCTATGATTTCTATTTTTATTGTTATTAATAGCTAGCATTTTGTAACTCTTACTATGTGCCAGACATTCATAATTTTAATTAAACCAAACAGAAAGGCCAAGAGGTAGAGAATATTATTATTCTCACTTTTTAGGGAAAAAAATGAAACTTAGCAAATTAAATGAGAATCAGGATAGTGTGATGGTTAAGAGTATCAAGTATAGCCAGAGTTCCAGGGTTTGAATTTCAGCTTGACTAATTACCAGTTTTGTGACCCTGCATAATTGCTCATCCTCTGTGTTTCTATTTCTTCATCAGTAATATAAGGATTATAAGATAATAATAGAACCTAGCTCATAGGGTTATTGTGAGATCCAGTGAGTTAAGTTTACATATATCCTTTAGAATACTGCTCAGTCTTTAGCAAAGTGTTAAATAAGTGTTTGCACTTCTTAAGTAGATAACACATGGCTATCACATGGTGCAAATGGTTAACACATACTAATTGAAAGGTTGGCGGTGGTAGCCCACCCAGAGCCACCTCTGAAGCAAACTCTGGTGATCTACTTCTGAATATTAGCCACTGAAAACCCTATTAGGCTGAGTGAAATAAGTCAATCACCAAAGGGCAAATGTTATATGAAATACCTAAAATAGACAACTGTATAGTGATCAGAGTTTAATAGTGGTTTACCAGGGACAGGAAGGAGGGAGGAAGAGGAAATCATTGTTTAGGAAGCATTGCGTTTCTATTTATGTGATGGAAAATTTGGCCAGGGGTGTTTGTGATATTTACACAACATGACTGATGTTATTAGTGTCACTGAATTGTACTCATGAAAAACAGTGGATTGGCAAGTGTGTTACCTATATTTTCACAGATATATAGATATATATATATATATATATATAGATATATATATAAAGTAATGCATGTAACAAATGAGGTACAGGATGCTTTATAATAGGGGCTCAATAAATAGTGAGTGACAATTAATTTTATTGTGCTTTGGGTGCAAATTTACAGAGCAAAATTTGTTTTGCATTCAACAGTTCATGTACATTTGATATCACATCCCGATTACCATCTCTGACAATAACAAACTCTCCTCCCTTCCCAACCCTGACTACCCCCTCCCTGTGACCTTCTTAACTATGCACTCCTGTCTGTCCAGTTTTCACTCTATGTGAGTGCTGCCCCTCTGATGCCTCCTGGTTGATTGTTCTACGGGGTGTATCTCCCTAGAGTAGGTGAGTGCATCACCCTGGAGTAGGTGGTCTGCATGTACATCTTTCTGCTGTTGGGCTGAGAGCCAGTACATGTGAGTGTGTCCAATTTTAGGCTCGAAGGGTGACCCAGGGCCATCGTCTTGGGGTTCTACCAGACTCTATCTGACCAGTAATTCTGGTTATTTCTGTTTTTTAATTTTGTTCTGCATTTTTCCTCCCACTGTGTGGTAGTTCACTTTGTGTGTCTACTTAGCTAGGCCTGGTTAAGTGTCTGGGCAGCTGGATATAGTATTCCCCACGATGAGACTGGTAATCAACTGCATGGTAGAATCTACTGTGAGCAGCTGTGTAGCTGCCTTAGGGATGTGGTCTGCTTCCTGTAGATAAGGAGAAGCCTTGGGGAATGGTCTCTAGCTTATGGCATGCTTGGACCCTGCCCATAGCCATGCCGTGGTTCAGCAGCCTACCATGCTCTGCCAACCTGGGGACTTACAATGGACTTGAATTAATGGCCTGCTGTGTGGTTTGGTAGCATTGGGACTGTGCCTTTTCATTTGTCAACCTTGGACTTGGCAGCCTCAGCAGCTAGCAGCTGCCTGAGTGAAGAAACACCTCTAGCTCCAGTGGGCCAGGAGCTGGAGGCAAAGCTGAAGCCCAAGGCTGAGGGGCTTTCACCCAGCCCCTAGAGCCTGGCCCTTTGAACTTGGACTTAAAGAGAATAAACTCCTATTTGTTAAGGCCATCCCATTTGTGGTATATTTCTGTTAGAGCAGCACTAGGTAACCCAAACACACTGTATCCAGGATTTCCAGTTTTGATCCCTTTTTGAGTAGTTGGCATTGGTAGCTGAGCACCATCTTGTTCTTCTGGTTGTGGGGTCCATCAGATCCTTGGACTAATTATTTCCAGATGCCTTTGATTTTCTTCACTCTTCTTTGCTTCAGATGAGAGGAGACCAATAATTGCATCTTAGATGGCCACTCGGAAGCTTTTAAGACCCAGTCACTATTCACCAAAGTATTGGGCAATCTACTTCTGTAGTGATACGCCTTGGAAACCCAAGGAGATGTCACTAGGGTCAGATCCTACTAGACGGCAGTGGGTTGCATTGTGTTTTGCGTATGTTGTGCCAATTGAGCTTGATGTCCCCTGAGACTGTGGTCTCGAGTTGGCAGGCCCAGTGATTCTCTGTCTCGAGTGATCATTATTGTTAACTGATACTATTGTCATGTGAGTTATTTAGAAATTATTTTTATTTAAAAAAATCCAAAAACCCTATGGAGCCCAGTTCTACCCTGACACACATGCAGTTGTCATGAATGGAATCAATCACACAGCAACTGGAACTAGATTAATTTTATAGAAGAAGAAACTCTTTATATGACTATTTCTTATGTAGATCATCAGTTAAAGTTGAGTGGTTAATATGTATAAGTAATTTATATTCACTGAAGTAGAATATATAGATAAGAAAATTTAAAATCTTTAATTACTGTATTTCTCATGATAATCATTATTTTACTATACCTTCTTTCAGAATGTGTATTTATGAGTATATGTGTTTGGAATTGTATATATATACACATTCACGTACACACACATATATTATTAGTCTTATGACCTGATCTTTCATATAAAAATATTTGGAAACATCTTTCTATGTCAATAAATACAGCTAAATTATCCTTTTTAGTGGTCATATAGTAATCTGATAAATGGATTTGTCATACATAATTAAACCAATCACTACCTTTATAAACTGTTTTCAATTTCTTTTCGCTATTACAATCAATGCTGCAATGAATAAATTCATGAAATTGTGGACTTAGAGGTAGACCCTGACTTACAGTGTATTCCAGTTATGATGAACCACACTGATTACTCTCATTTTTTTTTTTTTTTTTTTACATCTTATTGTTGATAATAAGGAGCTGTGGTGGCATAGTGGGTAAGGCATTTGGCTGTTAACCAGAACGTTGGCAGTTCAAACCCACCAGCTACTCTGTGGGAGGCAGATGAGGTGATCTACTTCCATAAAGATTTACAGACTTGGAAGCTTAATGATGGTCTCTGTGAGTCAGAATCGACTCAATGGCAGTGAGTTTGGTATATATATATTTTTTTGTATTGCTGATAATATGTATTGTATTCAGTGGTGCATTATATAATTTTCTGATGTTATTCTCAAATATAATGTTTTCAATCCCCAAAGACAATCAAAATTGGATTTATAAGATACTGATAATAAAAAACAATATTTACCCATATCCCACTACATGTACTCTAAACTGTAGGCATGGCAAACTTCTTAGTATTCCTGATACAGAGACATGTAGTCACCCTAGTCAGGGTAATAACCAGTTGGCCCTCAAACCAATGTTCTGCCAACATTTATTAGCAAAGAGCCCCAGCAATGTGTGGGAGGATCAGGGAAGCAGACCCCCAGGTGCAGCAATCAGTCTCTCTGCTTTTGTTCTGAGCTACCCAGCTCAGGCCCAGTTTCCCACCTCACTCAGTCATGCAAAGCCCTGCAGCTAATTAACGTATTCTTCTTATGAAGGCTTTGGCTTGGTTTTTGAGAGTCTCACCAATCCCTCATCCCCATCCCAAGTGGCTTGTCAAACATTTCTTCAACTATATGTAATCTTTTCCTTGAGGAGAATTTGAATCAATACAATTTTCTCTATCTTATTTTTGTGCCCCTCATAGGATAGGCTCTAAGGCTGGCCCGAAGTTTAACCTGACTCTACCCTCAAGATGCCTTCCTGCCCTCCTCTCTACCTAGATATATGAACTCTTGCTTTCACTTGTCTCCCCCTGCCCACCTGGTTGATATGTTATTCTTCTGTGCACCCTCCTCTCAGTATGCTCTTTCTTCCTCTGCACTTATAACCAATAGCACTTCTTGCTGTGAGCCATTCTGAGCAGCAACACTGTATCCTCATCAAAGAACCAGGCAAATAGTAAGGTTCAGTTCTAGCTTGGCTACTGGATGTCTTTGAGGAGAGAAAGACATTAAGGGAGCCTTAAATAAAGGTGAATATTTTGGCAGTGTGTGAAAGATGACTGAAAGGAAAGGAATATAATACCAATTGTTGGGAAGACTGTCTGGGGTGTTGAAATTTTGTTGAGAGTAATTTTCTAGTCATGAGGGGGTTGTGAGCTCCTGAAAGTGGGTGGTGATAATGAGGAAGAAAAGCAAGAACTTTTGTGGGACATTTTTAGGCAATGAACTACTGAACTTGGTATAAGATACCTAGGAAACAGTAAGCAAAATGTAAAATGCCATCAAACATCTAACTAACAAACAGATCTTGGAGTCATTTCTATAAAGCTATAGACTCACAAGGAAGAGAACCTGAAAATTAAGAGAAAAAAAAAATCACAAAGTAGAGCCTTAGGAAAATCTCTACTGATGGGAGGGGTAGCAGGGGTGGAAAAAAAAAAAAAAAAATCAAACTCACTCCTATTGAATCAGTTACAACTCATAGTGACCCATTGGATTTCCAAGGCTGTAAATCTTGATGAAAGCAGACTGCCTCATCTTTCTTTCATGGAGTGACTGATGGGTTCAAACCATGGACCATTTGGTTTACAGCCAAATGCCTTAACCACTATGCCACCTGAGCTCCTTGGGAGGGGTGGTAGAAGGGTACAAATAAACAGTCAGAGGAGAAATAGGTTAGTAAACTAGAAAAAGAACCATAAAAATCACATTGTCCCAACATTTTAGGAAAGAGAGTTTAAAGGAACAAAGAACGTTTCAAGGATTTCAATTAGTCAATGTACTGTCAAAAGACAAAAACTAAGGAATAAAAGGACTAAGAACATTGTTTTGGGGATTTCCAAGAGGAGATCACTAGTAGCATAGCAGTTTCAAAAGCAGCAGAGGAGTGGAAAGCCACCAGACCACAACTCTGGGGGCCCAAGTCCAATTCCTGTGCTACGCTGGTTGTGCTATCTTGAGTACAAGTTTAAGCATCTCAAGTTCAGTTTCTTTTAGAAAATGGGGATAATTCTTGCCCTACTTTTTCCACAGGATTACAGTGAGGTTCTAAAGGATGATGTTTATGAAAGTGTTTTGCAAACTAAGTTTTATATGAAGGTGACGCATTTCCGTCACTGGTGTCATAATTAGAGCCAGATAGAAGGCAGGAGGCATAAAGGTTAATTAAAAGAAAAGTAAAGGATGAGAAGGAAAAAGAGTGATTGGGCAGAAGCTAGAAGGACCAGAATCAAATGAAGCATTCACCTAACTCTTGTCTTAAGTCATGGAAACCCTGGACATGGCAGAAGGAACACTCTCAATGGGTAACTGTGGAAGTAATGTTCAGGGTAAATAAACAATATGACCTTTAGACATGATGACAGAAACTTCTTCCTCTGAGACTGCTGAGAATGCCAAGATCCAGATATAGAAATGGAGATAAAGATAAAGATAAATGAAATGTAGATAAAGATAGGGTAAATGAATTTATTCCCATGGGACAACCTTATGCTCAAACAATAAAGGAAGATGATCCAAGGAGGACTAGGGAGCCAGTGATGGGACATGGAAGGAGAGTTAAGGCAGATGTGTTGTTTGAATTACTGCTATTGTATTCTCTTATTATATTGTAAATTATTAGTCCTTCAGAAGAATTCTAGAGACTAAAATCTATGGCCTCCACCCTACTTGGTTCAGTCTAAGCAGCATACTGAACGCTGGTGGCTCAGTGATTAAGTGTTTGATTGTTAAACAAAATGTTAGTGGTTCAAACCTACCAGCAGCTCCATGGGAGAAAGATGAGGTAGTCTGCTTCTGTAAAGATTACATGATTGGAACCCCTATGGGACAGTTCTACTATGTCCTATGGGGTCACTATGAGTTGGAATTGAGTCAATGGTGATGGGTTAAGTGGCAAAAAGTGGTAAAGCAGGAAAAGGAGTTGTGCTTCTCTAGAGTTGGAGCTCTGGTAGCATAGTGCCTAAGGCGCTTGACTGCTAACCAGAAGGCTGGCGGTTCAAACCCACCAGCCACTCCTCGGAAGGAAGGTTGGGCAATCCTACTTCTGTAGTGATACTGCCTTGGA
>NW_006921619.1:1846439-1848385 GCF_000298275.1 Orycteropus afer afer
TAGTGGGAGCTCTGGTAGCATAGTGCCTAAGGCGCTTGACTGCTAACCAGAAGGCTGGCGGTTCAAACCCACCAGCCACTCCTCGGAAGGAAGGTGGGGCAACCTACTTCTGTAGTGATACTGCCTTGGAAACCCAAGGAGGGGTCGCTATGAGTCGGGTCCAACTTGACAGCACATAACAACAACAACAGAGTTGGATTAGGTAATATGATAATCTCATTTATGAACTGAATATTGTAATACATGATTGGATATAGAATTTGCATATATTCTCCAGTCTTGAAAAGCCATCTGTGAGGTAAAGTTTGAACGCAGAAATGTTAGACATTTTGATTCTTTGCAAGTTCAGAGAGAGTAAGTTCAAAAATCAAGACTGTCTTAGAAATATGAATATGATCAGTATACATCAATGGTTATTCCTATCTTAGATGACACGAGACTCACATTAGGATGTGAAAGTATAAGAGAGAAGAAGTGTATGAGAATGAGCTTCTGTTCCAGCATGGTCATAATTGGCTGGAGCGGAAGTGGCTGCTTTGAAATGCTTTGTCCTCCATGCTTTGACACAGTCACCATCGCTCCCATTGATCAGTCAGATACTGAGTCAGAAGAACAGCAATTACTCAATATCACACAGACTGTTGCTTTTCTTACAGTAAGAAAAAAGTTCTCTAGTCCCAGGACTCTATCAAAAGGAGAAAGAATGAGAGAGTGGCATGGTTTACTTCTTTCCTGATATTCCTGCTCCTGTAGCATTTGGGAATCAACCCCATGGTTATCACACTAAATGTCATGACACATGAGTGTGTTGAGATTAGTCTTACCAACAGTAGATAACATAGGAATCGTTGTGATTATTAAACCTTTGACACATTAAAATTATTCAAATTTATCCTATAATACTATTTCTTAGTCACTTGTATTCTGATGAGAGCTCTGGTAGCATAGTGCCTAAGGCATTTGACTGTTAACCAGAAGGCTGGCGGTTCAAACCTACCAGCCACTCCTCAGAAGGAAGACTGGGCAATCTACTTCCATAGAGATATTGCTTCAGAAACCTAAAGAGGGGTTGCTATGATTCGGAACCAACTCAATGGCAGTGAGTTTGTTTTTCTGTTTTGTATTCTGATAAGATTTTTTTTTCAAACTAGAGAGAGAGAAGGAGCTCTGGTAGCATAGTGCCTAAGGCACTTGACTGCTAACCAGAAGGCTGGTGGTTCAAACCCACCAGCCACTCCTCGGAAGGAAGGTTGGGCAGTCTACTTCCATAGAGATACTGCCTTGGCAACCCAAGGAGGGGTCGTTATGAGTTGGGGCCAACTCGACAGCACATAACAACAACAACAGAGAGAGAGAACAATGTTAGAGTTAGAGCAGTCACTATGAGTCGGAACCAACTCAGTGGCAGTGAGTTTGTTTTTTTCAGTTTTGTATTCTGATAAGATTTTTTTTAAAACTAGAGAGAAAGAACAATGATAGAGTTAGCACATTGGAAACATCCATGAGAGTATGTTACATGAAAACATTATTTATCATGTTTGTCTCAGTGGAAATAAAAAAGTTGAGAGCTGCTGCTCTGGCAGTTTATGGAGCAACAACTCCCTAGTTAAGTTGGGAACCACTGAAAATCATACATGATGGAATTATTTCCTACAAAGTCATATCATTTTCTTTTAAATTTTTATCAATGTCAAACATATTCATAGCATAATGGTACTATAAGATGATCATAAAATCATAAGTCTTCTTCCACCCTTTCCCTCTTCCTGCTCCCATGACTCAATATTTGGTGTTTACATTAAAATGATGTAAAATTTGTTTCCACAATTGAACCATATTATAATCTATTATCATATTTATTTCTTCTTTTTTTTTTAAATTGTGATTTGGGTGAAGATTTACAGAGCAAATTCACTTTCCATACAGAGGTTCACATATACTTTGTC
>NW_006921619.1:1853655-1889077 GCF_000298275.1 Orycteropus afer afer
TGGCGCGGGATTGGGCAGTGTTTCGTTCTGCTGTGCATGGGGTCGCTATGAGTTGGAAACGACTCAACGGCACTTAACAACAACAACAACAACACTTTGTTTTTACTGGACTTAATCATTGCTTGGTGGTAATGATTAAAGAGCTCTGGTGGTGTAGTGGTTAAAGCACTTGGCTGCTAACCAAAAGGTCAGTGGCTCTAATCCACTCAGCCACTCCACAGAAGAAAGATGGCTAAAAATCAATTTTGTCATTTCAAGGAAAATAATTGATGACATTTACTGTCAGTAATAGAATTTTAATTTTCAAGTGAAGTTAGAATAGTGGAAAACTTGAAAGATTCCTAATACTGGGACTAGTGATGGTAGCAATCAAGATGAGTTTTTGATATTGTGTAATAAAATGTCTCCATATTTGGAAGATCTATCTAATTCAGTGAACTGGTATTTCCCATATGACCAGTATATGATGTTATAGAAGCATGCTTGGGTAGAGCATAAGGTAGATCAGAGAATTTTAATGTAACAGAGTTTTAAAAACTCATTGAAATGATTTCAAATTCCAGATTACAATTATTCTTTAAGAATCTACCACTTGTTGAGTTTTGGTGTAACAGCAGAGAAGAATATTTACAAGCACTCCTCCCTTTCTAACGACAAATCTCTGAGGCTGGATTTTCTTGATATACTTCCACCAAAACAACATATCTATTTTCTAATAAGTTGAACATTGAAGAGATTTGTAAAAATATAAAATAGTGTTATCCTTATTAAACTTTTTTTGAAGAAATAGTCATTTTAATGAAAATGTTATATTTATTAATAAAATGGTCTTACCATTGTTATTTGTGAATACATAAATGTATTACTTTTTTTAGCTGTAGTTTATAATAAGATAAATAGAAGTAGGTATAAACTATATGAAAAAAGTTCTTTGAAGTCCACAAAAATCTTAAGAGTGGCAAGTGTTCCTGAGACCAAAGTGTTTGAGAATGTTTGATACATGCAGTTCCTTAGCCACCACCCGCCTCTGTTTTCTGTATGGCTCCACACCCTCACTCTTTCTGATTTTTATTTTCCCCCTTCAAAATATCAACTTCTGGTTTTATTATTTCTTTCTTTATTTATTTTTGTTGTTGTTCTTTTATCGTGGTGAAAAAAAAAAACACAAGACATTCACCAACAACTTCCACATTTACAGCTCAGGGACATTGATTACATTTTTCATGTGGTGCCACCATTATTACTTTCCTTTTCCAAAATATCCCACCACTTTTTAGTATAAATTCATTGCCCCCAAGAAAATGCTTCTCCTATCCCTCTCTCTCCTCTCCTTGATAACCACTGATAATCTTTGTATGTGTGTGTGTGTGTGTGTATGTGTATATATATACAAATACACACACATACATATACATACATACATATATATATACACACACATATACACATACACATAGAGATGCACATAACATACATACATACATATATACCAAACTCACTGCCATTGAGTCAATTGGACTCATAGCGACCCCTCCTTGGGTTTCTGAGGTGGTATCTCTATGAAAGTAGATTGCCCAGTCTTCCTTCCGATGAGTGGCTGGTGGGTTTGTACCACCAGCCTTCTGGTTAGCAGTCAAATGCCTTAGGCACTATGCCCCCAGAGCTCCCTTTTTGCCACTTTACCCTCCTTGATATCCTTCTCCAGGAAATGGTCCCTACTGACAACATGTCCAAAGTAGATGAGATGAAGTCTGATCATTCTCGCTGCCAAGGAACATTCCAGCTGCACCTCTTCTGGGACAGATTTGTTAGTTCCTTTAGCAGTCCATGGTACTTTCAGTATTACTCACTAACACCACAACTCAAAAGCATCAACTCTTCTTCAGTCCTCCTTATTCATTGTGCAGCTCTCACATTCGTATGAAGCTAGTGCAAATACCATGGCTTCCGTTAGGTGCTCCTTAGTTTTCAGAGTGACATCTTGCTCTTCAGCACTTTAAAGAGGTCTTTTGCAGCAGATTTTCCGGGGGCCTTGTAACGTCTGATTTCTTCTTGATTGCTGTTTCCATGGGTGTTGATTGTGGATACAAGTCATATGAAATCTTTGACAACTGCAATCTTTTCTCCATTTCTCATGATGTTGCTTATTGGACCAGTTGTGAGGATTTTCGTTTTCTTCATGTTGAGGTGTAATCCATACTGCAGACTGTAGTCTTTGATCTTCATCAGTAAGTGCTTCAAGTCCTCTTCACTTTCAGCAAGCAAGGTTGTGTCATCTGCATGTTGTAGGTTGTTAATGAGTCTTCCTCCAACCCTGATGCCACGTTCTTCTTAATATAGTTCAGCTTCTCTGATTATTTGTTCAGCATACAGATTGCATAAGTATGGTGAAAGAATACAACCCTGACACACACCCTTCCTTATTTTAAACCATGCAGTGTCTTCTTGTTCTGTCTGAATGACCAGCTTCCTGGTTTATGTTCAGGTTCCTCATGAGCACAATTAAGTGTTCTGGAATTCCCATTCTTTTCAATGTCATTGATAATTTGTTATGATCCACATAGTGAAATGCTTTTGTATAGTGAATACACACAAGTAAACATCTTTCTGGTATTCTTTGCTTTCAGCCAAGATCCATTTGACATTAGCAATGATATCCCTCATTCCATGTCCTCTTCTGAATCCAGCTTGAGTTTCTGGAAGTTCCCTGTCAATATACTGCTGCAACCATTTTTGAATTATCTTCAGCAAAATTTTACTTGCATGTGATATTAATGATATTTTTTGATAATTTCCACATTCTGTTGTATCACTATTCTTAGGAATGCGTACAAATATGGATCTCTTTCTGTCACCTGGCCAGGTAGCCATCTTCCAGATTACTTGACATAGATGAATAAGTGCCTTCAGGATGGCATCTGTTCATTGAAACATCTCAGTGGGTATTTCGTCAATTCCTGGAGCCCTGTTTTTTGTTAATTCCTTCAATGTAGCTTCATCTTCTTCCTTCAGCCGTGGGTTCTTGATCGTATGAACATCGACCAATTCTTTTTTGTACAGTGACTCTGTGTATTCCTTCTATCTTCTTTTGATGCTTCCTGCATCATTCAATAGTTTGCCCATAGAATCTTTCAGTATTGCAACTCGAGGCTTGAATTTTCTTTTCAGTTTTTTCAGCTTGAGAAATGCTGAGTGTGTTCCTCCCTTTTGGTTTTCTAACTCCAGGTCTTTGCACATTTCATTGTAACAATTGACTTTGTCTTTACATATGCATAGGTTATTTAATTTTAAAATATTAAACTACAAAAAAAAAAAAAAGGAGAATCCAGAAAGAAATCAGAACTCTTTATTTAATAGAAAGAGAATATTAGGATATCTGTTATGTATTTGCATCTTGAATATTTGCATTTTCCTTTGTCATTTAATTACTTAGAAATAATAAAGAAAGTTCTTGGAGTTCTTTGGGTAATGGTCTTATCCTTAAAAATGAGCATCTTTAAAATGCTGGTGTTGGGGTCAAAATTAATTAGCTGTATTGTCCACCTAACCAATTTATAGACCAAAGTGGCTTATATTCACTTAGATTTACCTTGTTACATCTGGCTTTTAATATAAAACTAATGGTGTTTGGAGTTGAATGATCAATCCTTAAGTATTTAAATCCATTTAATAGCAGATTGCATTATTATAAGGTTTTATGTAGTATTTCTAAAGCATATTATGCTGGATATATTGGCCACGAAAATGGCCATGGGAGTTCAATGGGTTTATCTTTCTATTTCATGCCCCATCACATTGATTTCACTGTGAA
Source organism: Orycteropus afer afer (assembly GCF_000298275.1). Classification (NCBI taxonomy): domain Eukaryota; kingdom Metazoa; phylum Chordata; class Mammalia; order Tubulidentata; family Orycteropodidae; genus Orycteropus; species Orycteropus afer. Next base: position 1,857,467 of record NW_006921619.1, read on the forward strand.
GTCAAGGAAACATCAGCTCTATGAGGCCATAACATGAAGTGAGAAATGGCTTTAAGTATTATTCATATCCTAGATGTAAGAACGCAAAGAAAATTGTCAGACTAGAATTTAGAACTGTTCAATTTCAATACTAATGTTTGTGGTATTGGGGGTTGGTGGTACTGGAGTTTCTTTGGGAGGGAGGGAAGAAATACTGAGACTGCATTGTACAAGACAAAGGTGAGAATTAATAAAAATGCTTTTAAATTGGAAATAAAGAAACAATTCACAGAATACAAAACTTCGTAGAAACTGACAGCTGGAGTGGACCTTGAAAATCATGTTTTCCAATACTAGCAGTTTATAGATGAGGAAATGAAGATCCAGAAATGTAGAGTGAATGGTCCAAGGTCACAGTACTAATTATTAGCAGATGTTGTATTAGCACATAGGCTTCCAGACGTCCAGCCTAGTGTTCTTTCTAGTGCATCTATTTCATCAGGCATGAAAGGATTTCCATAACCTGGAGAGGAAGGAAAGCAGATGGCCAAGTTTGTCACCTGCTTTCTTCTCTGTGTATGTCAGTCTTCTCCTTCCTGCAAGGCCCCTGAAGTATAACCTCCACAAAGACTTCCTGGCAGATTTCTGCCCCTGCTCCTCCTCATGAACTTCATTTCTTCTATACTTCTATCACATCTGCCTCCCCACCAACCCCTGCTTGGGGCATCTCAAATTTGTTTCTCTGCATGGTTGCCTGTCTCTAAATGTGCACAGTCTATATCCCCAACTGGATTATATTCCTTCCGAAAGCAGGACCTGTCTCCTTAAAAGAGATTAGGATGGTGCTTAACTCTGAAATTATAGACTCTCAGCTGCTGTTCGATTGTTGGAAAGTCTACCTGGTTATGTACACACTGAGCAAGGAAAGCTCCTCAACATCACAGGGAATTGTTGGAGCTGCAGCTTAGAAAGCAAGAGCAATGTAGAGATAACCAAACAGGAAAACAGCATGTAAGACCCAGAAAACTCAGAATTTATTTTTCAGCCCTTGTCAAACTATTTTCAGTTTTCTACCAAACATTGCTCTAGACTTAGAAAGAGAGAGAGAGAGAGAGAGAGAGAAAGAGAGAGAAAGAGAGAGAAATCACCCCAAAAGAGTGTGGTTTTTAAAAGAGCAATATTTTATGATACAGGATAAAAACCAAAGTCAAACAAGTTGTCATCCAGTCAACTCCAGCTTACGGTGACCCTATATGTGTCAGAGTAGAACTGTGCTCCATAGGGTTTCAATGGCTGATTTTCCAGAAATAGAACATCAGGCATTTCTTCCAAGGCACTCTTAGTGGACTTCAGCTTCGAACATTGCAGTTAGCAGTCGATCACGTTAACTGTTTACACTACCTAGGGACTTCATGACATATAGGTAGTATATAATTAATCCTATTCTCTGTGTCTTTGAGACACAGATGCCTCAAAGAAAGAGTGCTATATGTGGCTGTTCAGTTTGTTCATTGTATAAAGATGCCTGGTCAAGGGATACTGGAAGATATTGAATTCCAGCCTTGCTCTCCTAGTCTCTGGAATTGACATTGAAAGGGGCACCTTTTCTTCACTCAGAGGTGCTTTCTTTAGTTGGAATGGCAAGTGTTTTATTCTCTATGTATTACCACAATAACATTTTAAAGGGTGGGGGTGTGGGAAGGCTTTTCTAATTGCATTTCCTAGAGTGGGCACTTTCTAAAATGGTCTACCAGAGGTGGGTGCCTTTTCCTGATTATCATAAAGGCACCTTAGAAGCAGCCTTGCTAAAGGGGTGTGCTTAACTAAAGATCAGAAGGAACAGCAAGCATGGATTTAGATAATCGCTCCCTCTCTGGCACACACCAATGTAAAAAGGCTAAAGGAAAGGCATAAAGAGGGATGAAGTGATATTTAAAAAAACCTAAGAAGAACTGAAAGAGCTCTGGTGATGCAGTGCTTAAGGCATTTGCCTGCTAACCAGGAGGTTGGTGGTTTAAACCCAACAGTTGCTCATCTGCCTTGGAAACCCAATGGGGGTCACTGGGAATCGGAATTTACTTGATAGTAGTGAGGTTGTTTTTTTTTTTTTTTTTCTTTTGGAAGAGGAATTGTAGGAGCGCTGTTAGAATGATGCCTAAGGCATTTGACTGCTAACCAGAATGCTGGCAGTTCAAACCCACCAGCCGCTCCACAGAAGAAAGATGGGGCAATGCATTTCCATAAAGATTTATCCCTATGAGTTGGAATTGACTTGATGGCAGTGTTTTGTTGTTGTTGTTTTGTTTTTTTTCTGGAGAGGAATTGTAGAAGGAACAGAGATTATTTAGCTTGGAGAAGATAAGAGATTTAAAAAAAAAAAAAAATGAACTCTTTCAAAGAGTCGAGTGACTTGTTGCTCTTTAGAGAAAACAATAGGCCTTTATTGGATAAACAAAATTATTTCCTGGCAATGAAGACTTTAACATTAGAGGTTGTGACATTTCCTTCTCAAGAGACTTTATAAAATGGGATACATTCCCACTCGGGAAGAGTGTATGTTGACCCTGCCTATAGATATTAGAGGGTTAACTAAACGTCTCTAAATGTGAAGGGTCTTTTTGTTCATTTCTGGAGGAAATGAAGTATGGGAGGGCCTTGACGTTCTTGGAGGCTGTATTCTAGGGTCTTCTTGAGTGGGGAGATTTGTTGTACCTACAATTACAGTGCAGAGAAGTACTGGAGATACCAGGGCAGTGGGTCCTGAAAGTAGGGGCTTATGCCAGTACAAATAATCTCTCTTTTCAAAAATGTTTTAGACTTTTCCCTTTTGCTTCCTTATCCTTCCCCACTATAAAAATCTAGTTTCCCCAAGGACAGTCATCTCCTTTGGTTTCTTCTTTGACTGAATGTGGAGTAAATGATAAAAGATAACTAAGACAGACTAGGAAGAAGGGCATGGTTGTCACCTTCTGAAAATATTGACCACTGAACACTTTATGAATAACAGTGTAAAGTAGAGGGCCAGTCACTGAGATGGATTGACACGTGGCTGCAATGAGGGGCTCAAACATGTCAATGATTGTGAGGATGGCACAGGGCTGGTTGGTGTTTCTTTCTGTTTAATATGAGTCAGAACCAACTCCATGGCACCTAACAACAATTGTTACCATGTGAATCCCACGCTCTGGGCACACAACGTTCTTTCCTCTCCTGGAACATACTCTTTACCTTTTCTTATATTCATTTATTTTCACATTCACTCAGTAAATATTATTATACTTATGTATGTATCAGTAACTGTACTGGTCATTTGGGATTAAATGATGAATCTGCTTTTGCATCTCCAGCCTCTAGCAGTACTTAGGAGAAGCTTGGCAAATGTCCAGTGAATTAAAAGAAAAAAAAGCTGTGAATAAACAATTTAATGAAGGGGAACCCTAGAGATGCTTTGTATCCAGATTTATGAAAAGATTATGTGCAGAAAATGTATGTATATGTGAAAGTCACTAGCTTGCAACCTCCTAGTGAAGGAGAAGTCGTTTTGTGTCAACAAATAATTCTATAAATATTAATACCCAAAAGAGAAAAAAAGCTTCCTGTTGACTTACACTGATACATACCTTTCATTAAACTAAATATTTTGTTTTTAAGCCTCTGATTTAAATCTTCATGCAAGTTGTGATAGGTGTTTATAAATGCAAGTGAATGTTATAAGCATTATGGTGCTGAGGCATGGACTGTCATATAATCAAGCTGGCATGGCTTCAGAGAAAGAAAAGGAAAAGCTAGTCTTCAGGGTTTAAGTTTGTCTTTAGGACTCATGACATACTTGCTAACTGTGGTGATGTTCTCTACATAAGCCATGCCTGTGTGTACCAAGAATATTTGGTTACAGAGTGTTTTCAAGATCTATCAAAGTCAGAAGAACTGTTTAAAATTTTTGCTGTAATTTTTACAGTTTTAAGCTGGACAGACAGGAATGCATAAGGGCACAGGGAAGGGGTTGTCACAGAGAAAGGACGGAAGGGAGTTTTTTATGATTGGGGATGGTAATTGGGGTGTGACATCAAATGTGCATGAACTGTTGAATGTAAAACAAATTTGCTTTGTAAATTTGCACCCAAAGTGTAATAGTTTTGTTTAAGAGTAATGTGCCTTAAAAATAGGAGAATATTGGATCAATGACCTAAATATAAAAACTAAAACAATCAAATTCTTAGAAAAAAACATAATGCTTCAGGACTTAGTTTTTGAAAATAGATTCTTAGATGTGATAACAAAAGCACAAATAACAAAAGTCAAAATAGATTAACTGGACTTCATGAAAATTAAAACAGTTGTGCGTTAAGGAGTTGATTGACAAAGTCAAGAGAAAACCTATAGAATGGGGGAAAATATTTGGGAGCCTCGTATTGGATAATGGTTTAATATCCAGAAAATGTAAATTACTCCTACAACTCAACAAAAAAAGACAAACAACTCAATTTAAAAACGAGCAAAGAACTTAAACAGAATTTATGCAAGGTAGATATACAAATGCCCACCAATAAGATCTTGAAAAGATACTCAACCATCCATCATTAGCAAGATGCAAAGCAATACAAAAATGAGATACCACTTCACATCCACTAGGATGGCCATGATAAGAAAAACAGGAGGTGTTGGCCATGATGTAAAGAAATCAGAACATTCATCCATTGCTGATGAGACAGTACAATGGTGCAAACATTGTGGAAAACAGTTTGGCTGTTCCTTGAAAAGTTAAACATAGAATTACCATATGACCCAGCAATTCTACTTCTAGGTATATACCCCAAAGAATTGAAAGCAGGACTGCAGATATATATGGTGACATAGTGCCTGCTAATCAGAAGCTGGCAGTTCAAACCTACCAGTCACTCCTGGAAAAGAAGACTGGGCAATCTACTTCCATAGAGATACTGCCTCGAAACTCAAGGAGTTGTCTCTATGAGTCAAATTGATGCAACGGCAGTGAAAGTGAGATATTTATATATGCGTGTGTGTGTGTATGCATATTTGTGCATATGTGTGTGTGTGTGATTTCTTTGTAGCACTATTCACAATAGCCCAAAAGTGAAAACACTTAAATGTCCATCATCAGATGACTGGATAAACAAAATGTGGTATATACATACAATAGAATGTTACTCAGCCATAAGATAAATGAAGTTCAGATACATGCTACAACAAGGATGGACTTTGAAAAAAATATGGTGAATGAAATAAGTCAGTCACAAAAGGACAAATGTCTTATGATCCCACTTATATGAAATACCTAGATTAGGCAAATGTATACTGACCAAAGTTGATATCAATGATTACAAGAGCTGGCAGGGAGGGGAAAGGGTAAGTTATTAACTAAAAGACACTGGATTTCTGTTAATAGTGACGGAAAAATTTGGAAACGGATATTGGCGATGGTTGTACAACATGTTGAACATAAAGAAAGTCACTGAATTGTACATGTATAAAATGTTGACATAGCTAATGTTATTTATATATATTTTACCTCAATAAAAAGAAATAGGAGGATAGTAAATAAAGGGATACTTTGTTACCAAATATAAATAGCTTCTAGGGTGTTGATCAATTAGAAGAGAAAGTAATCTAAGCAGTTTACAATGCAGTCTGAAAATTTACCTCTGCTATGTGTAAAAAATAATATAGTCTAACTGGTAAACAGACATATGGGAGATGTTTCTTTTTCCCATCAAAAACTTGTACTTTAAAATAAAATGAAAATAATCCATAGGGCTCATAGCCTACTCAAGCCAAAGCCTTATCTGCTCTGAGAGCAGAACTAGCTGGTGCCTGGCTATCATTATCAACCATGCTGATCAGGGCCACAATAGATGGACCTGGATAGAATGGGAGAAAACGATGAACAGAATTCAAACTCAAAAAGTCCAAATTTACTGGACCAGTTGAGACTGGAGGAGTCCCTGAGACTATTGTCCAGAGGTACTCTTTAAACCTTGAACCAAAACTATCCCCTGAGGTCACCTGTTAGCAGAATAACAGATTGGCTCACAAAATGAAGGATAGTAGCCATGAATATAGGGTTCCATTAAAAAAATCCATCTATATGAGACAAAAATGTCAGAGATTACTCTAAAACAAAGATGAGAACACAAGAGAAGCAGAGAAACTAGAGTGCTGCAAATAGAGCAACCAGAACACAATTAATGACAATGTTGACATGTTGTGAAAAATGTAACTAATGTCATTTAACAGCTTGTATAGAAATTGTCAAATGAGAACTTAATTTTCTTTGTAAACTTTCACTCAAAACCACAATAAAACATTATTTAAAAAATAATAATAAAATAGAGATACTAGTTTATTTCTTGGAAGGAAGGTTTGACAATCTACTTCCGTAGTGATACTGCCTTGGAAACCCAAGGAGGGGTCACTATGAGTCAAGTCCAACTCCACAGCACACAACAACAACAACAAGTTTACTTCTGCTTGATTACCAAAATAAATTGGAAGGTTAATTTCCAGTGCTGATGAATCTGTAGTTGAATTAGTGAATTCAAATATTGCCAAGAGCATTGTTATATGATCCAGCACATTTGAGAAGCGTTGTTAAGAGCCATAAAAATATTTAAATCTTTTATTCGGTTAATCCTTCTGTAAACATTTATTCTAAGCTAATATTTCCAGGAAGGGAAATATTTGTATTTTAAATAACTAGATATATATGTCTACCTTATTTATTAAAGGAAAAAAAATGATACAAACTAAGTATCCAACATCAAGAGAATGGTTAACTAAAGAATAATCTGTATACTGAGATAATATTCTTCATCACTAAGAGTGATTATAAAGACTTTGCTTCAGTATATTAATTATTTATGAAATAAGTGAAAACAGATATTTGCTATGAGTGCAAATTTGTAAATTATGGCAGTCTACTTCTGCAAAAATGGCAAGGAGGCCACATAATCTGACCTCCTCTAATCCCGCAAGACGAAGACAGGATTACCAGCAGTAACCCAAGACCTATTCCTACAAGGCCAGACATGCTGCCTCCCTCCAGCCCTTTCACCAAGCGTTCCTCCCAAAGCACCCACCACCTCTCTCCTGGGTTCGATAATTCGCTGCAGTGGCCACACAGAACTCACAGATTACAGGGTTTATTAGGGAAGCACCAGGCTACAACTCAAGTTCAGGAAGAACGCTCAGTCTCTCTCCCAGCCCACCGTCCCTCAGCCAACAGTCTCTCACAGTCTCTTTCCCAGCAGTGCTGGTCCCTCGGTGTCTCACTCAGCAATGCGTGTCTCTTGCATCTCTTTCCCAGCAGCATGTGTCTCTTTCAGGGGTGCATGTCTCTTTCGACAGCAAGTCTTCCTCAACCAGCAGTCAGAGAGTTCTGCCTCCAGGAGGCCTCCTTTTGAGCCCAGCAGGGTGGTCAAACTAGCCAATCATAGCATCAGAACTCTAAGCACGTGAGAGAGAGTGGGAACCTCTCAGAACATTGTGTTGTGCCACTCCAACAGAAATACTCCACGTGGATAACATTTACAATCAGGCGCTCCTCAGCTGCTCATTCCACCACTGAGTTTACAATGACTTATGGGTAGAAAAGCCATACTAAGTAATTTACTACACTGCAACTTCCATAGTGATGCTGCCTTGGAAACCCAAGGAGGGGTGGCTATGAGTCAGATTGGACTCTACGGCAGTGGGTTTGGTTTGTTTTGGATGGATAATTAGGGAGCTCTGGTGGTGTAGTGCCTAAAACACTTGACTGCTAACCAGAGGGCTGGAGGTTCAAACCCACCAGCCACTCCTTGGAAGGAAGGTTGGCCAATCTACTTCCACAGTGATACTGCCTCAGAAACCCACAGAGGGTCACTATAAGTTAGATCTGGCTCGAGGGCAGTGAGTTTGGTTTTTGGTTTGATGGATAACTAGAAAGAAATACAAAATGAAGAATGATTTGTATAGGTGATAGTGGTGGACAAATATTTTTCTTAATTTTTTTAAGTTAATATTTTGAGAATTTTATGTAGTAAATTGTAATTTTAAGTAATATTATTGAAGTTATTTATGTTAATACTATTTGTGGAAAGCAAATTGCAATTTAAATCTGACTAGGCACTCTGGTGGCATAATGCCTAAGGCGTTTGACTGCTAACCAGAAGTCTGGTGGTTCATACCCACCAGCCACTCCTCAGAAGGAAGATTGTGTGATCTACTTCCATAGAGATACTGCCTTGGAAATCCAAGGAGGGGGTCACTTTGAGTTGGAACCGATTTGAGGGCAGTGAGTTTGTTTTGGTGTTTTGGATCTTTTACTTGAGGAGCTCTGGTGGTGCAGTGGTTAAAGCATTGGGCTGCTAACCAAAAGGCTGGAAGTTCGAATCCACCAGCCTTCTAGATGTGAGGAAGATCTGGTAGTCTGCTTCCCTAAAAATTTATAACCTTGGATGGCCACAGCCAGCTACCCAGAGGGAGTGAGTAGTTGGACCTGTGGGCTTGGGACCATAATTGCAGGGCACATCAAGCTCAACTGGCATAACATACTACACAAAAATATTGTTCCATATCTTACTTTGGCCAGTAGAGACTGGGATCTTAAAAGCTTGCAAGTGGCCACCCGAAGTGCAACAATGGGTCTTTTCTCATTCAGAGCAAAAAAGAATGAAGAAAACCAAAGATGCGTGGAAGCAATTAGTCCAAGCGACTGGTGCACCATGCGATCCTCAGCCAATATGACTATGAGAGCAGAACTAGATGGTGGTGCCCACCTACCACTGTCAACCGCTCAGAGGGGGATCCAAGTAGGAGATCCTGGATACAGTGGGAGAACAATGTGGAACAAAACTCAAAATCATTAAAAAAAAAAGACAGACCAGGTTTGCTGGTCTGATAGAGCCTGGTGGGACCACTGAGACTATGGCCCCTAGCTGCCCTTCACGTCTGGAATTGAACCCATTCCTGTGGCTTCTAGCCAAACAAAAGACAGGCATATGAGCTGAACATTTACCTCAGGTAGATACACTCTTTGGAGAGAACAATCATGGAGGAAAGAAGGGCTGTGTATGCACAAGGAGACAGCTCAGGGGGTAGGAGTGCATGGGAAGGAAGGACACAGGGAAGAGGTAACTATAGGGAGGAAGTGGGAGGGAAGTTGTTGCACTGTGGGAAATTGCAGTCAATGTCATGGGACACGGTGCATGTGAACGGCTGTATGGAAAGTGAATTTGCTCTGTAAACTTTCACCCCAATCACAATTAAAATAAAATAAAATAAAATAAAATAAAATTTACAGCCTTGAAAACCCTATGTGGCAGTTTTATTCTGGCCTAAAGGATCACTATGAGTTGTAATCAATTCGATGGCAGTGGGTGGGTATCTTATAGGATTTACCTGGGATAAAACTGGAACAGTCCCTCTGTAAATGGCAAATCATTTACTGAAACAGAGTTCCAGAGAGTCAGAAGTTGGAAATCCCATGATTTTAAGAACTCTGGTAGTGTAATAGTTAAGAGCTCAGCTGCTAAGTGAAATGCTGGAGGTTCAAAGCCAAGTACTCTGTGGAACAAAGACCTGCTAATCTGCTTCCATAATGATTATAGCCTAGAAAACCCAATGAGACAGTTAATCTACTCAAACAACAACAACAACAATTTTATGTTGATTTCTTCCAAGTTTCTGAACTGAAAATTAGAATAGTGGACCCTCTTTAGTAGCTAGAAGCTCTGGTGGTGCAGTGGTTAAAGCATTTGGCTACTAACCAAAAGGTTGGCAGTTTGAATTCACCAGCTGCTCTGTGGATGAAAGATGATGGTCTGCTTCCATAGGATTACAGCCTTGGAAACCCTATGGGGCAGTTCTACTCTGTCCTGTAGGGTCACTGTGAGTCAGAATCGACTCGAAGGCTGTGGGTTTAGTTTGTTTTTTCTTAATAACTAGTTCAGTCCTTTTCCCTGCCATCTGCTATAGTGACCTATCTCCTTTACACCAAAAGGGTGGTTATCTAGCCTTCCTTTAAATTTTTCAAATGATAGAAAACATTTTATGTTGAAGTTATTTATGTTAATACTATTATGTAAAGTAAATTGCAATTTAAATCTGACTGGACCACCCAATTTTATGTTTTCCTGCACTAATTAATTTACAGATCTTTCTATTATTGAGCCAAAATTCTCCTCCCTATAGTGTCTCGTCAGTGGACCTCATTCTAGCATCTAGAGTCACATAAAATCTAGTGTTCTTCCAAATGATGTTTCTCAAATATCTGAAGATATTCCCCATTAAGATGCCCGTACAGGAGTATTCCTCTACTCTAGATCCTTTCGCTTCCTCAGATGCTGTGTTTTCAAGCACTCTATTTTTGCTGACCATGTTCTTCTCCATCTAATAAACATCTCTCTTAAGGAAGACATTGACAGGAATTTCTAGGTGAGATGTTTTGATCTCTGAAGTGCCAAACAAGCTTATTTCTTTCATGGAGGTTGAAATTTATGGTAAAAGAGGGAATGTGCAATGTGGATAATTCTTTTTTCCTGAGATATGAAAAACAGAGGTGTGTCACACATAAAGTAGGAACATGAAGAACAAGACCCATGATTCCTTACTACCAGGGAAAAACTAATTCTGTGTGCTTATATAGAAATTCCCTTTTCTTTACCATTTTAAATATGAATTTAAATTTTATTTAAGGGCAATTTAAATGTTTATGAGTTAAGTGTTAAGTGAATAGTAATATACCTAAAACCAAACCCACTGCCATTCATTCGATTCCAATTCACAGTGACTGTATAGAACAGAGTAGAACTGCCCCATAGGGTTTCCAAGGGTAAATCTTCACGGAAGCAGCCTGCCTCATCTTTCTCCCACAGAGCAACTGGTGGGCTTGAACTGTTGACCTTTTGGTTAGAAGCTGAATGTGTTAACCACTGTGCCACCAGAGCTCCTAAATGAATACTTGTTATTGTTATGTGCTGTCAAGTCAGACCCGACTCATAGCAACCCCTCCTTGGGTTTCTGAGGCAGTGTCACTATGGAAGTAGATTGCCCAACCTTCCTTCTGAGGAGTGGCTGGTGGGTTTGACCCACCAGTCTTCTGGTTAGCAGTCAAGTGCCTTAGCCACTATGCTACCAGAGTTCCCCAATGAATACTAGTAGTATTAGTTTTGAATTAAAATTGTTTAATTTTATAATAAATGCTACTGACCATGATATTATTTCAATTTTCTTGTGATTTTTGGACAAGTGACAAAAATAGTCACTCAACAAATATTTATTGAGTATCTATTTGCAAAGGTTAGTTCAGTAAAAGTTTAGCAAGCCATGTGTATTCATGTGAATGGTCAAACAATTCAGCCAAATTGTTGAGCATGTTGCATCTATAGTGTATTTATCTTCTTTAACAAATGGTAACACAGGAATGTATTTTAAAATTCTATGCGCTTTTATGTATACTCTCTCATTCATTGTCCTTCCTACCAGTGCAACAATTACTACTGATCTTGAATGGTGAAATATCAGTTGTCATCAACTTTTCTGCATATATATTTTAATTTTTTAGTTGCATACCTAAAGACATTCAGCAAATTTACCCAAACTTAGGATATTCATGCCCATAGGGCACAACTTAAAAATAACAACCACCACCACCTCTCAGTGATGAATCGTGCTGGCCTCATGCATACCTAATGCTCAGTCTGTTGAACTGTGCAGTGTCATAGTGTTTGCACTCTGGAAAATACCAAGGGACCCTCTATCAACTGCTATTAAATCATTCTCAGGGTATGAACGAAGTTTTTAATTTCATTGTTCATGGGAAACTGAATGTTACTAGTTGGTGAAAGCATTTGTTGTGGAAAAATGAATGCTGCCTTGACAATAATTTTTAACTAATTCCCATGAAGAGACAGAGTCATCTAGGGCTCTGTAACTCCAAGTGTGGCCTAAGGACCAGAAGCATTACATCCCGAGAGTTCATTACGAAGGCAGAATCTCAGGGCCTACTGCAGACCTTAGCAAAATCCCCAGATTATTCATACATACTTTAAAGTCTGAGAAGCAGTGGTCTAGAGCCATGGTTCCCAAAATTTTTGAAGGAAAGGGCAATACTCCTTATCTGTCAGACATCTCATGAACTGTCAGGCACATACATTCCAAAATAAGTAATCGAGATTATTTAAGAATGAAATACAGTTTTTTTTTTTTTTTTTTCAAATAGCTACTAGGTTGTTAGGACATAAAAACTTGTTGTTTGGACCTCACTACTTAATAAATAGAATTTCTTTTAGCTCAAGAGTGCTGTGAAGAAAATACTGAGGTACCTGGGGTACCATGAATGAAGACCATTTGGGTCTTAGTGTTTCAAAAAGAGCAACATAAGGATATTCTATTGTCAAATAACTTTGGGAAATGCTGCATGGGGTATCCTCCTTTTGAAAAAGACAGATTATAGGCCAGTCTTCTGGAGTTCAGAGTAGTCCCACTAAAGGGAAGGAGTACAAAGAGAAAATAGGTAAGATGGCCATACATGTGTCTCAGTGAGACTGAGGGAGTCCTTTAGTAGAATAAGCATCAAGGTACCTGTTGACTCATCCCAGGCTAAGAGGAAAAAGCAATTCCAGAGATCCAGAGAAGCTTCTGATACATACTATAGACATAATAACTAACACTAAGATATTCAGGCCTGATACTTTGCTTTTTGAAAAAGTGTGACTAATACAATCTAGTATTAGTACAATAAAAGACACATAGACCAATGAAGCAGAATCAAGAATCAAGAATCCAGAAGCAAATCCATCCACCTATGGACCCCTAATCAGGACAAAAGGCTGAAACCCATTCAACGGGGGAAGAGTTAGTCTCTTTAGCAAATGGTGCTGACAAAACTGGATATCCATCTGTAGAAAAATGAAAAAGGATGAGTTTTAGGCTGGGTTCTCTAGAGAAGCAAAACCAGTAAATCTTATATATATAGAGAGAGAGAGAGAGAGAATTTTATCTTAGGAAAATGGCTCACAGTTATAGAGGCCAGCAATTCCCATATTCCTGATCAAAAGTCAAGCTGGAGACTTTTCCTGACTTGTGGAATGACAAGCTTAAAGTTGGCAGGCAGCATACCCACTGTTAACTTTGGCAGATCACGAATCCAAGATCACCAGGCAGAGTGGTGGATTGTTCGCTCATGGACTGTTGTAGGCAGCATGACAAGATCCAGATCCACAGAAGGTTCTCTAATTTTCCCAGGATATCCATCAGATCTCCTCATGGGAATAACCACATGACAACTGCTTAAACCACTCAGAATCCTAGTCCAGCCAGGTTGACATGCAACCCCAACTATCACAGGATCAATATCTCTCACTATATACAAAAACTAACTCAAGATGCATCAAAGACCTAAATATAAAACCTGTAACTATAAAGATCATCAAAGAAAAAATAAGGGTAAACTTAGGGGCCTTAATACATACATGGCATAAATATACTATCAAACATCTCAAACTACACAAACAGCAGAAGACAAGCTAGATAACTGGGACTTCCTAAAAATTAAACATTTATGTGCATCAAAAGTCTTCACCAAAAGAGTGAAAAGAGAACCTACAGACTGGGGGAAAAAAATGGCATGGCATATCAGACAAGGATCTAATCTTTAAAATTTCTAAAAAACACCAACACATCAACAATAAAAAAAGAAACATTCCAATTAAAAACTAGGCAGATAATATGAACAAAAACTTCACTAAAGAAGATGTTCTGGTTGCCAACAGACACTTGAAGAAATCCTTGTGATCATTAGCCATTGTTGTTTTTGTTATATGCCATCGAGTCAGCCCCGACTCATAGCAACCCCTCCTTGGGTTTCCGAGGCAGTATCACTATGGAAGTAGGATTGCCCAACCTTTCTTCTGAGGAGTGGCTGGTGGGTTTGAACCGCCAGCCTTCTGGTTAGCAGTCAAGTGCCTTAGGCACTATGCTACCAGATCTCCTCATTAGCCATTAGAGAGATACAAATCAAAAACAACAATGAGTTATCATCCCACTTCAGCATTAATAGCCAAGTTAAAAAAAAACCAGAAAACAACAATGCTGGGAGGGTGTGGGGGAGACTGAAACCCTCATACACTGTCGATGGCACTGTAAAATGGTGCAACCACTGTGGAAAATGGTATAATACTTCCTTAAAAAATGGAACTAGAAATGCCATATGATCCAGCAGTCCTACTTCTAAGTATATATCCTACAGAAATAAGATCCATGACATGAACAGATATATACACACCTATGTTCATTATAGTATTATTCATAGTAGCAAAATGATGGGAACAACCTACATGCCCATCAACAGATGAATGGATACAAAAACTATGATACACACACACAGTAGAATACTATGCAACATTAAAGAATAATGATGAATCTTTGAAACACCTCATAACATGGATGAACCTAGAGGACATTATGTTGAGTGAAATTAGCCAGTCACAAAAGGGCAGATATTGTATGAGACCACTTCTGTAAGAAGTGAAGAAAAGGTTTACAAACAGAAAGAACCATTCTTTGAAGGTTACCACAAGTGGGAAGGAGAGTAAAACACTAACAAAAGAGAAAACACATATTAACTTGAGTGAAGGGAAAGGCAATATACAACATGGAGGAAGCCAGCACAGAATTATCAAGGCAAATGACAGTGGGAGGAGCACAAGAGTTAAAGTCAACACAGGTAAGTACTATTACATACACAATCCTGCAGGAGCTCTGGTAGCATAGTGCCTAAGGCATCTGACTGCTAGCCAGAAGGCTGGCGGTTCAAACCCACCAGCCACTCCTTGGAAGGAAGATGAGGCAATCTACTTCCATAGTGATACTGCCTTGGAAACCCAAGGAGGGGTTGCTATGAGTCAGGTCTGACTCGATGGCACATAACAACAACAACAACACAATCCTGCAATAACAGTAATCTATGAGTGGATACGTAGATAGACACTCAAGCTGAACAGGGGTGGAAAGGTGAATGGGACTATACCCAATGAGAAGGAACCCAGCACAAAATAATCAAGGTGAAGGAATAGAATGGGAGGAGCACGAGAATGAAAAGCAACAGAGATAAATATTATCTGCAATAAGAATGGCTACATAGATAGGTGGTTGTTGTTGTTGTTATGTGCCATGGAGTCAGACCTGACTCATAGCGACCCCTCCTTGGGTTTCCAAGGTGGTATCACTACAGAAGTAGATTGCCCAACTTTCCTTCTGAGGAGTGACTGGTGGGTACACAAGCTGAATAGGAGTGAGAAGGTGTATAGTAGTACACTCACGAATATATATAGGTTTGATGGGTATTTCTACATATTTATTTATATATGCTGCATATTTATCTAGGATTATAGTGGAGCATAAAGGGGACAAAGTTATGAAAACTCTTAGCCATAATCAAACACCTTGATGAAATGAGTTTCTGGACCTTGTGGCTCAAGATTAGAGTCTCAGGGGATACCAAGGTCAATTGTTATAACATATTTATAACATATCCACAAAGACAATGTTCTGTCTCCTACTTTAGTGAGTAGTGACTAGGGTCTTAACAACTTCTGCAACTATTGGACTACCCCTGTCTGGAATAAAGAACAATGAAGAAATCAAAGATTCAATGAAACAGTTGGTCCAAAGGACTAATGGAACATGTGAACCCCAGCCTCCATGACCAAAGGACTAATGGAACATGTGAACCCCAGCCTCCATGACCCTTAGACCAGAAGAACTAGTTGGTGCCCAGCTACCACTGCTGACCACTCTGAAAGAGATCACAATAGGAGGTCCTGGATAGAGTGAGAGAAAACTGTGGAACAAAACTCAAACTAAAAAAGACCAAGATTCTGATCTGATAGAGACTGGTGGAATCCCTGAGATTATGGCCCTTAAACACCCAACGGTCACTTTGTGGCTTAATTTTCAGCCAAATGATAGATAGGCCTAGATAGGCCTATAAAATGAACAGTTACACCAAGGAGGTATGCACTTCCTAGAACAACCAACCATACAAGATCAAAAGGGCAGCATCTGCCCAGGAATAAAGCTCAGAAGGCAGGAAGGAATAGGAAAGAAAGATGAATGGAAATGGTAAACACAAGGAAGAAGTGGGAACAGTGCTGTTACATTGTGGGAATTGCAATCAATGCCACAAAACAAAATATGTATGAATTGTTGAATGGAAAACCATTTTGTTCTGTAAACTTTAAGCAAAATCATAATAAGAATTTAAAAAGAAAGAAAAGCTATAGCTTTCTTTCAGGTTTTCTTTGATACCAGCAACTGGTGTCTGAACTACGAAATAAGACCATACCCATTTTACCTCTTGAAATGTAAAATTGTACTTCCACTCTTGCTATTTAATACTTAGTGTGATTTTAATGAGTATTTTTTTTTGTTTTGTTTTCTTCATATGTAGCATGCAACCTGCATTCTCTATTAGAATTTTAGCTCAACATTACAATTCCCAAAATTTAACTGTGGAAAAGTTTTGCTTTGTAACTGTGCACATATAGAGATATAGCACCCCCTAGTGTATTAAGAGCCCATAAATATTTGATCTAGCATTTAATAAGTTAATAACAACAAACAGGAATGTGTCTGAATGGACTTGTTATTTGTAACTGTCATGACTGGTATGGCATAACTTATTTATGTGAGGGCAGGCATTTTTACAAGTTATTAAAAATGAAATAAACAAGAAGAATGGAAGTCACGTTTCAAATATTGAAACTAAAGTGAGAAAATTCATCACTGGCATTTGAGCTGTTGGTAATATATTAAGGCTGTGAAGTAAAACAGTAATCTGTGGTCATATCGCTTATTTTCTAAATTCTTTTCTCTTTTGGAAAATTTCAACAGCATACTTAATTGTTTATGGAAGACTATAAAACTGAACTGCTTAGGATTTTTCTTCTTTTGGTGACTACGATACTGTGTGTTGCCTAACGAAACTGTAAACTGAAAATTATAGCTTCATTTCAGAGAGTGAGAGGACTTATTCCAACAGATGGCATCCAAACACCGGTCTAAACTGTATGATCACTGATTGTTAATTGCATCTGTAAAACAATCCTTTTAACCAGAGCAATGCATTTTATCATACAGATTATAGTTCTACGCTTTTTGGTTTTTCAATGTGTGTTAACATTTTCTGCTCCACTGTAAGATTTAGTGCTTGCATAATTATCAGATTAAACAACAGAACAACAGTGACTCAATCATTTTGAAGAGACATGCACAAGGGAGATAGGGAACCATGAATCGCATTTTTTTTAAGGCCACGCTATTTGAAAAAAATGTTTGGTTCTTCGTAGGTTATATGAAATAGAGAAGAGTGGGATGATTTCACCTTCCTCAAATTAATACAATAGAAGCTATAAAAAAGATCTTATAGAGTAAACATATACAGTATTTATAAACATGCCCCACTGTAGATAGAAATATTTCATCGACAGGTATTTTTTCATGAAAAGGAAACATGAGGCATATACTAAGAACTGTACTCTGATAGATTTTGAGATTAAGGTATACATCTTCCTTTCTGGAATGGTTTCATTAAAATTCTATGTTGAAGCAGAGGAATTGGTTTGATGGCACTGTAAAGACCTTTCAGTAAGATTTCTTCATGCTCTCAATGGCACTGAGAAGATGGAATAAGAACATGAGATTGTTTTGTTGGTGCCTTAGCCCAGGGGATTTGGAACTGGGGCCTGAAATACAGAGATGTGGAGAGGATGATTATCATCCGTGCTGTCAAGAGGCAGCTTTTGGTTTGCGGGCTGTCACATCATATTCCCTCTTTATGTATTTCATATTAAATATGAAAAAAAATATGGCTGCCAAACTCCTGTTTCCACTTCCTGTTCCACTGACTCAGAAAGGACTATCAGAGAGCAAACTTGCTTGTTGATCTAGAAACATGCATTTAGTAAAGCAGTTTCTGACGATTCCAAATCTAAGTTTTTGGATATCTTTACCTGATGTATAAGTACACTAAGACAATACTTCACTTAAGAAGTGTCACTCATGAGGCATTATCAACAGCCTGGATATGTTTGGGATGTTTTTATTCACTAATGATGTTGTATGCTGAGCCATTATCCCACCATAGATCAAACCGAAACCCAATCCCACTGTTGTTGAGTCAGTTCTGACTCATAGCAACCCTATAGGACAGAGAACTGTCCCAGGCTATGATCTTTATGGAAGCAGACTGCCACATCTTTCTCCCATGGAGTTGCTGGTGGCTTTGAACCACTGACATTTTGGTTAGCAGAGGAGTGCTTTAGCCACTGTGCCACTGGGGCTCACTATACTACTGTAAGAAACCATCAAAACTGAGTATGTGCTGTGGTGAATTGTGGTCAATGTCATGAGACAAAGTGTATGTGAACTGCTGTATGGAAAGTGAATTTGCTCTGTAAATTTTCACCCAAATCACAATTTAAAAAAAAAAACAACCCACGATTATGTGAAAGTAACCACAAAGGATGTCTAAGCAGTAAAAAGATAATCCTTAAAGTCTGTCATAAACTTTCTCCAAGACCCACTATTTTTTTCCCTTAGTTGGAAAAGAATTCTAAAAGACTAGTTTTTCTAATTTTCAAGCCTACAACAGATTAGGAGGCCTCACTCTGAAGAAAGGATAAGAAAAACTGTATTAATAAATCTGAGACATACTTATTAATTACAAAGGGAAAAATAGTAACTTGGACAGTCCTGGCAGACACCACCTTACTGCCTTAAGACCAAGATTATCATCATTAGGAATGTTGTTGTTGTTATGTGCCATCGAGTCGGACCCCTCCTTGGGTTTCCGAGGCAGTATCACTACAGAAGTAGATTGCCCAACCCTCCTTCCAAGGAGTGGCTAGTGGGTTTGAACCGCCAGCCTTTTGGTTAGAGTCAAGTGCCTTAGGCACTATGCTACCAGAGCTCCCTCACTAGGAATAAGACATATCAATACCATGAGCCCCTGACATGATGTACTGAGAAAAAGCACAACACTAACTTCTCTGATACTTTTTGCCAAAAATGTGGAACCTCAATATAATCATGGCAAAAGTCAGACAAATGGGGAGATAGTCTACAAAATAACTGACCAGTACTCATCAAGTCTCAGGATCTTGAGAGACAAGGGCAAGCTGAGGGTGTTAGCGATAGAGGAGGAACTCTGGTGGTGTAGTGCCTAAGGCATTTGACTGCTAACAGAAGGTTGGTGGTTCAAACCCATCAGCCACTCCATAGAAGGAAGACTGGGCAATGTATTTCTATAAAGATTTACTGCCTCGGAAACCCAAAAAGGATCTTTATTGGTCAGAATCGGCTCAATGTCAGTGAGCTTGGAGCTTGGAAGGAGAGAAAAGGAGCCCTGTTGGTGAATTCAGCTGCTACCCTAAAGTTTGGTGGTTCAAACTCAGCTGGTGGCTTCTCAGGAGACAGACCTTGGTGATCTGCTCCCATAAGGTTTACACCCTAGGAAAGGTCATGGGGCAATTCTACTCTGTCACACGGTATTGCTGTGATTTGGAATCGACTCGATAGCACACAACAATTACAAGGAGATAAAACAATGAACTGCCATGTTGCATTCTGGATTGAATCCTGGAATAAAGGAAAGACATTAGTGGGCAAACTGGAAATTTGAATAAGGTCTTCAATTTAGTTAATAGTATGTATGAATGTTAATGTCCTGATTTTGGTAATTATACTGTGGTTGTATTAAAAAAAATAACACTTTGTAGTCTCTCAGTACTACTTTAGAACTTTTAAGAAAGCCTAAAATTATTTCAGAATACATTGGAAAAAAAAATCTGAAAAACTCAAAGACCATATTAGTCTGACACCATTTGATTTAGGGGCATAAAGCCCAGATGGGCACCTGAGTTATCTAAAATAATTATGGATATTCAATATAATGAGCCTAAGGGGGAGTTATTTTCAATATAATTTGTTTAATAAATCAGAAAACAAACTGTACATTTTAGAAACATTTATTCAAAGGTTGTTAATGCAAAAATACTGAAAATATAAATGAGCGAATTTCAATTATTTGAGAAATCTGTTTTTTGGGACACTTTTACTCAGTAATAATGCTGTGTAATGAACCATTGTTCTACCATAAGAACCTTTTCTATTTCTGAGTAGACACTAGATTACTTGCTCAATCTCTACCAAAAGACAGATAATACAAATGTTGTATGGATATCTGATGTTATCTAGGTCTTAATTTGGTCCTGTAATTTAGCTAAATTTGAAAGCTGAGCAATAGGTTGAAGGAATTCCACCACCTTTGATCCTATTAAGGAACCCCTGAGGCTCAGTGGTTAAGTGCTTGACTGCTAACCAAAAGTTTGGTGGTTCAAACCTACCCAGAGGCTCCATGGAAGAAAAGACCTGACTATCTGCTCCTATAAAGATTACAGTCTTGAAAACCCTATGGAGCATTTCTACACTCTCCTATAGAGTTGCCAGGAGTTGGAATTGACTAAATGGCATGCAACAACTTGATCCTAATTCTATGTGGAAATGGGGAATTCAAATGATTTTTTTTTTTCAAGCTTGTCTCTGATTTCTGCTTTATAAATATGGGAGATTTAGAAAATAGGAGATTTGCATATCTGTTGATCAGCTAGTGTTAAACAAATCATGATCTTGATCCCCAAATCCTTCTATTAATACTCTTATTTTTTTTCAATGAAGCATGGATGTGAGAGCCTTCACCAAAATCCATGCAGATGATCATAATTGGAACAGAGGGGGAGCTCCAGTGTCCTGGGCAACTTAATAAACTGTAAGATCATCCTTTCTTTTAGCCTATCATTTAGAAAATAAGACTGAATTTCTTTAAACTGTACCATTACACTCTACTAAGGGAGGCTTGTAACAATATTTGTTGAAACTGCCATATATTCAGTGCTAGGCAGGGTTCAGAAGTATGCTCTAGTTCTATGTCTTATTAGAACCTCCTTAAAGACCTCATGGAGAATTACAAATTAAAGCATATATGCAATGCAAATCAACAAGATGATACCTAACTGTTTAGACCAATATTTTCCAAATTTATTGAGATTAAGAATTCCCTTATAATACATTTCTTTCAGACTCTATAAGATACGTGATGTATGCTTATATATATTAAAAAAAAAAAAATTTCACTGTCATCGAGTCAGTTCTGATTTATAGCAACCCCCACTGGGTTTCTAAGGCTGTAAATCTTAATGGAAGCAGACTGCCCCATCTTTTCTCTGTGGAGCAGCTGGTATGTTTGAACCAACAACCTTTTGGTTATCAGCCTAATGGCTTAACCACTGCACCACCAGAGCTCCTTATGCTTAGTATCCAAAACCAAACTCATTGCCATTGAGTCGGATCCAACGCATAGCAACCCCTCTTTGGGTTTTCGAGGTGGTATTGCTACAGAAGTAGATTGCCCAGTTTTCCTTCTGAGGAGTAGCTGGTGGGTTTGAACCACTAACCTTCTGGTTAGCAGTCAAATGCCTCAGGCGTTATGCCACCAGAGCTGCTATGCTTAGTACAGGTAATAAGAAATACATATAATGGCAAAAAAGAAGCATGAATTATCTTAAATTATGTAATCACAATAGTGTCTACTTACTTTTAGACAAAAGAAGTAACAGACACATTTGAGTGGCATATGATTTAGGGAATGCTTCGGTGCACGAACAGATTCACAGACACATGAATTTTCCCCCTGCTTGGCCCCATCCCGTATGTGCTTGTCTCCTCAGGTTGAGAGACATTCTGCTGAACCATAAACATTGTAGAAATTCAATAGAGGAGAGCTAGCATTATTAGGGAAATTTTCTGAGGCCCTCTGGTAGGACGTAGGAGCTCTGGTGGCTGAAAGCGTGGCAGAAAAGACCTGGAGATCTGCTCCCATGAAGATCACAACATAGGAAACCCTTTGGGTAGTTCTGCCCTGTCCAATAGGGTCACTAGGAGTCGACGTTGATTCCATGGCATACAACAACAACTGGTGGGATTTACAATGTGATTCAGAAATGGGGAAAACTTAGATTGCCCAGGGGAAGCCATAAGGTCGGTATATTGGGAGGCTGAGAGGAACCAAAGCTGGCCACAGGAGAGGGCTATATTGGGAAGTTAGGAAAACTAAAATTGGTTAAATGAGGCAAAGGGAGATTATGGAGATTCTTGAAATCTATGCACACAGAAGCTACAAGCTTCTATTAAGGCAAAGCACTGAAAGAGGATGTAATCCTGACTCTATCTATTACTACCATTGTTGTTGTTGTTGTTATGTGCCGTCGAGTCGGCCCCGACTCATAGCGACCCCTCCTTGGGTTTCCGAGGCAGTATCACTACGGAAGTAGGATTGCCCAACCTTCCTTCCGAGGAGTGGCTGGTGGGTTTGAACCGCCAGCCGTCTGGTTAGCAGGCAAGTGTCTTAGCCACTATGCTACCAGAGCTCCATTAGACAAGTTGAATTTTGAAGTCTCAATTTTCATCATCGGTACAACTGGGATGATAATACCTACCACTTAGGGAAGAGAGCGTCTGTGAAATTTCCTAGTGGGTGTTCAGTCTAGTCTGGTTGAATCTGAAATAGAGAACTACCTAAGATTACTGAGCAGGGAATCAGCATGATGTAAGTGATATATTAAAGAAGATTAGTTTGGCAGCTCTATGCAAGTTGGATTAGAATCAGGGAGACCAGCTAGAAAACTGAACCAGTGATCCTGACTCAAAGACTGTGAAAGTAGGGACAAAGGAGATTGAAATGAAAATTGATTAGATTTTTAGTTTGATAAGGTATCAGGGAGGAGATGAATCAAAAATTATTTTGAGGTTTTGAACAACTTGTGATTGGGAAAATGGCAGAAACACTACAAAATAATAGGAAAGTGGAAGGGGGGTTGATTTGGAAGAAAAGGTTATTGGGTTTGGACATGGTGAATGATATGAGAGCCACACAGTCAAGTAGAAATCAGCTGTAGCCTATTGGAAATATGCATTTGGAGTGAAGGAAAAGTTTGCACTGGGGATGGCATGGCAGGAGTCTTGAGCCCAATGACAGTAGTAGGGTAATAGCCATTTCTGTGGTGGCCCAAAGGAAAGAATTAGGAGGTCCCTGTCACTTCCTGTGGAGCCCTGATTTCCAAGCACTGGAAACAAGTGTTAAGGACACGATTCTTGAATGGAGAAGGTTAGGTAATGTGGTACATTTTAGGATCATGTCTCATTCAGGGTGAGCTGGTAGTACAGGAGATGGGTAGTGGGTTATAAGAGTTCAGTTAGATGTTGGGGTCTCTGGAGCATGCAAAAAGGAAGAATTTCCCTTCCATGTGCAAAAACTAAACATTGATACCCTAAAACTTCAAAATGGTCTGGAGATTATGGGGGCAAAGGAAGAGAATTATTTTGGAAAGGAGAAAATTCATCTCAGGTTTGATTAATTTACCCCCCAAATTACCACATTTGGTGACAGCTATAGAACCTTCAATTAACTAGAGTCAGAACATTTAAATTTGATTAAGTAAGGTGACTTCTAATAATACAGGCAATTATCCTGTGGAATGTGCAGGTGGGGACTGAGAAGGAGGAAACAATGCAGCATTTTGAAAGCTGGTTTTGTGATTTGTTTTCTTTTTTTGTAGCGCTTTTCAATTCACAATGCTGCTTAATCTTCATTATCTTATTTGAGCCTTGCGCTTCCCTATGGACAGGTAAAGCTGGGCTCACACCTGGGTCTTCTCACTCCAAGTGTGGAGCTCCTGTGCTCTTTCTGTTTCACCCTCCTAACTTTCTCATGGAGATGTAGATTTTCCAGTGTGTTCAGAGTTCTGAGCTGTCATTCACTTAATACATACAGGGTGATGTGGTTTGACATAAGCTATCTGAATGCAAAGTCTGCTTTATTTATCTTTACAATTACTCCACCATAGAGTAATTGTCCTGTGTGTGGTTGTTCTTAGGTGCCACTGAGTCAGTTCCAACTCATAGCAACCCTATAGGACACAGTAGAATTGCCCCCAGAGGGTTTTCTAAGCTGTAAGTCTTTACCAAAACAGACTGCTCCATATTTCTTTTGCAAGGCAACTGGTGGTCCAAACCACCAACCTTTCAGTGTGCAGCTGAGCACTTTAACCAATGTGTCACCAGGACTGTGTGTATGAGACACTCACTAATGTTTGGGACGCAAATGATTCAACTGGCTAACAGTGCTTGACCTTGTCATTGAGCTGATTTCCTTAGCATCCTAGTATTTCCAGAAGGTACCTAAGGGTCAGCAAGGTGAGGAAATGGGGTTGGTGAGGATGGGGAGGAGAGAAAGATAGAAGGACTCAAGACATCTTTAACCACAGCAGATAGTTTTTATCTGTTTTATTTATTCAGGTTTTGAGGTGACTTTGAGAAGCAAGCAAAAGAATTCATGTGCTTAGGAAACTAGAAAACCACAGTTTTATGACTTAAGTTGATTCTCCTTAAGAGTCAGATAAATGCTTTTTTTTTCTTAAATCATAAAAACCATTAGTAGGTATAGGACCAAATGATTGGGCTGACCAAGTCTATAGCTTCATTGAACATATAGATCAAAATAGCTTTTAATTTTTTTTCCAGCTCTAGGATATTAAATCAATTTAAGCAAACACTGTACTTTGCAGCATAATTACTTTTGTTCTTGACAAAATTTCTGAAGCAGTTTTTAAACTGCACGTGGCACAAACTTATTCCATAACCACTTAATTCCCTACTTTTTTTACACTGAACACTTCAAACTTTAAGCATCTTCTAAAGTTTATGAGGAAAAGATTAGAATCATTTCACAAAAGACAACAAATACAGCAAAAGAGAAAGCAAGAAAAAAAAGCAATATACATAATTTTTTGAATAAAATTTTAAATCTCTGGGGCAGAATTCTCTATCTGTTAATATCAGTATTTGTTTCAAAGTTGCTTTGACTTCCCTGGACATGAGTAAATTGCCAATATTGAAAATTAAGAAAGTATTTTTTGCTCTAGAATCATTGTGAAAAATTTTACTGCTATTTATAAAAACAAAGCAAACAAAACAGTAGGAAAACAAATTTCTAGGTAGTTAGATGTAAACTTGAATATTTGGGATTGTTATTTTGCTTAATTTTAAGGCTGTATGTGCAAATGAAATTAGTGTCAGGTTTCTATTCTCCTTGCCTGTCATTGCTGCATCACTGACAGATATTCTGAGACACCCATGTTTTGTATTTTCAGATTGAACCTGCATTTTATAGGAGTTTGGACTGGACTTAAATATGAGACTTAGTCATTACTAAGTTTTAAAAAAAAATAATCAGAACAAGACAATATATTTACTGTCTTTCATAATAAGCGTCATCTGCGTGGCCTCCTTTAAGAATATAAGTGGTTGAAGTCTTTTTAAAAAAAGATCAGACAATTGTCTAATTAGGAAGTGGAGGAGAAAACACTGTTTTACTTACAGTCTAGAAAAACAGTGCTTCATAAGAAAACATAACTTATTCTGAAATATCTGTTGTGTTAGTATCTAGCAAGTTTTAAAAATAAAAACAATTTTGTGTGACTGTAAATACAGACTATCTATTATTGACCATTCTCTGATGATAGAATCTGCAAGTTGTTCTCTCACTGACTCATCCTTCCAGGATGTGAGCCTGCTGGTAACAACTAGGACCAGCATGCGTATTCGATTACCTCATTGGCACTCCAGGAAGCTGACAGGTCTTTCCAATACAGATACAAAGACTGATTGTTTGTATTAGCTCATTGCTAGGATTGGCTTTTGAACCCAATATTGTTTATTTACTTAAATATTGAAGCAAATGTGACCTGTCACTTTGAAAACTAGAATTGGGCAACGAGTAACAGTCAATCTGTGTTCAAAGGACAAAAAAGTGCTGCGTGTTCTCATATAGGTTGGGACCTGGCAGCTTTGGAGGGGTAGTTGTAAATTACCATTCTCAGCCCTTTTCAAAGGCAAGGGATTTTACAGTCTTGCACTTTCTGCCACAGATTACATTGTTGTTGTTTGTTGTTATGTGCCGTCGAGTCAGACCCGACTCATAGCGATCCTTCCTTGGATTTCCAAGGCAGTATCACTACAGAAGTAGATTGCCCTATCTTCCTTAGGTGTGCATAATCTAAACCCCTTCTGAGTGGGACTGACCACAGTATCGGGACAAAATGCTATAATTCACCCTATACAGAGAATCTACAGCAAACTCCCAATTCACCATGAGCACTCACCAATTTCAGTTCTAAATTTGCATCTCTTTATGCTTTCTAGTGTCATGCAGTGTTCTTAAAATAATAGGTATCCCCCAACTTTTCAAAAGTTTGTTTTCATATATTTGCTTGTGTGTTGGTTTAGAATTCAGAGCATAATTGTTTTTCTATAGAAGCACAGTTATATATAAAACAAACTCACTGCCATTGAGTTGATTCCAACTCATAGCGACCCCCTTTGGGTTTCCCAAGACAGTAAATCTTTACGGAAGTAGATTGCCTACTCTTCCTTGCATGGAGTGGCTGGTGGATTTGAACCACTAACCTTCTGGTTAGCAGTCAAATGCCATAGGTGCTATACCACCAGTAGAAACTAGTGCTTATTAGAGCTAATACTGTCAAACTATTGCTAGACTTAACCTGTATTCTTAACTAATAGACAAAACTAGAGTAGAATAAAATGCACCAGGGATTACTTTCATATTTATCTTGGTCACTCATGTCTAATGAAAAACAGGTTTAATTGGAAAAAGATAATGCAGAAAATGGGAACTTCTGTCACTTTAAGGACCTTAAAATGGTGTCAAGCTTAATAATGGGAATGGTTTCCCTTTCCTTCCTCAACACAAGTGCATTGTTAGCCATACTCTACAACTTACTGATAATACTTAGTATTGTTCTTTGGGCTCACAATGGCTCATAAAGGGAGGGCTTGAGAGAGTGAGAGAAAATATGTTTCTGAAGAAATGAGCAAGGATTAGATGTGATGGCAAGAGAAAAAAGGGGTTAAAGATATATACTCATATATGTGGGGAAAAAACAGGAATTTATAAGGATAGAATTTACTATGGCTTTCACATTGAAATACATAGAAAAATTAACAAGCCTGTCACCCTCTGGCCTTCAGGGAAAGAATGGAAGCAGGGAGGTAGAGCTTTGGGACCTCACAGTTCCCTAATTACCAATTTCTGAGTGATAGTACAGCTTGGTGACTTTCTGGGGTGGTCAAGGAAGCAGGAGACAAGAACAAACTGACTAGCTGTTGAACAGAACATTTGTGGCTTGAGAATGATTTATGGCAATAGATAATATTTATACTGTTAGAAAAAGATTTTATTTATCAGCATGATAACCATTGCTATTTTGTGTTTTGTGCTGTCTTGCAGGCATCTGGTTAATCCCTTTATAAACATTACCTCATTTAACCCTATTGACCCTGAAAGAAAGGTTATACATATCCCCATTCCCAAAAAAAGGAGACTGAAGTTACATAAAAGTTAAGTATCTTGTCTATAACAACAGAGCTAATAGTTGGTGGCACTGAGAATTGAGCCCTTAACTGGCTGTATTGGGCAGGTGCTTTGGTTTAAAATAAGACAGGAGGCTCCCTCTCCAATTCATGTGTATCATTCTATTAAAATATGAGAAGTAATGTGCATGGCACAAAATAAACATTCACTAAACATTGTGATTATCATCTACCCAAGTAAAATATTGCTTGCTAAATTCCAGCAAAGCTAACCTGGGTCTTGGTATTCATTCTTGGTTTTTGCTTCTTTGTGCATTTTGGTAGTCTTTCTCTGCCCTCCAGGCAGCTGATGATTACCCATTTCTGTCTACCTGATTCCTATCTACTTATTTCTCTTTCATGTGCTGCCACCAACAAGCTCTATAATAACAAGGACTGTTCCTGGCACATTGTAGGCACTCATTAAATACGTGTTGGGTCAAATTATTTAATTGAACAACTAAATCACTATCTTGGACAGTGGGAAAAGAAATAATTTGCCTTCTGTGAAAAATCATCTGTATTTTAATATATCATAATATAAAATTTTGAAGTAAAGCATTAGAAACATAGGAGTCCCCCCCACCCTCCCCCCAACACAAGCGGCTTTGGGTAACATTTTCCATTACAAATGATTAGACTCTCCAACATAATAGTGTTTATATGTTTACACTTAACTAGTAACATGAAGAATTTACGCATTACTCTTTACTAGTTTTATAGGATACCTCATTTGAATTCCATTACAGACATAGCACTGTGCCTCTCTTACTACATTTTTAAAAACCACATTAGAAACAACAGTGAATATTGTACCAAAGCAAGTTCATAATCATGTTTTTGAGATTTACATTCTTTTCTTTACTCTGGCTGTGTATCCATTCATGGGTGTAGAAAACAAGACTATTTTATTCTTGTTCTGATATGTCCTACTCATACATGTTTATGGAATAAAATTGCCAAGGTTATTAAAAGAGTCTACGACATTTTCTACAGAGTGAGGGTATTGCCCGCTCCTCCTGGCTGAATTCCAATTTGGGTAATTACATTCTGCTGTCTGGTTACCTTAGCGATCTTCTCTTTTATTCCGTGGGTCCTCACAGTGGTTGAGCTCAGATGAGTCATTCCTGTTTGCCATCCCTAATTTTAAATAACAGGAGCTAAAATGTTCTCGTCTTTGGAAATCTACCTATTTCAACAAACTTAAAATTTCGTACCCATTGTGGTGTAGTGCCTAAGGCAGTTGACTGCTAACCAGAAGGCTGGCTGTTCAAATCCACCAGCCACACCTCAGAAGGAAGACTGGGCAATCTACTTCCATAGAGATACCGCCTGGGAAACCCAAGGAGGAGTCGCTATGAATCGGAACTGACCTGACAGTAGTGAGTTTGGTTTTTGGTTTAAGTTTGGTGGCTCAAACTCTTCAGCTGCTCCACGGAAAATGATGTGGCACAGTGTGTTTCTATAAAGATAACAGCCTTGGAAACACCATGGGGCAGTTTTACTCTGTCCTACAGGGTTGCTATGAGTCAGAATTGACTTGATGGCAGTGGGTTTTGGTTTTTTAGTTTTCAGATCCCTGGGTGGTACAAACTGTTATGCACTGGACTACTAGTGGAAAGGTTGGCAATTCGAACCCATCCAGAAGTATTTGGAAAGACAGGCCCAGTGATCTGCTTCTGAAAATGTCACAACCTTGAAAACCCTATGGAGCAGTTCTATTCTGCACACTTGGGGGTGCCATGACTCAGAATCAACATGACAGCAACTAATGATAACAACATGTCTCAGTTAAGGTCTCACCATGATAGAAAAACCTAAAGGCAAGGACAGGTGTCCTTAGTTGTTTTTTTTTTTTTTTTTTTTTGTAGAAATGCGTATTTTCCATTAATCTTGGTGGATCTGAACTAAGATTCTACCTAGCAGAACCACTTGAAGAAGCATCATTTATCCCCTATGGAGGGGTAATTCTGCACAGGACTCTAATCTGCAAGGAGCTAGTACAATGGGCGGTGCAAAACAAGATGCAGCCACAGCAAGGAAGACCATGTTTACCTGCTTGCCTTTTTGCTCTTTCTCTGTGTTAAATGCAGTCCAAGTATTTATGGTGTTAAAAAAGGAAGGAAGGAAGAGAGGAATGGGGGAGGGATGGAGGAAGGAAGGAGGGAAGGAGGATAGAAGGAAAGAAAGGAAGGGAGGAAAGAAAAGGTGAATTTGTTTTATAGTAAATAGGGGCTTAATTGCCTTCATGATTACTTCTTAGAGACTTTTTTTCTAAAAAGGTTTTATTTGTCAACCCCAAATTCCTAGCTTCTCTTTTGGAATAGCTATTTTCTGGGTTTGGCTTATTTATTTATTTATTTTTTGGGTAAAATTTAAAATGGAATGTTTATGCCTTACCTTTAAACCCCAGCAGGCAATGAATCATTTTGTTGAATACTTCTATCATTTGAGAGTCAGCAGTTCAGTGTTTTGCTTCAGGCTGACTCATTGCCATGGTGCTATGGTGTCAGTGAACACCCAGTTAAAATGCTGTATGGTGCTTGAACTCTGACAAATAACCATTATATTCCCTCTGGAGGCAGTGTGATATCATTGGAAGGACACTGACCTCAGCAGGAGAAGCCTAACGTTCCAGTCTCAACTTTGCCACCTGCTATGGAACTTTAGGAAAGTCACATTGCCTTTTGGGGCCTCAGTTTCCACTTTGGTAAAATAGTGATACTTGGGAGCCTGACTGGAAACAACAGTAACTGCAGCAACAACAACCAAAACTAAAAGATTAGATGACATGTGCAACTACTCCATACAGGGAAATAATTTGAGGGAATTTAGAATTTTCTGATCATCCTCCCTTTCATATGAAACATTGAGAAAAACACATTTGCTTAATTTCCCTCATTTTATACGGTTACTTAATTCATATGAACACTGATCATGACAAAATGAAAATATAATTTATTTAAATCTCATGTACAAACCTGAAGCACAGGGTTGAAAGTCATGAGGCCTGTGGTCTGGTTCTTGGTGTTATGGAGCCCCAAAGAGACTGTATTGGGACCATTAAGACAAGCCAACCAACCTTGGCCAAAATATAGGGAGACAGAGACAATGTGCCCCATGGTAAGGGGCATGGGCTTTAGAATCTGTGGTTTGTTCCTTATTAATACTGTAACTATTGCCAAGTCATTTAACCTCTGTGGAAATCCATACTTTCCTTTGGAAAATGATAATGATGTCTAAACCAAACTCACTGCCTTGGAGTCAGATCTGACTCATTGCGACCCCTCTTTGGGTTTCCGAGGCAGTATCATGACGGAAGTAGATTGCCCAACCTTCCTTCCAAGGAGGGGCTGGTGTGGTACGTAAGGATTGTTGTTGTTGTTATGTGCCGTCGAGTTGGACCTGACACATAGCGACCTCTCCTTGGGTTTCCGAGGCAGTATCACTACGGAAGTAGATTGCTCCATCTTCCTTCCGAGGAGTGGCTGGTGGGTTTGAACCGGCAGCCTTCTGGTTAGCAGTCAAGAGCCTTAGGCACTATACTACCAGAGCTCCTATGTAAGGATTACATAGGTCAATATATGGTAAGGGTGCAATAAATGACAGCAGTTGTTTCCAGTCAGAGGGGATTGGAACCAGGATTGTTGCACCCATCATCTCAGACTTAGTGGAAAGAGCCCTGGCTCCTAATGGTAATAGTAAACAATATGTATTATAGAATAGATTACAAACTCGAATTTTTCATCGTAGTACACCTGGAAGCAAAGCAAGTGTTAATCCATTTTATGGACGAGGGAACGGAAGGTAAAAACTTAGATGATATAGCTAAGTTCACCTAGTTAATAAGTGGCAGAGCTGGGGCTGAAACCAATGTCTTCTGTCTCCTAACCCTTTCTCAATCCATTATGATCATGGCTCTGCCTAGTGCTAATGAGTGTGTGGCCTAAGTTAGTGGTCTATCTTCTTTGTTTAATTAACAATGTAACTAAAGTTTTTTTGTTTTTTTTTTAGGATTTGGGTGAAGATTTACAGAGTAAATTCACTTTTCATACAGCAGTTCACATATACTTTGTCTCATGTCATTGA
>NW_006921619.1:1894661-1898065 GCF_000298275.1 Orycteropus afer afer
TTCCAACTTTTGATTCTTTGTCTACTTTTGTCTTTGTCTCTAAGGTATGTCCCATGTAGACAGCCTATTGGTAGGTTATGTTTTCTTATCCAGTTTGCAAATCTCTGCCTCTTGAGCAGTACATTTAATCTTTTGACATTCAGTGTAGTTATCAATCAGTATGAATTTGTTGCTGTCAGTTTGTTATGTGTTTTTTTCATGGTGTTACTAATTTCTTTGTTCCATATAATTTTCTCGGAGCTCTGGCAGCATAGTGCATAAGGCACTTGACTGCTAATCAGAAGGCTGGTGGTTCAAACCCACCAGGCACTCCTCGGAAAGAAGGTTGAGCAATCTACTTCTGTAGAGATACTGCCTCGGAAACCCAAGAAGGGGTTGCTATGAGTTGTTCCAACTCGACGGCACATAACAACAACAACAACAACATATAATTTTCTATGCTGAGCTCGTTTTGTTTATGAATCATGTTATCACTTCCTTCATTACTGTTGTTTTAGTATTTGCTAAATATTTGTGCTTGTCCTCTTTATTTTCATGTGAAAGTTTATCACTTTTTCTTTGAGGTTGCCCTGTGATTTATAATTTTCTTCCCAAGTGTAGAACAGTCCATTCTATCTTGAAATTATCTTGACTTCTACACTATTTAGAAGTTCTGTAATTATACAGTTTTTTCCCACTTTTTGGTTTGTAATTGTTCTCTTTTGCCAATTGATGTCTCTGGTTCCCTGTTTAAAATCTTGTAGGCTTGTTTACTTTGGATACTTCCATAACTGGGTTGGTTTCTGGGTTGTCATCATGCATGTTAATGGTCAGGTTTTTTTGCTGTTGTTGGTTCTCTGTCCAAAGGACTCCCGTTAGCATCTCTTGTAAGATTGGTCTGGTTTTAATAAATTCATTTAACTTCTGCTTATGTGGAATTGTCCTAATTTCGCTATCGTATTTGAGGAACAGTTTTGCTGGGTATATAATTCTTGTTTGGAAATTTTTTTTCTTTCAGGGTTTTACATATACCATCCCATTGCCTTCTCTCCTGCATGGGTTTTGTTGAGAAATCAGAGCCAAGTCTTATTGATTGCCCTTTGTAGATAACTTTTCTTTTTTCCCATGCTGCTTTCAGGATTCTTTCTTTGTCTTTGGTTTTGGTGAGTTTGATGATGATATGTCTTGGTGATTTTCTTTTGGGGTCTACCTGTTTGGGGTTCATTGGGCTTCTTGAATGGATACATTTCATCTTTCATCAAATCAGGGAAATTCTCTTCCGACAAATCTTCAACAATTTTCTGTGTGGTTTTATTTGTCTCTTTCTGTTCTGGAATTCTGATTACATGTAGGTTATTCTTCTTGATGCTATCCCACATGAACCTTAAGCTTTCTTCATTTTGTTTTGATCTTTTTTCTTACTGATCCCTTTGCAAAGAAGTATTAAGGTATTTATTTGTCTTCAGTCTCACTAATTCTGTCTTCCATTGATTTAATTCTATTCCTTTATCCATTCAATGTGTTATCTATTTCTGAAAATTCAGTATTAATCTTCTGGATTTCTCTCTGTAGCTTTTGTATCATCTCTAATTTTTCATTTATTTTGTCATTTTGTTCTTATATTGTCTTCCAAAATTCTTCTAGGATTTTCTCTGTTTTTCTCAATTTTGTCAGTGTTTTCCTTGATCTCTCTCTCAAGCTGTTGAAGGTACCTAAATGTAATTCTTTTAAATTCCTTATCAGGGAGTTTCAATACTGCTTCTTCCTCATGGTTGTCTTATGGGTCTGTATCTGGGTCCCTTGTTTCTCTTGGTTTATCTTGCTTTGTTGTGTGGACTGTGGTATTCTGTTGTCTCTGAACCTTTGTGACATTTTTGTGTTTATATTTAATTTGTGGATATATGTTGGAGTGATTTGCTCAAGATTTTCATTTTCTTTGTTTTGTTTGGATGTTTTCTGAGTAAACAGTGTACTGTGCTACTCTGTTTGCTAGCTAGTAGCACTTATGCACTCACCACCTGTCTCCTTTCTAGTCATAAGCCTCCCGTTTGTCCGTGCTATCCTTGGCACATGGAGCCTATTCTTGTTGTTGTTGTTGTTATGTTCCATTGAGTTGGATCCGACTCATAGCGACCCCTCCTTGGGTTTCTGAGGCAGTATCACTATGGAAGTAGATTGCCTCATCTTCCTTCCGAGGAGTGGCTGGTGGGTTTGAACTGCCAGCCTTCTGGTTAGCAGTCAAGTGCCTTAGGCACTGCGCTACCAGAGCTCCTATTCTTAGGTCCCTGGAATCTGAATGAGAATCCTGCCACTTTAAATACCCAAAATTAACACCGCTTGTGAACATTCAGAATGTCTGTGCCCCCCAGACAGGTGAAAGTCCACAGCTTAGTTTTTCTCCTTCTTTTCTATTTTCCTTTTTAGTTATCAGCCACCAGCACAGTTGTCCACACAGGCCTTGGTGAGCAGAGCCAGTTTTTAAGTTCATTCTCAGGTCCTAACACCATTTGGAAATATTCAGGCTCTCTGTGCCTCAGGGTAGTTGACAGTCTGCAGCTCCATTTGTATCCTTATTCATTGTTCTCATTCAGGTTCTTTTCCTAGTTGGTGTTTAATCCACCTCTGTATCCTTCCTTTCAAATTTCCAGAATTATCTTCTATGTCTGTGTCAATTGGTTTCTCTTTTCTTTGTTGAAGAGGTTCTGTGTAGCTTGTCTGCCTATTCTGCCATCTTACCCAATTCTGACCATTGTTTGAAGAATTGGTGTAAATAGTGAAATTGGAAAGGGATACAGAGTAGTAACATTTTATTTCCTAGGGCAGGAATACATATAAGATAGTACCATATACAATACCTACTTGATATATACTGAAATATTTCAGTATATTATGAAATTTTATGAAATATACCAAAATATTTCCTAATAAACTTTCTCAAAAAAGACTCGACAGAATGAAAACTGCACAAGTAAAAATATTGACACATACTAAAATTATTTTAGTGTTTTCATAACCTTATGTAAGAAATATTTTAAATGCATGTTATAATATGGGGGGAAATTTAAGCACTGTACAGAACCCATTTGCATTCTCTAATAGACATAACATTTTCTGTAATTAATCTTGACTTTAAATTTGGGCCCATAAATCAATTTGTATTTCTCTTGGCTGAGATTGTAGATTTGATGGCAGGATTATTAAGAAAAAACAAGAGGGAGTTCCAGCAAGATGGTGGACTAGGCAGAAGGATTGCACAGACCCTCTTCAACAAAGAAAAGGGAAACCAATTAACACAGACACAGAAGATAATCGTGGCCCCCTGAGCCTTGAAGGGAAGGATACAGAATTGGACTAAACCCCTATTAGCAGAAGAATTTGCGTGAAAATACCAAAAAACGGAGACATATGGAGCTGCGGTCTGACAG
>NW_006921619.1:1901910-1909575 GCF_000298275.1 Orycteropus afer afer
AAAAAAAAAAAAAGAAAAAACAAGAAAGTGAGAACTTTTGTCAGAACATGTTGTCTTGTTTTTGAGCAGCTATTTTGAAGAATAAACAGTTTCAAGTCTCTATTACTCAAACAAATGTACAAATTGACAGCAGTAGCTAGTTGTTTAGAATTCTTATAGTGTCACTGCCAGTGACATAAGGTCACATGTGCATAGTACTTTGTGGTTTACAAAGCACTTCTATATACCTCAAGTCAGAGGAGCCTTATAGATCCAACTCGACGGCATATAACAACAACAACATGATGGACTTAATACTATAGCATTTTCACCATTCAAGTTGAAGAAGACAAGGGGTTATGTCTAGGATCAATAAGTTTGTGAAATCTAGAACCAGAATTGGAACCCAAACTCTTTTTACACCCAAAGGCCAAGATTGTCTTGCTGTGCTATAATATCATTTGTAGCACTCGTCTAGTACTTTGTTTTCTATTTCTGAGCTAGTCACTTATGGCAAGTTGATATTACCTTGGTTTTAGCTGTCAGGTTTTTCTATTTCACCTGTCTTGACCTCTCTCTGAGGAGCTCTGGTGGTGTAGTGGTTAAGGTATTTGTGTACTAACCAAAAGGTCAGTGGTTCAAACCCACAGCCCCTCCACAGAAGAAAGATGAAGCAGTTACAATTCATTTTCCAGATGTTCCAGAATGAAGCTCAATTCAACTGCAAAAACAGCCTTAGAAACCCAGTGGGGGTTGGTATGAGTGAGAATCAACTGGATGGTAGAGAATTTGGTTTTTAGTTTGATTGACCTCTCTCTTACTGCAACGATTAAATGTGACTGAGACACTCTAGAGGTTACCAAATATCCATAGGTTCTGATGATCCTGGGGTGTCCATACACTTCACTTACTTACAGCTTTTTCTTATAGTAACAGGAAAAGTAAGTTGACTTTTTCATGGGTGTTCGGAAAAATAAGGATATCGTTGCAAACATTCCACCACAAACCCTGCCAAAACAAAAACAAAACAAAATTTAAACTAAACAACAATTATGGTACCTCTCCTGGGGCCTAGGTTTTTGTCTGGTTCAGGTTAAGGCAGAGGATTCGCTGCATTTTTGTCTCAGCATCTAGCACATTGCCTTGCACACAGCTGGCATTCAACTGATTTGCTTTAATTTTACCTAAGCCCTTACATTATCTGGATTACAGCCTGCTCCTCTGCTGAGATAAAAAGCACAGTTGTGTCAAATCAGCCAAGGTCATTATTAAAATGAGAAATTATTCAATGATATCCTGAAATCAGTAAGATTATTTACACATGCACTCATACCTATTTCTTTCGTACTTAAAAAATTTATGCCATTTTATTCTGAATGCCATTGCAAATGTCCATTCTCAATGTGAGATTCATTTATGAGATAATTAATTCTTATCTTCTAGTTCCTTTTCTGCAAAATACCTTTGGTTCTTCCAGTAGTTTATCCAATGGAAAAATAATGTTCTAATCTTACTAAAGATGAAGACCCTACTATGTGAACAATGAGCTTGGTGCTTTCACCTGCATGATTGCATTTGATCCTCATCATTGACCCTGAGAAGTAGGTCATTATTCCATTTTTACAGATGAACAAACAGAGTCAAGAATGTGACGTAACTTGCCATCCTTGTTATAAACCAGTAAGTAGTGTGCTAGTGTCTCTAAAGCTTTCCATGACATTGCAGTTTCTACAGGCATGAAAGGTAGAAGGGGAGGAATTATTTTATATATCATTACTTCAGGAGCTTCTCCTCTGTTATAGTGTTGAATGACCAACTCCTGCCTTCATGGGATATCTAGCTTTATAGACCATTCAAAGGTTGTGGGTAAATTTGGAAGGTATGTTGATGCAATGATACAGCTATGGAGAGTAATCTAATCAAATATTCTAAGAAATGAAAATATTATGTCTATATCTATTGAATCTGTCTATTTGCAATTCGTCTTCCAAATGTTCCAGAATGAAGCTCAATTCAACTGCAAAAAAATTTTTTTAGAACTTACTAGGCACCAATACATACATATTAATAAATAATAAATACATATTAAGGGCTTAAAGGGATTAATGTGATTAATGCCTCTTGGGAAATCAAGATTTGGTGAGGAAGACAGAAATCTAGAAATAGCATCAAAAAAGGCCAATGCCCCCCCTCCTTTTTTCTTCCCATCCCTTAAACAGTGATCTTCACCAGAATTTTATCCTCAGCCATTCCTTGTTCTTCTTTACTGAAGGCCACTGCCTTGGAGTAGACTTCGATTCATGACTACCCTATGGAAAGAATAGAACTGACCTATGGAGTTTATAAGGCTGTAATCTAATGGAAGCAGACTGCCACATCTTTCTCCCACAGAAAGGCTGGTGGGTTCAAACCACCAACCTTTTGGTTAGCAACTGAGCACTTAATCACTGTGCTACCAGGGATCCTTAAATTCTTTACTTATCCTAGATAAACTCATCTATCCAAATAATAAATTGTGACTCCAAGATGTTTGTCTCTCCATGGCTCTAGTCTCCTATTCATAGCTGTGTTCTGGACATATCCAACTGTGTTCCTCAGATATTTCAAACTCTACATATAAAAAAAATGGAAACTTCCTCCTTTTTATATACTCTGTTGATTTGATGACATCACTGTGCATCTGCTTTGACAAGCTGGAAGCCTCAAATACATTATTCATCAGCCCATCCCTGCCCCATACTTCATGTTCAATTGTTCATCAAGTTCTGCCTATTTTATTTTCTAATGGTTGAATTTTATTTTTATCATCTCTTACCTGGACTATTGAAGTCATCCAACTGTTGTCATAGCATTTTACTTTCTCTTTATTTTCTGTTCAGTTGCTTGGGTAATCTTCTAAAGAATAATTGATTGATAACATGCCTTTCACTTGTCTAAAACTTTTCAGTGGTTCCCTCCTATCTCTTGGAATAAGTTCATATCATTAGCATACCCTGATCAACCTGTTGTTGACCTATTCTTTCCTGCCACCCCTTTTCTCCCAAGCATACTTTGATTCTAGGCTGATACTCAGCTGCTGGTATGCACAGAAAAGACCAGTGCCCATTCTGATTGGTCAGTAGGTATGTTTTACTGGTTGTTAAGTACTTTGAATATCATGCTCCCTTTGGTAATACCATACTTTTTCCCACACTTATTATTATTATTTTTATGTGCTTCTGTACCCTTTAAAATAGTTACATCTACCAAGAACATTCTTCCCTTCTTTCTGTACTTGGCAAATGAATATTAATACTTCAAGACCCTGCTTAAACATCACTTGCTCTGTAAAATCCTCCCTGCTCTCCTTCCACACAAACAATTTTTGTTCCTATGGCTTTTGAGACACAGTGTACATATTTTTGTTGTAACATTTATCATGTTATATTGCAAATATCATTTACAAATTTAGGAGATTTTTGAGAAAATTTTATTTTTTAAATCTTCAATGTCTAGCATAACATTTGATACACTCTCATAAAACATTTAATGACATGATGAGTAAATGGGTAAAGAAGCTATATGAAAAAGTATTTATATTTGAAGACTAGAGTGGGGATTGAGGGTTGGAAGGCATTTCAGGATAAAAGACTGCCAAGAAGCAGGAAAATTCAGTATATTATGGAACAGTAAGTTTAAGGTATAGTAGATTATAGGTACAGAGCCCTGGTGGGCAACGTTTAAGCATTTGGCTACTAATTGAAACATTGGAGGTTTGAATCCACCCAGTTACTCCATAGGAGAAAGACCTGGTGATCTGCTCCCATAAAGATTACAGCCTGGAAAACCCTATGGGGCAGTTCTACTCTTTCACATGGGGTCACTAAGAGTTGAGATCCACTTGATGGCACACAACAACAACAGTTTATAGGTAGTAATTTAAGGTACGTAAGTTGGTGTTAAATTGTGGAGGACTCTGATAAGTACATTGAGGAGATGGGACATTCTCCAGTATACTTTTCAGCAGGACATCTCTGACAGCATGGAGCTATGTACACTGAAGGCTGAAAGCTAGAAGTCTGGTGGGTGGTCACAGTCAAAAAAGGATCAGATTAAAAAGGCTGACTCAAAGTCTATGAGAGTGCAGCGGTAGAAATGAAGATGAGCTCCATTTTGGAGGCAAAATTGGCAAGATTTTATAGCTGATAAAGTGTAGGACTGAAGGGAAAGTGAGAGGTCAAGGATAATTATAATATTTCAAAATTTATTAAGAGACTGGAGATGATGCATCACATGAGGCTTCATAGAGTTCATGTTTGGTAAAACAAGACAAAACAGAAGAACATAGGTATTACCAGCTATCGACTCATACTGCCACTCACCCACAGAGCCCCAATTACTTTATCTCCTTCTTATTAATTTCTAAGTGTGGTTACAAATTTCACTAGAAAACTCAGAAGCAATGCTGATAAACGCTACCAACCACTATTGTTTAGACTTGCTAAAGATAAATTCAACTGTAACACAGACAATTACGAATGTTTTTTTTCTTTCTTTCTTTCCTTTTGTAGAATGAGGTGGGCACGAGCTTAGCTTAAACCTATTCAGAGCCCAAAGAACTTACTTTATATATTAAAAAATACATTATATTTGTATCAGGTACAATACAAAACTACACAAAAACATCATTAACTTAAAGCACAAGAGAACAGAGTAAATATTCATTCAGTTCATAGGAAGTGGATTGTCCTTGCTATCCAATATGGTAACCACTAACCACATGTTCAGAGACTATCTGAAGAATAGATTTGACACACTGAATACCAATGACCAAAAAACAGACTAATTCTGGGATGACATCAAGAACTTCATCCATGAAGAAAGCAAAAGGCCATTAAAAAGACAGAAAAGGAAGAAAAAAACAAAATGGATGTCAGAAGAGACTCTGAAACTTGGTCTTGAATGGAGAGTAACTAAAGTAAATGGAAGAAATGACAAGATAAAAGAGCTGAACAGAAGATTTCAAAGAGTAGCTCGAGAAGACAAAGTCAATTATTATAATGAAATGTGAAAGATTTGGAGTTAGAAAGCCAAAAGGGAAGAACATGCTCAGCATTTCTCAAGCTGAAATAACTGAAGAAAAAATTTAAGCCTTGAGTTGAATATTGAAGGATTCTACAGGCAAAATATTGAATGATGCAAGAAGCATCAAAAGAAGATGGGAGGAATACACAGAATCACTATACAAAAAAAGAATTGGTCAATGTCCATCTGTTTCGGGAAGTGGCATATGACCAAGCACCAATTGTATTGAAGGAAGAAGTTGAAGCTGCACTGAAGGAATGGGCAAAGAACGAGGCTCTAGAAATTGATGAAATACCCATTGAGATGTTTCAACAAACAGATGCTGTGCTGGATGCACTCATTTGTCTATGCCAAGAAACTTGGAAGATGACTGCCTGGCCAACTGACTGGCAGAGATCCATATTTGTACCCATTCCAAAGGTGATCCCACAGAATGTGGAAAATTATCCAGTGATATCATTACACACACAGGTAAAATTTTGCTGAAGATAATTCAGAAATGGTTGCAGCAGCATATTGACAAGAAACTTCCACAAATGCAAGCTAGATTCAGAAGAGGATGTGGAACAAGGGGTATCATTGCTGATGTCAGATGGATGTTGGCTGAAAGCAAAGAATACCAGAAAGATGTTTAGTGTAGTGCCTAAGGCATTTGACTGCTAACCAGAAAGCTGGCACTTCAAACTCACCAGCCACTCCTTGGAAGGAAGATTGGATAATCTACTTTTCTAGTATTACCACCTCAGAAACCCAAGGAGGAGTCACTATGAGTTGGATCCGACTTGATGGTAGTGAGTTTGGGTTTTTGGGTTGTGTTTTATTGACTATGCAAAAACATTCAACTGTGTGGGTAATAACAAATTATGGATAACATTGAGAAGAATTGAAATTCCAGAACACTTAATTATGCTCATGAGGAACCTGTACATAGACCAGGAGGCTGTTGTTCAAACAGAACAAGGGGACACTGCATGGTTTAAAATCAGGAAGGGAGTGTGTCAGAGTTGTATCCTTTCACCATACTTATTCAATCTGTATGCTGAGTAAATAATCCGAGAAGCTGGACTATATGAAGAAGAACATGCCATCAAGATTGGAGGAAGAATCAGTAACAACCTGTGATATGCAGATGGCACAACCTTGCTTGCTGAAGGTGTAGATGGTTTGAAATACTTACTGATGAAGATTAAAGAATACAGTATGCAAAGAATGCAACACACAGAAAACTAAAATCCTCACAATTAGACCAATAAGCAGCATCATAATAAATGGAGAAAAGATTGGAGTTGTCAAAGATTTCATATTAGTTGGTTCCACTGTCAACACCCATGGAAGCAGCAATCAAAAATCAGCCAAGGTATTGCACTGGCAAATTTGCTGCAAAAGACCTCTTTAAAGTGCTAAAGAACAAAGATGTCTCTTTGAAGACTAAGGTGGGCCTAACCCAAGCCATGGTATTTGCAATAGCCTCATATGCATGTGAAAGCTGGACAATGAATAAAGAAAACCAAAGAAGAATTGATGCTTTTGAGTTGTGGTGTTGGTGAAGAATACTCAAAGTACCATGGACTGCCAGTAGGAAAAACAGATCTGTCCTGGAAGAAGTGCAGCAGGAATGCTCCTTAGAATCGAGAATGGCCAGGCATTGTCTCATGTATTTTGTTCCTATTGTCAGAAGGGACCATTCTCTGGAGAAGGATATTGTGCTTGATAAAGTGGAGGGTTGGTGGAAAAGGGGAAGACTCTCAACAAGATGGATTGACACAGTGACTGCAATGATGGGCTCAGGTACAGTAAGAATTGTGAGGCTGGTACATGATTGGGTAATGTTTCATTCTCTTGTATAGAGGGTTGCTATAAGTCAGAACCAACTCCATGGCACCTAACAACAACAACCACATGCAGCCATTGATCACTGGAAAAAGACTAGTTCAAATTAAGATGTAATGTAAATATAAAAGATGCACTAGATTATGAAAATAGTATAAAATTGAAAGAACATGAAATATATTGGATATTGTCAAATTGGGTTAAATGAAATATATTGTTAGAATCACTCACCTGTTTCTTTTTAGTTTTTTAATATGGCTATTAGAACATTTAAAATTACGCATATGGTTCCCATTGATTTCTATTGCACAGCACAGGAATATTTTTCTTATTCAACAACCAACCAACACTTACTTATTTAGCTCCTATTTTACAAATAACGACACTATGTTTAACTGAGGAGTAACAGTTTCTCCAAATTATATTTTTGATACTTGGTAACATTTTAATCAATGTACAGAACATTGGTTAGAAAACTAGATTGAAATGTTTATAGATTTTGTCTGTCTCCCCTTTTAAATAGTGTTTTCTTACACTATCTCCCTAATATTCTATTTGGTGATTTCTAATGATCTACTAACTGTCTTTGCTATTCATAAGATTTTCCCTGGCCAATTCTTTGAGAAGTGGACGGCCTCTTCCTTCTCCCTAGTCCGTCTCAGTCTATAAGCTGGACTGTTACCTGTGCACCAGGTGCATCTCGCTGGGTTTTAAACACCAGAGGCTCAGCCTCAAAACTCACATCTACATGTCACCACAGTAGGACAAACTGACAGACAAATTTGCCTTGCT
>NW_006921619.1:1909675-1911144 GCF_000298275.1 Orycteropus afer afer
AAAGATATCCCTTGTTCCACGTCCTCTTCTGAATCCAGCTTGCACCTTTGGAAGTTCTCTGTCAATATACTGCTGCAACCATTTTTGAATTACCTTCAGTGAGATTTTACTTGCATGCAATATTAATGATATTGTTCAATAATTTCCACATTCTGTGGGATCACCTTTCTTTAGAATGGTTACAGATATGGATCTTGTTGGCCAGGTAGCTGTCTTCCAAATCTCATGGCATAACTGAGTGAGTGCCACCAGTGGGGCATCCATTTGTTGAAACATCTTAATGGGTATTCTGTCAATTCCTGGAGCCTTGTTCTTCACCACTTCCTTCAGTGCAGCTTTGACATCTTCCTTCAATACCATTGGTTCTGGAACATATGCCACCCCTGAAATGGATGAAGATCGACCAGTTCCTTTTGGTACAGTGACTCTGTGCATTCCTTCCATCTTCTTTTGATTCTTCCTGCATCATTCAATGTTTTACCCATAACCACAAAAATTTTGCCCATAGAATCTTTCAATATTGCGACTCAAGGCTTAAATTGTTTCCTCAGTTCTTTTAGCTTGAGAAATGCTGAGGATGTTTGTCCCTTTTGGTTTTCTAACTCCAGGTCTTTCCATATTTCATTATAATAATTGACTTTGTCTTCTCAAGCTGCTGTTTGAAATCTTCTGTTCAGCAGTTTTATCTGGTCATTCCTTCCATTTGCTTTAGCTGTTCTCCACTCAAGGGCAAGTTTCAGAGTGTCTTCTGATTTCTGTTTTGGTCTTTTCTTTTTTTGTCTTTTTAATGGCCTCTTGCTTTCTTCATGGATGATGTTCTGGATGTCATTCCACAGTTCTTCAGGTTTTCAGTCATTGGTGTTCAAAACATCAAATCTGTTCTATAGATGGTCTATAAATTCAGGAAGGATGTATTCAAGGTCATATTTTGGCTCTCGTGGACTTGTTTTAATTGTCTTCATCTTCAACTTGAACTTGCTTATTAGCAGTTGATAGTCTGTTCCAAAGTTAGCTCCTGGCCTTGTTTTGACTGAAGATATTGAGCTTTTCCATCACCTCTTGCCACAGATACAGTCAATCTGATTCCTGTGTACTCCATCTGGTGAAGTCCATGTGTAAAGTCACTGTTTGTGTTGTTGAAAAAAGGTATTTGCAATGAATAAGTCATTGGTCTTGCAAAATTCTATCATGTGATCTCCAGCATTATTTCTGTCAGGCCAAATTTTCCAACTACTGGTGATTCTTCTTTGTTTCCAGCTTTTGCATTCCAATCACCAATGATAATTAACACATCTTGATTGCACATTCGGTCAATTTCAGACTGCAGAAGTTGGTAAAAATCTATTTCCTCATCTTTGGCTTTGGTGGTTGGTGCATAAATTTGAATAATAGTAGTATTAACTGGTCTTCCTTGTAGGTGTATGGATACTATCCTATCACTGACAGCATTGTACTTCAGGACAGATCTT
>NW_006921619.1:1911244-1911908 GCF_000298275.1 Orycteropus afer afer
TTCTGCTGTGCATGGGGTCGCTATGAGTCGGAAATGACTTGACGGCACTTAACAACAACAACTAACTGTCTGTGTTACAAAACAATCAGGAATTAGATTTACAAGTTTCCAGACTCTTTGGTTAGTGGAAGAGAATAGTGTATATCCAGATGTGGGTGGCCAGGGTGCAGAATCCTAGGATATAGTCAGCAATGCTTACCCATAAAACTATTCTCAATGAACTTTATTCTTTCTCCAAAGAGTCAGAAAACACTTCCCAAATTCATAGTGCCCTGGGTCATCTAAAATATTATCTGTTTGCCATAATACTATTTCTCCCTTATAAATACTGGGATTTTAGATTTTTAAAAAAGATTTACTATATTATGTATTGCTGGCTTTACTGATGTTAAATATGCACTCTCCTTCTAGATAAACCATGTAGTTTTATTTTATTAAGCAAAATGACTTATGCTTGATAAGTGACTTAATTTTTATTTTTTGAACAAGGTGCTTTGGTTTTCTATACTTTGATTGCATCATCTTTCAAATGTGGGAAAGTTCTGCTTTGTTTTTATGGGAATGAAGAGTGAGTGGTTTACTTTTAAAAAAGCTCAATTTCTAATTGTAATGGAAAATG
Source organism: Orycteropus afer afer (assembly GCF_000298275.1). NCBI lineage: Eukaryota > Metazoa > Chordata > Mammalia > Tubulidentata > Orycteropodidae > Orycteropus > Orycteropus afer. The sequence goes on from NW_006921619.1 coordinate 1,911,864, forward strand.
TTTTAATGCCATATATAGATAGATAGATAGATAGATAGATAGATA
>NW_006921619.1:1912103-1916116 GCF_000298275.1 Orycteropus afer afer
TATATATATATATATATATAAGTGGCAGAAATAATGTAATAACAGAAGATGTACAGCATTCTTTTCTTTACTAGGTTAGACTAGTGTCAATGGAAGTAAATAAGTAAATAAAAAGCATTCCTTAGTTCTTACGAAATTTTTATGAATTCAATGATAAGAAATGCAATTTAGCTTTGCTATTCTCAATTAATGGCCTGTGCAGGAACATCTTTCATTTACTTATTATTTAAATCTTTTTTACTTTTTAATGTAGTTTGGGTGAAAGTTTACAGAGCAGACTAGTTTTCCATTCAACAATTTGTGTACATTTTGTTTTGTGACATTGGTTGTGATCCCTTCAATGTAATAGCACTCTTCCCCCTTCCTCCCTGGGTTCCCTATCTCCCTTCGTCCTTCTTTCCTTCCCCTTCCTACTTTCTGAGTTTTGTTTTTGGGCAAATGCTGCCCTTTTGGTCTCATATGATTGATTGTACTGAGGAGTACATTCCTCCCTGCTGTTATTATTCACTTTATAGGCCTGTCTGTTGTTTGGCTGAAAGTTGATTCCCAGGGATGGATTCAGTTTCAGGCTTGAAGGGTGTCTAAGGGCCACAATCTCCAGGGATCCACAAGTCTCATCAGACCAGTAAGTCTGGTCTTATTTATGATTTTGAATTTTGTTCTACATTTCTTTTCTCCCTCTCTTTCTAAGACCTTCTACTGTGATCTTGATCAGAGGAGTTGGTAGTGGTAGCTGGGCACGTCTAGTTCTTCTAGTCTCAAGGTAGTGGAGGCTGTGGTTCGTGTGATCCATTCTTCCTTTGGACTAATTGTTTCCTTGAGTCTTTGATTTTCTTCACTGTTCTGTGCTCTGGATGAGGAGAGACCAGTAGTTGCACCTTAGATAGCTGCTTGCAAGCTTTTAAGATGCTAGTCGCTACTCACCAAAGTAGGAACATCTCTTATATAAAAAACTGCCTGAATTGAGGTTAAGTTATGTTCAGTTTCCTAAGTTCCAGTCTGGATGTGTTTTTATATTCTGATTACTAAAAAGGTTGATTTCCTTTTAAAAAAAGAAAATTTGCTTCGGTTACTGAATAGCCCACATCATGGACTGAAATGCTCTAAAAGTATGCACAAACAAAGCAAAAACAGGAAAATGGCTGTTTGCAAATGAGTACTGTTCATTTTCAGCTATAAAGAATTGGATTATTCAAGGATAGACTGCATATTCAAATGTGAGTTATGCATTTTGACAAAACCTTGTTAACATTCTTGTTGACTATGAATATAGTATTAATAATAAAAGATTGTACCTGGGGTGCAGCCTGTATTCTGGCTGCATAATATGCCAAATGTACCATTGTTTTTATGCTTTCAGAGTCAGGTATTTTTTTTTTAATCTTGTATGAGAATATATTCTAGTAACTTTAATGTCTACTCAGTTTCAAAAGAAAAGGTTTGTGGAAATGGGATTGTTTTTGACAGAGCTCATATATTTTAAAGTATCAATGACACTTAAAAATATATTTTGTGTTTTGAAAGTTAAAACCTTTAAAATGAAATAAATTAAGCCATTATATACAACCAAACACCTCATGGGATCTGGGTTCTTGGTTTGTAGGTTTAGGATCATAGTTTCATGGGACATCTCAGTTAATTGTCCTAATTTTGTGTTTAGTGCTTCTGCTTTACCTCCTAGTTCATTACATAGTGTCTGGGCTCTTAAAAGCTTGTAAGTAGCCATTCACCATCCAACCTTTGGTCTCTACTTGCCTGGAGGAACAGAAGAAGATGGAGAATCAGGAACAGGAGGAAATCCGTTATGTGGCTATTTGCTTCCATGAACAACTGCCTCCTTTGCTATAAGAATTGTATGGTGCTTGGCTGGCTGCCATTACTGAATGTTTTGATTAAAGATTCTACAGAAGAATACTGATGAAAAGAGGGAAATGGGAAGGGGAATTTTAAATTCTCATGGAATTCAGACTTTCTGTAGCCATTGAGGCTGGATGTATCTCCAAAATTTTTGCACTGAGATATTCGTTAAGCCTTAAACCAAAAAAATATACCCTGAAGCCTTCTTTAAACCAAATAATAGTATAGCTTACTAGCAAAAAATGTCTGCCTTCAATATTGTGCTCTTTTAAGAACTATCTATATGGCATCAAGTTAATAACAGAAAATCAAAAGATTAGATAGGATATTTAGAAGGCAGTAAGTTTATGTTAATGGATAAGGAACAACTTAAAAAAGGAGGGTGATAATGGTTCACAACTTGGAGAATGTAATCAATGTCACTGAATTGTATATGTAGAAATTTTTGAATTGGTGTAGTTCTGCAGTGTGTACTCTCAACAACAACAAAAATAAAATAAAATAAATATAAAAACAAACAGAAAAAACCCTACCTTACTCACTGAAGCAAAACCATATGACATTCCATCTTCCAGGCCAAGTCATTTTCAAACATGGAGGAACAGAGCTGGCAGCTGAAGTACCTGAGAGAGGTGTGGCAGCTTTCAGCTGCCAACCGGTGCCATCATTTTGAGCTAAATGTTCAGTCATTGATTCAATAGCTATGTTTTGAGTCCTCATTATTTACCAGGCACTGAGAAAAATAGACATAATCATGTCCTCATGGCACTTACACTCTAGTGTGTGTGTGTGTGTGTGTGTGTGTCCATGTGTGAATCAAGGGAGTGGCAAATGCTAAAAACTGCAAACAAGTGTTGTAGTAAAAAAATCATGGTTAAGAGTACACAGTCTGGAGCTGGACATGGATTTGAGTCCTGGTTCCACCATTTACTAGCTGTGAGAGCTTGTTGTTGTTAGATCCCATCGAGTTGTCTCTGACTCAGCAACCCCATGCACAGCAGAAGGAAACACCACCCCATCCCATGCCAATTCCATGATCCTTGCTATACTTGAGCCCATCATCAAAGCCACCTTGTCAGTCCATCTTGTTGAAGGCCTTCCCCGCTTTCGTCAACCCTCCACCTTACCAAGGATGACATCCTTCTCCAGGAATGGTCCCTTCTAATATCATGACCAAAGTAGGTGAGACAAAGTCTGGACATTCTCACTTCCAAGGAGCATTCCAGCTGCACTTCCTCCAGGACAGATTTGTTAGTTCTTTTAGCAGTCCATGGCACTTGAAGCATTCTTCACCAGCACAACTCAAAAGCATCAATTCTTCTTCTGTCTTCCTTATTCATTGTCCAGCTCTCACATGCATATGAGGTGATTGAAAATATCCTGGCTTGTGTCAGGTGCAGCTTAGTCCTCAAGGAGACATCTTTGCCTTCAGCCCTTCAAAGAGGTCCTTTGCAGCTGACTTGCCCAATGCCATAAGTCATCTGATGTCCTGACTGCTGCTTCCATTGACATCAATTGTAGAACCAAGCAATGTGAATTCTTTGACAACATCAATCTTCTCTCCATTTATTGTGATGCTGCTCATTGGTCCAGTTGTGAGGATTTCTGTTTTTTTTTATATTGAGATGTAATCCATACTGCAGACTATATTCTTCAATCTTCATCAGTAAGTGCTTCAAGTCATTGAAGTCTTCAAGTCTCACTTTCAACAAGTAAAGTTGTATCATCAGCATTTCATAGGTCGTTAATGATTCTTCCTCCAAACTTGATGCCATGTTCATCTTCATATAGTCCACCTTATATTATTTGCTCAGCATATAGAGTGAATAAGTATGGTGAAAGGATACAACCCTCACACACTGCCTTCTTGATTTTAAATCATGCAGTGTCCCCTTGTTCTGTTCAAATGACAGCCTCCTGCTATGTGCAGATTCCAATTAAGTGTTCTGGAATTCCCATTCTTCTCAATGTTATCCACAGTTTATTATGATCCATACAATCAAATGCTTTTGCATAATCAATAAAACACAGGTAAACATCTTTCTGGTATTCTTTGCTTTGAGCCAAGATCCACCTGACATCAGCAAAGATATCCCTTGTTCCACGTCCTCTTCTGAATCCAGCTTGCACCTTTGGAAGTTCTCTGTCAATATACT
>NW_006921619.1:1917966-1955428 GCF_000298275.1 Orycteropus afer afer
CTGCCTCGGAAACCCAAGTAGCGGTTGCTATGAGTCAGGTCCGACTCGACAGGACATAACAACAATAACATCAACCTAAGGGGTTCATCCTCCTGCAGTGTATCAGACAGTGTTTCTGAGATATTCATAAAGTTGCACAGTAATGTATCAGACAGTGCTTTTCTGATGTTCATAAGGTTTTCCCTGGCCAGTGCTTTAAGAAGTGGATGGCCTCATCCTTCTTCCTAGTCTATCTCAGTCTGTAAGCTGCATTGAAACCCGTGCACCATGTGCAACCCCATTGGCATTTGAAACATTGGTGGCACAACCTCAGATCTCGTGGCAACGCTCAAGCCACCACAGTATGACACACTGACAGACAAGTTTGTCTCCCTTAGCTGTTCAAAACCTCTTTGCCCTCCCCTTGCCTGGATCCCTGCTGCTGCTCACTCTGTCATCCCCCAGGCTTTTCCTTTCCCCTGCTTTCCTGCCTCTTGTGAGTGAGAGCTAAGGCAAGTTATTTAATGGTTACTTGACTCAGCATCTTCTTCCACAAGGTTGTTGTGAGGTTCTTTTTTAGAACATACAGTACCCACTGAAACCCACTACCATCACTTCAGTTCTAATTTATAGTGACCCCCACTGGGTTTACAAGGCTGTAAATCTTTATGGAAGTAGTTCTCCTCATCTTCCTCCGATGGAACAGCTGGTGGGTTTGAACCACTGACCTTCAGGTTAGCAGCCAAATGTCTTACCCACTACATCACCAGAACATATAGTAGCATGGCACATAGTAAGGGGGGGGTGGTGGTAATTCGTTTGCTATTCTTTTTGTTTGTAAGTCATAAGGTCTACGAGAGTATATAACAACATGATGTAATCTTGTCTGGGTGTGACAGTGGGGATTCAGAGAAAGCTTTTCTAAAGAAATGATATTTGAATTAGCATCTACAGAAGAGGTGGACTAAATTAAGGGGATTGGAGATGGAGAAGGGAGTAGGGTTGAAATTGGAAAAGAGCTTTCCAGGCAGAAGGGAACAGAATACCTAAAGGGCACCAAAAGCTGCCTGGAGCGGCTGGAACATGGAGAGAGAAGGGGTGTAATGATCTCGGCTCACAGCAGGAACCTGAGTTTGCCTGGATTCTTCTTATTCTTCCTTTCTTTGGACAACTTTATGGTCTCTCTCAAGCAAGAGAGGGAGAAAAAAATATTTCTCTGTACTTCCTCTGCTTAGTCTTGCAAGTAAAAGTAATTCACAAGTGGCTCTACATACATAACTAAAAAACAACATTCTGTCTAAATATTAGATGTAAATTAAATTGCCTCTGAGTGTTCAACTTATCTTTTTGTATGCATTATAATCCTCTATTTGTGTTTATGCTCCACAGCTGAAGTGCTGCAACTAGGAGGGGAAAAAAATATACAATACTTTCTGACAAAAGAGGTGGGATGGATGGGTCCTAATTAAGCCTGAGTAGTAAGAGACTTAAGAAAAAGAGATTTCTGTCTCTCTCCTAATGGGATGAATGTCATGTTCCAATTCCTGCTTTATGTAAAATCCATTATACAATATATAAAATAATTCTCCAAATCTTGATTTCCTCAATTGAAAGTGACCCTGAGCATAAACTATAAGTATTGAAAGGTTTGGATTTCCTGATCTTTGGCACTCTTTTGTTCTCTCGGTACATGGTGTCTTAAATCAGCAGAATAATTTAGGAATGGTAGATACTGAAACAACTAATTTTTCTTTTCTGTAATCTGCATAGACTTCAAAATGCCTACAAAGCACAAAGTGCCAGTTCATATAATTTGTTGGCAAGGATAAAAAGAAGAAAGGAAATTATTTCCTAAGCGTGTGAATCAGCCCAGCTTTAACAGATATTTTTCTGTCGTGTGCAGCCTGAGGGCTTATGCCTATCTGAGCTTTATTTGACAATTACCACTTGCCAGCATAATTAAATGATAATTTATAAATACTGAGAAAGCATGATGGGGAAGAGCAAATAGGTGCTTATCAGGGCATTGAATAAAGTTGATCTGCTTCAGTGGCAATTTCCATCTCTTATCTTGGTTGTTAACTGGTCTCACTTTGTGTGTGTGTTTTGTTGAGGTTTGATATTTGTGAGGGTGATATTATCTACCTACATACACACTTTCCCCCCACACAGAATTCTAATATTTCTTTTCATATTCTTTTTGCAGCCAATGTATTTATGAAATATTGCTGATATTTTAATTCATTATATAAATTTAGCATCTAGAATTATACATTTTGCTAGAGGAACTCCAAACAAATAAGTAATGTTTCTGTTTGCCTCCTCTGCCCCCATCTTTTTTTCTGTGAATAAGTTCTTTTTTTGTGTTGTGTGTGCTATTTTCTTTTAATCTTTTTTTTTTTTTTTAAATCATCTGGGCTTTGCAGTTAATTACATTCCACAGGGTCTCTTCATCTATTTCCTAGAATGCTGGCAGACTTTGTGTAAGTCAGAGAAAAGCACACATGTAAGTCATGGATTCCAGCAAGGAGGGCTTTCTAACCTTGCAGTGATAAGAATGATACTTTATATGCAGCACAGAAATTTTGCTCTATTCCTACTGAATATAGAAATCATGCAAAGAAGAATTCTATCCAAGGATTGATGGCTTTTGTCCTATCAGTGTTTCTTCTCCAGGTTTCTTACCTATTATAAATATTAGGGCAATCTTTGTGGAAGCCGTTGTTAGACTATGGACAGAAACACAGATTTGTCCTGGGTAACCTAGATAAAGCAGTGCAAGAGCAGGTCTCTATTTGAATGGAAACAAATCAGATGAATGGCAGAAAAAAAAAAAAAGAATTTTCATGCCTTTCGGAAAGCATATTTGAAGAAGGTAAATGGGTGAGGAAAGCAAGACACATTACTGGGTCATGAAGAGATTGAGGGCCCCCCCTCCCATTTTTTCCCTTGGAGCCATGATGAAACTAAATAATTTTTGTAACTACTGATTAGGGTTGTGGTGGTTTGAGTGAAGAATTTGAGAATGACTTAACAGGTGGATAGCAAAATAAAGGGCTTTGGTGTTTAAGGTTGTCAATTCTTCACATTATTCAGCATTTTGTCCTTATTAAATAGCTCTTATTTACCTTTTTTAGAGCTGAAAAACTATCTTTCATATTCAAATATTTAAACATATAGCCCCGTCATTGGGGAAAAAAATTCTAATGTGAGAACAGATTTTTATACAAGGAATAATTTGAAAGTGGTGGATTAGTTTCCACCTTTTGAAACACAGTGCTTTCTGTAATCTTCAAACATTATTTAGGATAATGGAAGCCATCATTCTGGTTCTCAAATGTTAGCACTTCCATTAGAATTTGCTGCTACCTCTTATTTTTTATATTAAAATACAAGGCTTAAAAGGTATTATCTTACTAAAGGGGGGCAATTGTAGAGATGATTTGATTGAATAAAGGAAAAAGCTGTACAGCCCTTTTAAGATCAAGGATGTATTGATGGAAAGCTATCATTAGAGACAATTAATGTTCTCCAAGGGAAGAAATTGATTATGGACAAAGATGGACTCTAAGGAGCAGATATGTCTTAATGCTCTAAGACCTTAAGGATTATGCATTCATTCACAGCATCTGTATTTTAACCCTTTGTAGTAGCTAGAATACTAGCTTATTCCTGCAGAATGTTATGAATTAATTTTTTTAAAAATATTGTGACTTGTAAAGGATAGTCATAGTGATTGACATTTGATGCTTTAAACAATATTAACATAATTAAATTTGTAGTTTCTCTTGTCTACATAGCCCTTTAGAGTAGGTAGAAACATATATATGTAGAAGAAATGAAATTAGATAGTGGTGGCCACTCTTACAGTGTTATGGAAGTGTGGTAATGCCCAGAAATTATGGTTAAAGACATGCTTTCATAAAGAGCTGCTGAACTTCAGCTGCATTTATGTTTCCGAATAACATATCCTTTTAACTTTGCTTGTCCTTCCTATAGATCTTGCACAAAGCATTCATCATGTTGTTAGTCAGTCCCTAGCAGCCATGGATCACAATTGGGTACTTAATAAGGTGGCAACCCCACTGGGAACATTTCACATAATTATTCTTAGCAGAAAAAAGATTGTTATAGCTTTTTCCCCCCTTTTTGAGTTTGGCAAAATTCCAGGTGATTTAGTTGGGGCTCCTAAAAACTAGGTACGTATCACTGGTAAATTATACTTCACTTATAGTCTGTATCCTCCCTTCCTTTAATATATGTTGCAGCCAACAGAGTCCGCTTCATTGTACAGATGGCTTCCCGGCATCTGTTACTAGCCCCAGTCCAAGCAGGTGATGTAAACTGATTTTTACCACATGTGTCAGAGTGTGTCAATTTAAGCATGGGAGTGCTTTTTGGAATATGACTCTCAAGACTTCACTGCACTCCCCAATGGTATGATCACTGCTAAATGAATAGGAGAAACACACAGAGAAGCCACAAATAACTCATCTAAGGACTCTATGATTTTAAATACCAGTTAAGGGGAAAGAGTTAGATCTGAGGGCAGTAACTGTGGGTTCACAACAGTTGAGAGATAATTACCATTTATTTAACCTAGATCATGAAAATAGTTTGCACTTCAGATTCTCATACTTTAAAGGTATATCTTCATGCTTTGGAACCTTAAAGATTATGAATTTCATTCATAACATCTGAATGAATTTTCCAAACATTTCAAACCATTTGAAGATAAATAATTCAAACAAAATATGAGCAAATTGGCATGATATATTAGGTTATGGTGATCCTGGATGATGAGTTTAAGTCTTCCAGTTTAAGACTTCCAGCTGCTTTTGCAAACTAGAGTCTCTGAATACCCAGTGCTTACATAAACACAAGTACATATAATTTGGTGACTTTGTGGGTGTTTTTTTGTTGTTGTTGTTGTTTTCTGGTAAGACAAGTACAGTCAACTGTCATTGTTTGCAGTACTTATATTCAATGAAGTCACCCTGAAAACTGAATTACTGAGTATTGAACCACTGCTTCTATGGCAAATAAAGGGTTAGGTTTCTGTGAGCCTCTGATCCCAACACATTTTTCAACCAATCTATATATAACTTTATTTGTTGTATGTTTCTGTTTAAAGACATTTTTAAAATTCATATAGTCTCCAGTTTACGATGGGATTCTGTTCTGACAACTCCATTGTAAGTTGGTTCTGATATGCATTGAATACCTCCTCTTCTTTTTTTTTTTTTTTAAGTTTCCATTATTATTGACTTTTGTTGTCAATATGTTCATAAATCTGATCTTTATTTGTTTTGGGGGTTGGAAACATTACATATAAACATTTGCAAATAGATATCTGAGACTGATAACAAGCAAATTATGCACTGCAACATTTTATGTAGTAATGTTACTAATGATAAGATGTACAAAAAAAAAAAAAAACCCCACACTCATATAAGGTGTGAGTCAGAGACTACCTGTATATTGTTGGTTTATTATAATTGAACACATGGCCAGCAGCACTGTAATTCATTCCTCAATGACACTTATCTAACACACATATTAAAGCACATCACAGCCTTCTTGTGCCTAGGAACACTACACAGCACACTGTCACTTGGCTTAGGGGCCATTTTGAACAGTGAAATCACCGATAAAAAGCGCAACAATGTGAAAAGCAGGGCACCAAATAAACAGGAAGAAGGGCACTTGACAGCTGAAACAAGAAGGCAGAGTATTTTGTTCTACCTCCATTGGGAAAGTGCCAATCAGTTGACTCAAATTTTTCACTGCTGTGTGTGTGCACATGGAGTCCCTGGTGGTGCAAACAGTTAATGCAGTTGACCGCTAACGAAAATGTTGGAGATTCCAGCCCACCCAGAGACCCCTCAGAAAAAGGTCTGTGATCTGCTTCCAAAAAGTCAGTCATGGAAAACCTTATGGAGCATAGTTCTACTCTGACACACCTGGGTCACCATAAGTTGGAACTGACATCAACAGGTTTGGCTTGCTGCATGAACATACTTACAAATAGCTGTTAAAGAGCTGCAAGTATTGATTTGGGGGTTAGAGATAAATTTTTTGCTAGCAGGCAAATTTGCAAGTATAGAATCTGCAGATAATGAGGATTGGCTGTATCTTTACAGATGAGAAGATATTTTCCTATATGGCCCCTTGTAACAAGAAAAATAGAGACAGGAAAATAGAGGACAGAAAAGTATATGTCCAGAGGTCTTAATCAAAGGAAGATATGGTTAATTTTTTATTTAACTCTAGGAAAAGGGGGAAGGACATAAGTAGTATCTATAATTTTAGTTGTCCATGTTGTTGATGAGAAATGGCATTATATTAGGATCTTTTAGATAAAGAGTATAGTTTATGGAAAAAGTGAGTTTGGAATGAGAGTAACTAAATTGAAAGCCCAAGTAGCTAACTGACTCTGAGGTTTTGAACGTGGGTGCCTGAGGAGATAGTGATGCCATTAGCAATAATAAATAAAGGAGACTATGAACTAAAATGGAGCACATTGTGTCTCAGTTTCTGGTCAAATCCAGGCAGAGATGCCCAACAGGCAATTGGAAACAGAGATCTGTAGTTTAGGAAAGAGATTAATGTTTAGAATATCAGTCTGGGGATATAAATACATATATATCAAAAAGGTAAGAGGAAAAACAGAATAATCTGTGACATGTAAATTAAGAGAGAAGAAACCTTCTGGGAGATAGTTATCAGCTACCTTCAATGACCCAGAGAGACCAAGGAGAATGAGAACCTAGAATCAGGTCATTGGGTTAGATCATTGGAAGCTCATTAGTTGGCTGAGAATCAGATCTTCTTGAGTTCAAATCCCAATTACCCAATTATTAGCTGTGTGTCTTTGGGCAAGTTATGTAATCTGTCTGGAATTGATTCATGTATGAATTGAGAATACCCCTTAAATGTTTTTGAAGATTAAATGAGATAATCCATACTTACAAAGTACTGTGGAATGGTGGTGCACAAGCAGATAACTTGGGGCTAGGGCATAAATGAGAGGTCCAGAAGAGGAGACAGCTGAATACAATCCCCTCTTTGCATGACGGCAGGTAAAAAGTTGAATGTTTTGTGCAGAATGTGGATATCTGAGCAGTTTGAAAGCTAACATTTATAAAGCACCAAATAAATATCAAAGGAACTCTGGTGATGTTGAGGCCTTTGGCTGCTAACCATGAAGGTCAGCAGTTCAAACCCATTAGCTGCTCTGTGGAAGGAAGATGAGGTGGTCTGCTTCCATAAAGATTTCCAGCCTTGTGAATCCCAATGGGAGTCACTATGAGTTGGAATTGACTCGAGGGCAGTGAGTTTGGTTTTTTTTTCTTTTAGATAAATAACAAGGGCTGGTTTGTGCTCTTTACATAAAATAACTCATTTACCCCTCACAACAATCCTGTAAGGTAGTAATGTTATTACGACACAAAGAGATACAAAGAGATGAGTGACTTCACCAAGACCACACTACATATAAATGGCTGAGCAGGGATTAGAACTAAGGAGAACCTGACTCATGAGCCCCCTTCCTGTTTATGGATGCAGGAAGAGGATTAAACAAATTGATTAAAGTAAGAGACAGAGTATGATCTGATTCTCAACCAATATCTGTTCACTATATCATCTTGCTTTCCAATTACTGACTAAAAGATTTTGCATGGGGAACAGTTTACAAGGATTGGAAATACTGGACCTGTTGGCTTAAAGTGACTTGATGTAGTGATTAGTGAGCTCTGTGTTGTCAAGGTACTTTATTTAGGCAGCCAGAGCCATGAGATGAAAAGGTCTTGCAGACATGTGTATTTGTTGTCAACAAAATCTACCAAATATTCCCTAAAAACTGGCCAATCTACTTCTGTAGGGATACTGCCGTGGAAACCCAAGAAGGAGTCTCAGTGAGTCAGAACCAACTTGATGGCAGTTGAGTTTTTTTTTTTTTTTTTAAACAAGATCCTAAAACATTGTGCCGTGGAGGATGAGGAAGAACAAATGAGAATGAACCTTCTGGCTGTTGGGGAGATATGAGGCCATAGTGCCAAGATCATCAGAATGTGGTTGTTCACAGGGTGCTGAGGTTGTCATCTGGGAATAAGATGGTGAAAATGGACTCAGGTCTGGAACAAATGGGACATTCATGATTATGCCTGAACAGAATTTGGCAAAATAAGATTTGTTCTTGCTGTAGCCTGAATTTCTTTGGACTATTGTTAAAACTGATCACTGCAGAGCAGTGGTTCTCTGAGTGTATCCTCCGGACCAGCAGCATCAGCATCATCTGGGAAGCTGCTAGAAATGCATTTTCTCTGCTCTACCCCAAATTGCTGACTCATAAAGTCTGTCTGGGACCCAGTGAACTGTGCTTTAACAAGCCCTCCAGGTGACACTCTGATGCAGACTGATGTTAGAGCACCACTATCCTAATCTCATCTTGCTCCCAAGTACTTCTATTTCTGTCCATGACTATTGCCCACTGGCCAGGTTATTGTCTAAATTGTAGTTCCCAACCTTGACTGTACATTTAAATCAACTGAGATGCTTTAAAAGTTACTGAAAACTGGGAGTGTCTCCTAAAATTCCTATTTATTTTGTCTGGTGTGTGACTTGGGCATGGAGATTGCTCACCTTCCCTGGGTGATTTTGGTATTTAGCAAGGGCAGAGAACCTCTGATCTAGAATAGTGGTTTCCACACTTTAGCATCAGTCAAGAATCCTGTGTGGAGAGCTGATTAAAAGGCAGATTGCTGGGCCTCACCCTCGAGTTTCTCTAGCAGCTCTGATATGGAACTCAAAAATTCATATTTCCAGCGAGTTCTCAGATAATTCTGGTGCTGCTGGTCTGGAAGTTCAGTGTTCACTTTTGGAGTTGTGGTGAGTTGGGCTGGTACTTTCAGCCCATTCCTATTGGAGCTCCCATTCTCATTGCGAGGTCCAAGTGAGGGCTCTGGTGCAAGAGTCCTGATGCTTGTATTTCTGTGTCTTGTTGGCAGGACAGTCTTGGTCTGGAAATACACATTCCTGGGCAGTGTTGCTGAAACAATAACTAGTGCACAGATCACCCAAAACCAAAAAACAAAAACAAAACAAAACCCCAAATCCACTATCATCAAGTAGATTCCAATTCACAGCTATCCCCATTGGGTTCCCAAAGCTATTAATCTTTATCAAAGTAGATTCATTTTCCATCTTCAGAGCAGCTGATGGGTTTGACCTGCCAGCCTTCTGGTTAGCAGCCAAATGCCTTAACCACTGCATCACCAGAGCTCCTTACAGAGTACGCAAAGATCTTGCTAATGCAAGCTTTCATTCAGTGAGTCTGAAATTATTAAGTAATGCCAATCTGCTGGCCCAGAACCACACTGGGTAGTAAGCCCTGTGAGAATGCTTCTCCGACTGCCAGATCATCTGAACCACCTGAGGTGCTTTAACTACAGGTTTTTGGCTTACCTGACCTATACTAAATCAGAATTTAGGGGGAGAGTCTAGATGTCTGTATCTTAATTAAGCAACGAAATTATTTATACAAGGGGCCCTGGTAGGCCAATGATTAAGCACTTGGTTGCTAACCAAAAGATTAATGGTTCAAATCCACCTAGCTGTCAAGTGGGTGAAAGGCCTGAAAATCTGCTTCCATAAAGATTACAGCCAAGAAAACCTTATCTGTCAAATGGGTTACTAGGAGTCAGAATCAACTCAAGGACACCCAAGAACAACAGCATTTACTCTGTGCTGAGCTAGATAGGTAACACGAATGTCTAAGCACTCAACTACTGGCTGAAATGTTAGTGGTTTGAACTCACCCAGAAGTTCTTTGGAAGATACAGCTGGCAATATTCATCCGAAAGGTCACTCACCCATGAATCAGCATTAACACAGTAACTGCTGACAACAGCTAGATGTAAATGAGTCAGTTGCTTTGTCTTTGATCCAGCCTACATTTTAGTCAGAGAAGCAGTCAATAAACAAGTTTTTTTTTGTTTTTAAAGGTAAGGATCAGGTGTCTGTTCTGCAGTAAAGCAACAGTAGAAGGGGTAGATGCTCAAAAAAGGCTTTCTAAAGAAGAGTCATTCTGGTCTCAACTTGTTTAGATGAAGATATTGGGGGAGGAGAAGCCAGAGCTTCCTCAGGCTCTGAGGATAGAATGAGCTTGGATGAGCCCCAAGTTAGGGAGGGGTGGGGGCCAAAGGTAGAGAGACTGGATGGGGACTGATTTTGATACTTAGTCATGTTTGGAAAATACTTCCAAGCTATTCCTTATCAGCTGTCAGAAGATAGTGTAATATTCATTTGGAAAACGTCATCAATCACCCCATCATTGGTCTCTAGAGGATGAATGTTGAGCTGTTATGTAGTTCCCTAATGACCAATCAAAAGAAATTATCGTTGACATTCACAGGAATAAAATTACAATTTCCTGCTAATTATTTAACTCTTCAGGATTTGTCATGTATATAGTCAGAAAGTAACAAAGGGATCAAAGAATTGCATTCCACTTAGAGAATTTTCTATAATTTTGAGGTTCATATTACACAATAAATACTTTAGGGGGGTCCATGTGATTTCCCAGAAGGAATCAATGTGTTATTAAAAGGAACAAGAAAAATTTAAGCAGAATCATGGGAGGGAAGAAAAAGGAAAGAAGAAGGAATAAATGGAGCTTTCTGGTGAAGGAAGCAAATTCATTTGTAGCATTAGGTTACAAATTTGTCTTATGGCCATTATTTACATAGATAATAATTTTAAGAGCTTACTTTTACTATATTGGCTGCATTCAAGAGCCACCTAAATGGCAGAAGAAAAATAAATAGGAAGAAAGCTTCGGGCAGAGGCAGCTCTCACCTGTATTTTTTTTTTTTTTTTTCAAGCTGTGAACACTCCTTAATTACAAGTTTAAAAAAAAAAAAAAATTAAGATTGGTAACATATGTTGTTGTCAGCATGTATTTAGCACCTGCAGAAATGAACATGAAAAGTGTGACAGCGCATAGGTGGAACACCCACTGCGTTGACTGTGAACACTGTCAACAAATTTTACTTTGTTAATTTTTTCTTATTAAAAAAAAAATCCAAGAAAAGAATTTAATAGTGCAGGTGTTCAGAGCATCACGGCAAGATGATATAATGAAAGGGGAGGTTATAAACCTTTAGCATGAAAGCCTGGGTCTGGATCTGTGAATCTTTGATATTTACCTCTCACATGTCTCTCTACTTTTCTGTAAAATAAAATAAAATAATGTTCCTCTCTGCTTGTTGTCCTGACAGTCTTGGTTGTTCTGCCAGGCATTTTTCCTTAGAAGTCAGGACAAGCATCAGCTAAGTTCACTTACTCTAGACCACCTGGCAGACAGGACCAAGGCAGCCAGTGTCTTAAGTAGCCTTCCCCAGAGCTTAGGGATGGTGGTGTTTCTCTTCCATTTCATTGTCTGGTGATGACATCTTTGTAACTGTGGGTAAAACACTTTGCCATCAAGTCAACTCTGATTCATGGAAGCCGCATGTGTCAGGGTAGAACTGTGCTCCATTGAGTTTTCAATGGCTGGTTTTCCAGAAGTAGATCACCAGGCCTTTCTTCCAAGGGGCTTCTGAGTGGACTCAAACCTCCGACCTTTTGGTTAGCAGCTGAGCGTGTTAACTGTTTGCACCACCCAGGGACTCCAAGTCTCATGTCAGCTTCCTTCCAGTTCACATCAGTTCTGTGAGTGTAGATTCTGCCTTCTAAACTCTTTGGTCACACCTATTTTGGAGTAGAGGATGCTTCATTGTATTTATAAGCATTGCTCACAACACAGTTGTGCTGAGGGCAGACCTGTGAGAAATACTTACTGAATGATGCTACAGTTTTTCTGCCCTCTTCTCAGATCTTACTGGTTTGTTCCACTGAAGAATGAGAATCTCTAAGTTGCTTTTCATTTTCTCCCATCATTGATTATTTCATTTCTGAATTCTGTAAACAAGTTTACTCAAAAAAGTAGATGATGCTTTTCATTTAAAGAGGCATTTTCCCCAAAATCAATTTGCTATGATTGAAGTAAATACTGAGATGTATGTTAAGTTTTACTCTGAAAACTTTGACATCCATTTGTTTCCATAGTATCTTCCCCATTCTTATGCCCTTCTCCTTTCACATTCTCTTGCATTGGCCTAACTACTATGAATTCCTCAATCTGGCAGGTTGTAAAACACAATTCAGAAACCCAAAGTCACAAAAACTAGAAAGATTTAGGTTAAGTTTAAGTTCAATCAGGTCTGTGTCTCCCCTCTGGATCCAGGCAAAGGTGGTTGATTAAGTCGCGACTCTGGCTGAGTGGTGTAGGAAACGTTTGCACTTCTCACAGCTGAGAGAAGACCCTGGAAATGACACATTTTACACCTCCTGAGAAGAGACTCAGGAGCTGGAAAGCACTTCACTCCCGTCCCTCTGGGGACGAAGAATCTGTTTGCAGTAATCACTGACAGTGTTGACAGAATGTTCAAAACCATCTGCTCAAGGGCAAGTGTTAACTCTATCAAACCCTAATATTTTAAGCACACTGATCCCTGGGCCCAGGAGACCTCGTGACAGAGCTCTCCTCGGGCTGTGTGTCAGCCTGCCATCAATTATTACCCCACTGCAGAAAGGCCTGTGACACCAGCCAGAACTCAGTGCAGGAAGACCATTAGCATGAGAAATGCAGCCACACAATCTACTTCTTTCCAGTCTTGTTAGATATTATGAATGAGGCGTTCTGATTCTTTAATACAAAATGAGTTTCTTTGTAATGCATCCATATATATCTGCCTTTTACTGTGTTATTTGCAAATGGGCTTCTTGAATTTTAGGCCCCAGCACATACTATTTTTAGCATCACTTTGTATAAACTCATGTATACTTACTATGCACACATATTTATGCACAAGCATGCAGACAGCCAGACATATATCACCATATTAAATTATTTTATGAAAATATTCAATTTTAACTTAAAAATCAGCTGGTAGATTTTGGGTACATTTATCTCATGTTACTTTTAAAAGCCATCAAGTTGCTTAAACTGGTCAGAATATTTATTTATTTATTAACTGTTTTACTTTGCCAGCACAATTATTCCCGAATGCTTTTGAGTTAAAAGCATACAGAACAATGTTTAAAAAAGAAAGAAAGAAAGAAAGCATTTAGCAGCATTGTAGACAAAAAACAATATTGCATAACCCAATGAGCTGAAACATTGACTCTTCATAGGAAGTTGGTTTAAATTTTCAAGGACAGACCTGAACCATTTCCCCTAGTAACAAACGACTAGAAAGAAAAGGCACTACCTGGACCCTCAGGAGAACGCCTCCCTGCTTCTTCACCCTGTCAAAGATATTTTAGGAAAGTTAATATCATTGGCCACATGGCATGGAGATGTTAGGGAAATACTAAGAAGAAACCCAACACTAAGGGAACATTCTCAACCACAAGCCTGCAGAAGTTCAGGCACAACCCTTTTAACTTTTAGTTTAGTTTTTTTGTTTCTATTTGTGTGTGTGTACCTGAGGGAGAGAATTGTATCCTATGCTACATACTATGATGCTCAATAAATAATACTTGTTGGGTAACTGGATATAGGTTTTGCTCTACTATGATGTTAATATCTCCATCTGGATTTATGTACCATATATGCAGGAGACTAATTGGGAAAATTCTATTGTTATGGTCACCACCACCACCACCACCACCACCATCCTTAAGAGTCACTGGGTGTGTGCTACCATGTGCCAGCATTTTTAACACATTATCTCATTACATGCCCACAACAGACATATAAAGTCAGTCCTGTTGTTATAAAGGTGATCCGGTGATGCAGTGCATAAGGCATCTGCCAGTTAACCAGAAAGTTAGTGGTTGAAACCCATCAGCTGCTCCAAGAAAGGAAGATGAGGCAATCTACTTCTGTAAAGATTTACAGCCTTCAAAACCAAATGGGGGTTACTATGAGTCAGAAAGGAGCTCTGGTAGCATAGTGCCTAAGGCAATTGACTGCTAACCAGAGGTTGGTGGTTCAAACCCACCAGCCACTCCTCGGAAGGAAAGTTGGGCAATCTACTTCCATAGTGATACTGCCTCGGCAACCCAAGGAGGGGTCTCTATGAGTCAGGGCTGACTCGACAGCACATAACAACAACACAACACGAGTCAGAACTGACTTGAGGCAGTGGGTTTGGTTTGGGTTTATTATTATAAGAAGCCCTGGTATTACAATGGTTAAGTGCTCAGCTGCTAATCAAAAGGTCAGTGGTTCAAACCCTCCAGCAGTTCCATGGGAAAAAAGACCTGGTGATTGGCTCCCATAAAGATTACAGCCTAGGAAGTCCTATGGGGCAGTTCTACACTGTCAAATAGGGTCACTGTGAATCAGAATCAACTTGATGGCACCCACCAACAGCATCATTACAGCACTACTTTAGAGATGAAGAAACTGAAACTTAGAGAGCTGAGTGATCTGGTCCAGGTCACCAGCTAGTAGATGATGGAGCACAGATGAAAACCTAGGAAAAAGGCTTATCCTCTCAACCATCTGTAAGAAGGGACTGTTGAATGCCTACAGAAGTCTTGAGGCCAAGGGACATAGATAGGACTGTATGTTTATTTCCAGGTTCCAATGAACACCATCCACTCATTTACAGGTTACACATTACCAAGGGTCAAGAACTATGCTAACCAGAGGAGGTATGGAGATTGACTTCAGAGCCTAGGACACTGGCTCTCAACTTTTCCAGGTTGTATATACCTTTTGAAAATATGAAGAATGTTATGAAACATTTTTCCCAGAACAGTGCACAAGTGCACAATTTTGCATGTATTTGAGGGGTGTGTGAACTATAGTTTAATAACTTCTGGGAGTGGCTGCCATGTAATCCTATATGGCAAAAGACATAATACATCTGATGCTATCAAGTCAATTTCAACTTCTGGTGGCCTTAAAGGACAGAGTAGGGGTGCCCCATATGGTTTCCAAGGCTGTAAATCTTTATGAAGTCAGACTGCCATATCTTTCTCCCATGGAGTGGCTGGTTGGTTAAAACCATCAGTTAGAAGCTTCAGTTAGAAGCCAAGTGTTTCAACCACTGTGCCACCAGGACTTCTAAAGGCATAAATAGACATCAAATAAAAATTCTGGAGTAGTACAAAGGGAGGATTTTGTAACTGCATGGAGAAGTCATAAAAATGAATCTTGGAGTAATCTGTGCATTAAACTGGCACCTACTTATAGGGCTCCAGCTAAAGCTGGCCTTTGATACTTCTCATGTAGCAGTTTCTGAGGCTGATTTTCCAGAGATGATCAATTTTTCTGTGATTTGGCACTTATCACTGCCATCTAGAAAATATTGTGTGTTGTTCTCAGCATTCAATGTTTTGTTGTAGTTCCTATTTTAACTGTAACTGTGACTGTGAATGTGTGTGTGAGAGAGAGAGAGAGAGAGAGAGAGGAGAGAGACTGACTGACTGACTTTGTGCACACATAAACACTCTTTTACTCATAGTTGTAATCCTGGTTGATTGGATCATCTGGGCCTCTTGGGTCAGTTGCTTACCCAAGCTTTCTGAACCTCAGTTTCCTCATCTAGAAAAGACTACCTATTTCTCAGGTCTATCATAAAGACTAAGATAATGTGAAAAAAGTACCTAGTACAGTATCAGGTATATTTTAAATGCTTCACCAGTATTAATTTCTTTCTCTGTTCTTTTTCTTCTTCTCAGGATTTACATTTGCTATTTGTACAAAAAATAGAGAGTATTAATAACCTCAGTTCACAGGGAAGAAAAGTGAAAATAATATCATGTTGTTGTTGTTATGTGCTATCTAGTTGGACCCAACTCATAGAGACCCTTCCTTGGGTTTCCGAGGCAGTATCACTATGGAAGTAGATTGCCCAACTTTCCTTCTGAGCAGTGGCTGGTGGGTTTGAACCACCAGCCTTCTGGTTAGCAGTCAAGTGCCTTAGGCACTACACTACCAGTCATAATCGTATAAAAAACACTTTGGAGAAAGCTTTCCTGAAAAATTCAATTGTATTTGTGTTTTTTCCTTAAAAAAAAAAAATCCGATAATTAAATAGTCTGTCATAATGGTTTGCTACTTAAACATTTAAACATTTATTTTATTTTCTGCCTACAACCTAAAGCCTTTTGACATTCTCCTGAAACGTGTAAAGCATTCTGCGATGGAACCCTTGCCCTCAACTCCAACCATATGCTTCTTTAAACACTTATATGGTGCTGAACACAGAGCACTGTCCTAGGTGCTGAAGGAGCTGCCAGATATTAGAAAAGCCATAGACTCAAGATAAAACTAGGTAACCAGGAGTGATCATTTTTAAATGCACATGTGTGTACACACAGTAATTGTGCTAAAGCAAAGCCTAGATTTCTGACAGCAGTATTTAGAAATAGCATGCAAAAGCACTCCTGAAATTCCAGTTTCAATAAATTATTATTAATATAAGGGGACTATCATTATAAATAATCTCGAAAGGGAAAAAATGAGCATTTCAAAGTGTGTCTTTGTTGTTTGCTTATTTAAAACATTAGTAATTAAGACTTTAATGTGTTCTGTAAAGAGTGGCTACCAAAAATACAGAGCATTCAGCTATCCCAGATGGTTGGGTTTTCTTGAAAGGTCAGTCTGAGGAGTTTTAATTTGTTATTTGGTCTTACTGGTTCAGTGTGCTCTGATCTCCCTCTTGCCTAGAAATTCTTTCTCTTCAAGAATCCTGACTTTTGAGCATTTGGATTTTCCTGAATGTTAGGAAGCAGAAAACAGCATTCACCTAATGGGTGGGAGTAAGGAGTGAAGAGTAAGTCTCTGATGCCACTTAGAAGAAAAATAATGCCCCAGTATCTTTTATGGTCAAGGACTAATATATATATAAATTGACATACCCTTTGGGAAAAAAAGATGCAATAGGAGAATTGCCACAGGTATATGTGTCTGGGGTGGACCTTGATCACTGAGGCCATAAATGCCCACAAAAGTCAAATGGAAGATTGAAATGTGTTTTAAAATTTTCCACAGGCTGTGATGAGAAAAGGGAAATTACTTAAGTGCCCTGGGGAATAAGTGTCCTCCTGACTCTGTAAGCATATTTAGAAAGTCTTTAGAGCTGTGAGCTTCTCTGAGCATCTTGTCTCTGGCTTATGCCTCGCCGAGCCCCTTCCCTCTGTTGCTCGGTTCTTCCAGCTGCTTCTGTGAACTCTCCTCAGTTGTGTCCCATGCCCCATGGCCGCTCAAATGTGATTCTCCTGAGTCCCTTCCTCTCCAGCTGCATCTGTTCGCCTCCCCTGCTGATCGATCCACTTCTTTAACTCAGGGACAGTGAGAGGGAATGATTCCAGCAGCTAAACAGCTTTTATGCAGAGAGAATATTTAAATATTCTCAGTTCGCATGATCCCCCTTCACCTCATGCTATGATCTGAGGTGAATTGAGTCAGTTTGGGGCTTCTATCTGTTGGTAGAGACCGGAAGTCGGCCCCTCAACATAAATTCATAGAGAAGGGTAGAAATACTTTTCTTAGTTAAAATTCATTCCTTTTAAATAGTTGTCCCAGGCTCTTTTATTCCCCCTAATTCTGAATAAGACTCTAACCAAATTAGAAGTGATAATTAGTATTTATCCTTTCTAGTAGATGGAATTTAAAATGGATACTGAATTCTAAATGTGTACATCACTGAAAATTATATTTTGATACAGAAAGTATTTTTTTTCTGTGATATGAAGTGAACGTGTGTGTGTGTGTGTGTGTGTGTGTGTGAGATTTTTCAGGAAAAATATTTGGCCACTTTTCGGCTGTGAAAACGTAGACAAAATAACCAGCCAGGCTGAGCTGTGAGGATTAAATGTAGTCATCATGTAGCACAGTGCCTGACTCATGATACTCAGTAAATGCTGGCTATTGCATATCCTCTGTGCTTCTCTCCAATATACATATGTATCTTTTTATTAGTTACATAGTATCTTCTTATGTTATTATGCCAGTTTGCTTATCTATTTCCTTATTCTTGGGTATTTATCTTATTTCTATTTTTGTTTCTTTAGCTCCTTCTCTTTCCCTGCTTTCTTTCTTCTGATCTCTTCTTTCATTTTAAATACCCTTGTTAATGTCCTTCCTTTCTCCTGTCCTTTTTCCATTTTTTCTTCCTTGACTTTTGTTATTCTGAAATGTATTAAGAAGAAATATGTACCTTGTATATATTACTCCTTTTCCTTTTGAATTCTTCCATTAAGATATGAGTAAATAAAATTGCTTGAGCCAAGGGTCTGAAAAAGGACTATCTAGCTTGTCTTTCCCCCATGTTGAAACATATTTTCACATTAATGTACATATTTGTATGTGTCAGGTTTCCCACAGTCCTGTCAACATTGAATTTTCTTCTTTTTCATTTATTTTTGCTTGTTCAATAAGTTTTTAAACTATAATTTAATTGTTAGCAAGGCTATAATTTTTCCATTTAATAACTTAATATTTATATTTTTTATATATAATAAAAGAAATGCCCTCCCACACACAGGAGTGGTCCTGGAAGCCATATTTATTCCACCTGAAGATGTATCCCTCTCCTGATTTACTTGTTTCATCATAAGAAAGTGTTTGTTTTAATTTGATCTTATTTATATTTTTTATATATAAACTGT
Organism: Orycteropus afer afer; assembly: GCF_000298275.1. Classification (NCBI taxonomy): domain Eukaryota; kingdom Metazoa; phylum Chordata; class Mammalia; order Tubulidentata; family Orycteropodidae; genus Orycteropus; species Orycteropus afer. The sequence continues at coordinate 1,936,621 of NW_006921619.1, forward strand.
CTGTCTTTTTATACTGCTTATCCAGTGAAATCTGGGTAATGATGCAATATATTTCTTTCAAAGTGTGACATATTTTGAATAGTAATTCTACCAATAAATACTAACTGAGGGACTATTTTGTGCTGGGCACTACTCTAAAAACAATGAGGACCTGGGCATACAGTGATAAATGACATGGTCTTGTCTTCAAGGAGGTTTGAGAAATCATCTAGAAAAGGTGACAGGTATGTAGAAAAAGTACATTAGAGGGTAAAATGTTTTATGATGGAAATATATATAGGGATCCATACAACCACATAGGAAAGGGGATGATAAATTATAGCAGGTATTAAAAAAAAAAAAAAAAAAAAGATTTTATCATGGAAGGTCATAGAGGAAACGTACTAGTTATGTTCATCATTTGTTTTCCTTTGACTTTCCTTGGATCTATGTCTCTTTTAATTGTTTACCAAAGCAACTCTATTACATGCATTTGCTTGGTAATGACAAGCTTCTATGACTTGATATATAAAAACATATGTGTGTACAATGCTGCATCAAGTTTGAGGGTGACTCACTGAAGCCCCCCAACACAGGGTTCTTAGATGACTTGTCTCAAGAAGTCCATGGTATGACCTCAGAAAGGAAGCATAGTGGACTCTGAAATACACCTCCACCCATACCCCCTCCCACACAGGTACTGAGGTAATTATCAAATTGTGCAGACACTGGTTTTTCTGGTACCAAAATCTTCAGCTCTTTCTGAATGATAGTAATTCAGAAATTACTGGGTTATGAAAAGAGATTTATCTAGTTTTGTCTTCATCTAGCTTTAAGAGATAAGTTTTAGGTAGACCTATCATAAGTACTCAAGAACCACCTCAAATCTTGATTGGTTTATTGGGTTTAGCATTTTTTTTTTTTTTAGCAAAAGCCCAAATGAAGTTCTTTTTCTCCTTTGAAGACCTAGCTTCCCTTCCCGTCTTTCTATTTCTCTTCCTTATGTGCTTTCTTTTCTCAAATGTGTTTAATGCTAGTCTAGGAGCTGCTTGAGGGCAGGAGCTCTTCATATTTCTATACTTCATGCTCAGCATAGGGCTGACACGTGGGTAGGCCCTCAACAAATGCTTACTATAAGAATGGGGCATGCCCTACCTGCTATAGAGATTGCTATAGATAGTGTTCTTCTTTTTCTTACCATTTCAATAGAAGTAAGATATCTTTATGCACCCACATTCCCAGCTCCTGACCCCACTCCATGTGAGAATTGCTTTGACTCCAGGTGTCTGTATATCCACTAGAGGGCACTGTTTTGTTAGAGGCTGTTCCCAATGTTTTCTTGAATACTGACATAAGTATTTTAACTTTATGGCCCCTCCCAGCTTCAAGTTCTTTCAATTTCTGGTAACGAATATCTTTGAGCTTTGCGTGACAACTATGTTTGCAAAGATATACTCACAATAATAAGTCATGAATTTTTTATAAAAGTAATAATTAAGTTAAATGCAAGCTGAAGGCACATAGGCATTTAATAACAAGAGTATGTACTTACTAAGAATACTCATAGACGTGAAGGCAATTTCTCTGTGCTTAATTTTTTTTTTTTTTTCAGATTTTTCTATGACCCAAGCTAGAAGGACAAGTTAAGTTTTCATTAGGTATCAAATTTCATTTTTGCACTTACATAATAAAAGCATTATACTGTGACTGGGGTAATTCCAAGCTAAACATATTATGCCCAAATTTCAAAGATAATCTCAGTGGAAATTTATTTTTAATGAGAAGCACAGTATTGACTCTGGTGCTTTTTTTTTTTTTAAGATATAAATACTGCATTTTATAAAAGTTTCTTTCCCTTCCAACATTTCTGTTCTTACAGTACTATCTTTAGGCAGAATCAAATGAGTTCTGACACTTTACTATCAAACAGTTCAAGTTTGCAAATATTTTCAGTATACACGTGAATCAACACAGGGGCTATGTGAGAAGACAAAGCTGCTCACACTGTCAGTGAGCATCCAAACACATTATTAACCCAGTGGTGACTCGGGAGCCCCCACTGAAACTGTCTAAGGAAGCAGTAAAAAAGGGAGAGGCCAATAGAGAGGGAATCTCATCCCAAGTTTAAAACCTGAACTCTGAATTATGTCATAGAATTGAAAGAGACGGTAGGACCCAGTACCCTGTCAACAATTAAGGAGCAGAACATAAAGAATGACTCTTGGATTCTCACAAGAATCTTTGTAATAATCTGTCAGTAATCACTCTTTTTAATCATTCTTAAAGATTAAAAAAAAAAAAAAAAAATCCCTGGATATTTTTTTTGTGCCAGGCTGCAAAGTCATTTGTGAAGTGTTTAATTAAGCTTACTCTGATTAAAAATGTAGGCTTAACTATTTGTTGATTTTGTGACAAGCTGTGGATGTTAATTGTCTTGATTGGTTTTATTTTGTATTCCCAAGACAACAGGATCATATGTGCATAACTATGGTCGGGGCAAAAGAGCAGAAATATAATATTTAAAAAGAAACATGTATTTTCTTAAGTTAACCAGATGTTATAGGACCACATATGTAGGAGGCATTACATTGGAGGCAGAAAAAAATGAAATACCTAGAAAAGAACTTGAATTTACCCCAGAATTTATGTCCAGTAGAAATGGATGATAGTTTCTTCATGAATTTTATTTGAAATCTGAGCATATCTATAACTTCCTGCTCAACAAACCCAACATTTGGATATTTATAAATGACATCATTTCTCTTAAATATTATACTTTTTCTAGAGGATCTTCAAATTTTAAACAAGGGAAGAAACTTTTTTTTTCTCTCCCCACTAAGTTGATGTAGCAGATTATTTATGGAGCCAACATGTTGACACACTATAAACTGTAAAAAATGAAGCCTAATAAGGTTAATTGTCATCTGAACCTTCCTCTGTAGGCTGCAATCTGTGGGCTTTGATTGTTTCTCTGGGGGAAACTCTGCCCAGATGGTGAAGTCCTCAAGGCCCTGACCCACAAGAGGCCTGCAGAGATGGAGAACAAGGTGCTTCTCCACAGACTAATTAATTTACTAGTATAGCACCTGTTTCAGAATAGATAGGGCTGGAAGGGAAAGCAGTCCCTGGGCACAGTGGCAAGCTCGCTGGTAAATGGATTTCAGCTGATTATATTAAGCTGATGCTTTGATCATCTAAAGGCGTTAAAATGGAAATATGTTTTTTTCTGGCTGTTAGTCCCCACGAGTGTGGTTTGTATTATTATTATTATCATCATTATTATTATAAATGTTGGACAATAGAAAAGGCTGTTTTTGATTTCAGCACGTCCCATTTAAAAAGTGTGTGGTGCATTTGTCTATTCCCTTTTCCAGTTTAGCAATGCATGGTGTCATAAAGCTGCATCTTTGAAACAGTTCTGTTTTCTTGTTTCCATTTTATCCCAGCCAAATTACTAGCTGGAAATCAAACACTAGCACAGATCCCTTTTAGCTGGAACATTTTATTATGTACTCACACCTTTAATTCAATGTGTGTAATTAGGCTTTAATCAGCTGAACACTATTTGTGAAAAAAAATATCAGACGCTTCTTTAAATGAAATTCTGGTAAAGTCATGCTATTAAGCTTTGGTGACTAGTTACTGGCACGAATAAATCCTTGTGTAAACAAGGCTTGGTAGTAAATGGATTTACAATGTGAGTCTTTCTGCACTCAATTTCACTTTATTGCCTCTTTGATTCCCAAAAGGATTAGAGGTAATTTTTTCAGTCCTTTAGATGCCATAAAACTGTTTCCCTTTCCAAATTAAAGGGGGCCTGGTTGCACAGTGGTTAAAGTGCTCAGCTGCACACTGAAAGGTCAGCAGTTGGAACCCACCAGACCCTGCACAGGAGAAAGATGAGGCAGTCTGCTTCCATGAAGAGTTACAGCCTTGGAAACCCTATGGGCAGTTCTGCTCTGTCCTATAAGGTCTCTATTGAGTTGGAATCAACTTGGCAGTGAAGTTGGTTTTGATTTTCAAATTAACTCTATGATCTTCCATGTAATGTGTTTGGCAAACATGAGGAATTTTTAAGTCTTGTGTTGCATAGTCATGAAGATAAAAATATGGTATATTGGATGTCATGACCTTACAATGGGCAGCTTATACCAAGGTTCTTGTTTTGAAAAAAGAAACATATTCTTGCTCCACTGGGAGACAGCCTAAAGAATACTAATGATTACAGCTGTTTGATAAGTTAAATGACTTGAACTATTTCTAAGGAAAACTTTTTTTTCATGGAAATCTTTCATTTAAAATGTTACCATTATGTGTTAAATTCTGACACCACAACAGAGAAGTGCTATTGAAATTATGATGGATAAAATTGAGTCCTTCTTCTTCAGAAAGATATCACACAGGATATGAAAACAGAGCAAGCACAACAAATTTAGCATATAATCCTGGGGCTTATTTCCAGATTGCTCTCTCCTCTCTTAGTTGTATCCTTATAATCCTCAGAACTGTCTGTTCCGTGGAAGAAATTGAAAATGTCATGGCTGCTTTTCCTTGATTTTCTATTCCAGAACTTCAAAAGTATCTTTAAAATTTGTCTGAGTGGATTTATCATAAAACAAACAAACAAACAGAAAAAAAAATGATTTTTTTAAAAAATTGAAATCTACAAATATATATATAGTAAATATAAGTAATTCACTTCCACTCCTGACCCTGGTCCTGCCCTCCCCACTTATATACTCACATAGACCAGTTTCTCATGTGGCCCTCCAGAGGCATTTTAACAGTTGCTTGGTATGAACTGAAAGGACATTTAGATTGTTTCCAGTGATTTGCTTCTACAGCAATGCTGTTGTTAATATCCTTGAGCATGTATCTCTGGGCCAATGGTGCAAATACACCTGTAGTATCTGTTTCTAGAAGTAAAATTACTGAGTTATATGACACATGCATTTTGAGTTGGGGTAAATATTGCCAAGGGACATGCCAACTATGATGGATGATATGACTTCCCATAGCCAGGTTTGGGTTCTCCACCACCCCACCCCTACACCTGAAAGCAAGATATGGTACCTTATGATTTTAATTTGCTTTTCTTTAATTATGACTGAAGTCGAGTATCTTTTAAAATGATTGAAAACTACTTAATTTTCTTGTAATGGCCATTAACAGTTGTTCATGTCCATTACCAGTTTCTCTATTGGACCATCAATTGTCAATGTTATTCTTATGAGGTTGAGAGCTCTATCTTAAGAAAATCAGCTTTCTCTCTGCGAGTGTGGGGGAGACTGTTTTTTATTTTTATTTGTTTTAACTGCTGTGTCATTTCCCGTCATATTGTTGTCTCTTATCTATCATGCCCTCTATCCCTCTTCTTTTATCATTGGCAGTCTGAATTTAGAGTTGGTTAATAACTCCTGGAAACTAGAAATAATAATGACATGTGGAAGGGGTTAATTTAGGTGTTTTTCTACCTTTGACTTTTGATGAAGTAGGAGGAGAAGGACTGAAAGGGCAAAATTAAAAAGAGGGTGAGGGACGTTAGTGATGTAAAAGAGGGGTTTTTACACCGAGACAACCTTGAGAAAAATAGTGTTTATATATTAAAAAAAAAAAAAAAAGCAATTTACTTTACCCATAATTTTCTGCTTTTCCTTTGCCATTATTACAGGTATTTGTGTTAGAGTAAGAATTCTCTTTCTAGATGCTTTTTCCACAAAGTCATATTTCTGTGTTTCGGACATCACAATTTGTGGTCATGATGTGGAAGTGATTATAAGGCCACAGACTCAGCATGATGACCTTGATCCTGGATGAGGTGGAGAGGGAAGAGAGAACAACAGGACTAACAGTCTTGTTTAAGCATAAATCACATGTTATGTTAAGCTCTGCAATGATGACAAAGTACAGCAATGAGTTTTAGGCATTTATGGCTTTATAGCAAAGTAAAATACATCGGAGATGTTTTTGAAGTTACTATCCTTATTCCTATCTTCAGTGTAATGGTTAAAAGTAGGGACTCTGGAGTCAAAGATTTGGGGTTCAAACATTGGATCATTCAGAATTCTCATCTGTAATATTGGGATTATAAGGAGAACTATTCCATAGGATTATTTTAAGGGTGAAATGAGGTGCATGTGCCTAACATAAACTCCACCAATATCACTATTGCTATTAGCTTTATCAATTATCAAAGAGTGTTGGTAAACTATAATCTAAATTGTGCTTGACACTTAAAGTAAGTGAATGGACATCCGTGGCACTTTCTTGCACAATGCTAAAATACTTTGCAACTTTCATTAAACCACCTTTGAATAATTTCTGGGAAATTTATTTCATGGTATCTCTTCTCTCTTTGTAATTCTTACCAAATCTGCTTTAAAGATAAAGACCTGATACTGTAGTAGTAGCTGTAAGATTGAAGTTCCCTCTGTTAATGGGCCTCTTGAATGCTTCATTAGTCTTACAGTGAATATTGGCCAGCTTGCCCATCTTCATCCCCATGGCATTCATGTGTTTGCTCATGCTGTTCCTTCTGTTTGAAATGCTATTCCTGACATCATCATTCATGTAGGGATACATATCTCCTTCTATTTGTCAAGGAAATTGTGAACTATATTTTATTCCAAGTCACTTCTGCTTGTGAGCAAGAATAATGTAAAAGAATACTGCTAAATTGGATACAGCTATTCAATATTATAAGGGAGATGAGTGTGTTTATTTATTAGTTTTAAGTGGATGACTTTCAATCACTCTAGTCAACATTGCTGATATGAATATTTTCATGTGAAATAATTGCTATCATATTTGTTGGTTTTGCAAATCAGAACCTATTTGCTGAACACCATTAGGCCAATACAGCTTATCATAATATTTGCCAGTACCACAGGTTTTACAAATTAGTTATTGTTACTGTAGTTTTCTATTAACATTAATTTACTGATTAACTGATTTATTTACTTTATGAGAATTCATATAGCACAGCACCAATGTTCCATGACTAAGAGTGAGTGCATGGATTCTGAGGATTGAAAACAATTATTGTACATACATATTTTTTTCTGGCTCTATATGCCCATCAAGTACCTTTTGGAAAATATGATAAAAGAGTCACTGAGGAAATTAATTAATAACATTTACAGGCAGGGCCTGAATCAATACCCACTCAGTTTACCAGGGTTCCTTCATGAATGATCACAACTGCATTGGAGGAAGAGATAACTGGAATTGTAGTTGCTGAGAACTTCATTTTTCAGATGAACACATGAAAGTAATAATCAAATACCATTTCAATCTATAAAGTAGGTGAAGGTTCTAAAAACAATAGTGCTAGTGAATGCAGGGAGATGGATACTGTCATACACGGTTGGTTGGTAAAGCTGTAAATTGGTACAACTTTTCTAGAAAGTAATTTGATAGTATGTATTAGGAGCCTTAAAATGGACTTCTTGGCATTGAGCACATGCTTCTAGCTTCCCCTCTTTCTAGATTCCTCTTAACTGAGCACTGAGATAAAAATAGGGAAACATTAATAACCTGGATAATAATAATAACAGTGATAAAAATCTGAACCCAGAATCCCAGATAACAACAAAAGTTGGGAAAAGAATGAAGGAGAGGAAAAGGAAGAAAAAAATGTGCTGTTTGTCATGTAATTCAAGAGTCATTGGATGTTGTTGCATTATATAGAAGATCACACACATACCTTTGTGTGTGTGTGTGTGTGTGTGTGTTAAACTTACAGGTTATCACTACTAAAATAAAGATTTAATAAATGTTTTCCAGATTATGAGAGAAAAAAAAAAATAGGACATAACAAACATGGTTCATAATGCAAAGCAAAAAAAAAAAAAGGAGAATAAGCAGATAACATTTCAAATTTGAATTCAGGGATACAGTGTGCATGCACAATTAGGCCCTACCTTTTTCAATTTTAAATGACACAGTCTTGATAGTGGGGCAGTGAGAGGAATCATTTGGGGTGTCTATAGTCACGCCTTTCATGACTGACCAAATGCTTTGATTATGTGATCCCAGTTAATCAGAATGAATGAGTCATACTTTTTAGTATAAAACATTTATAACTCAGTTGTTGAGGTTAGCTGCCATCAGGTTGGCTACAATTCATGATGACCCCATGCACAGTTGAACAAAATGCTGTTTGGTCCTGTATTCTCCCTAATTGGTTATGGATCTGACTGCAGTGAGCCATAGGGTTTTCTTTGGCTGGATTTTGGAAATAGGTCTCCAGGCTTTTCTTCCTAATCCATCTTAGTCTAGAAAACAAAGCAATTCCAACTCATAGCAACCCTATATGACGGAGTAGAACTGCACCATAGGATTTCCAAGGCTGTAAGTCTTTAAGGAAGACCACCTCGTCTTTCTCCCACAGAGTGGCTAGTGGATTCAAGCATCAACATTTTGGTTAGCAGCCCAATGCTTTAACCAGTGACCACCAGAGCACCTCCTTAGTCTAAAAGCTTCCCTGAAACTTGTTCAGCATCATAGCAACACACAAGCATCTGCTGACAGACATGTGGTGACTGCATGAACTGCATTGGCCAGAATCAAATCCTGGTCTCCCACATGTTGTTGTGTGGCGTCAAGTCAGACCTGACTAATAGCAACCACTCCTTGGGTTTCCGAGGCAGTATCACTACGAAGTAGATCGCCCAGCCTTCCTTCCGAGGAGTGGCTGGTGGGTTTGACCTGCCAGCCTTCTGGTTAGTAGTCAAGTGCCATCGGAACTCTGCTACCAGAGCTCCCTGGTCTCTGACATGGAAAGCAACAATTCTACCACTGAGCCACCAATGCCTCATAGAATTAAGTTAATTGTCATGGAAACCTTTCTCCTTTAGTTGGTATGTGTTCAACCCCAGGAAAAATTAAAATTAAGTATGAAAAGGTGAAAAGAATTAAAACCATAGTTTATAAAGCAGTTGCTGTGAAGTTCACTGTGATTCATACACACACACACGTACATGTATATTTGTAATGAGAAAGTATATATGCACATTTAGTATTTTACGTACTTGGAATGTGAAAATTAATTTGGCCTATAGGAGCCTAGTTGGTCAGAATCAGTTAATTTTGGTCTATTACAGCTTGTAACTACAATTTAAACATGTTAAATTGCTAAATTAATACATAAATTGAGTGTTTTAAATTTAAATATTTTAAGTTGAAATCTAACTAAAAGTTTAAGCACAGTACTGGCAACCCAAGATAGTTAATTGTGTATGTGAATACACAAAAAATAAATACTGGCTATGTAAGAGATATTTGTAAACTTAGAAAAGTTAGATTTGTTAAATAAAACAATGAAAATACTTTTCTAAAAAACCAATTAAATGTGTAAATGCAGTTTTAAATATCTTAAAGTATTTAATTATCTATAAATGGGATCAAACTTTACCAAAAGCCCCTCAGAAGTGATTGTTAAATCTACCAAACATAAAAGTAGACTGATACATTTCTTAAGCTTATCTTAAAAACGTAAGAGAAGACTAGATTTTTGAATGTATACTTTATTACATTGAATATAAATTTTAAAACCAAAAATAAAGCCAGTAATAAACATTCCTGTGTTCAAAAACCAATTGCAAGGACAGCAAAAAACTCACATTGACAGACATGAAAATAGATCAAAAGAAAACAGGAAAGACAATGGTAATATTGGAAAATGTAAAATGCAAGAGAAGAAGCCTCACGTGGGACAAACAAAGTCAGTTTATATTAATAAAAAGTCAGTGAAGGAGAGGATAAAACAATAAAAAGCCATGATGGGCAAATAATAGTAATAGCACTTGAATTTTATATTAATCAAAAATTTACAGAAATACCAAAAAACAAAACAAGCAAAAAAAAAAAAACCCTAACAGAAGTGTGTAAAAGTAACGTGAAACCTGAAAGCAAGTTCACAGTTTTCAATTCTGAATTTTCACTTCTGGGAGTCAACCTTAATGATGTAATTAGAAATGTGGGTAAAGCTTTATAGGCAAGAATGGTCAACGATGGCCATGCTCATGGAAATTTTAATTACTCAAATGTTCAGCAATTGGGAAATGATCAATTAGGGTTCTTAATTGGAATGATCTCTGACCCCTGAAATTATATGCAAATTTTGAAGTGCCTGTCCATAACTTTAATTAGCTTCACAAAGTGATTCATGTCCCCAAAATAATAAGCTTAGCTAAATAAAATTTAGTCCATTTAGAGAGTGTTAATACAGCCAGTAAAAAATTTCCTAGTAATTTTAATAACATGGAAAAATGCCTATGTTATGTAGAGTGAAAAGATCAACTAAAAATTCTCTGTATGAGTAATTCACACACAAAAATCAAACATCTACACACACATTCAAAGAGAAAGAAATATCTAAGTGGAAGCTTCATAAGGAAATGAAATTTAGTTTGCATGTTGAACAGTGTCTGGCATGTATTAGGTGGTCAATAAATATTTATTGAATGAATGAACAGAAATTCACTGAAATACTAATCATTATGATCTCTGAGTAGCAGAATTATGGATGTTTTTACTTTCTTTATAGTGTAGTTTCCAAATATTCTGTGTATTTATTTATTGTATTTAGAATGACAAAAAAGAAAGAAAAGGAAAAAAGAGGATATTTTAAAAACTGGGACAAGTCTTCTTCCCCTGTTTGCCGTGAGTTACAGCAGCCAGCCAGCAACAACAACAACATAGTATGCAGAAGCCTTTCTTCTCTTCCCCTAAGGTTCCTTTTCCTGGGTTTCATTTCATTTCTTTTTAGTATTTGCCATCTGAGATAAATCATAACACCCAGCTATTTAGGAGTCGTAAATGCCTGCAAGCCAATTTTGCATTAAAATCTAAAATCTGGTTCCAACATACTTTTCCACCTGAATCTCCAACTCTTACCTGTAAGAAAATGCTGTAATTGTGTTCGTTTTCTGTTCCCAGTCTGCTTCCTGGGAGAGTGAGGTGCATGGTGAGAAAGGGCTTCAGTCACTGCAACCAAAGGGTGGCCGTGCCCTGTCTTATTCCATCTTCATAAATCCATTTTCATAAACCCTCACTCCCCAACCACTTCCATTTTCTCTGACCATCGCATCCCAAAGCCAGATCTCTCTCTGATGTCCTTTAGCACCTATTGCTTCTATTCTTAACCCTACTGTTCTAAGATGCTTCCCAAGTATGTATTTTGATTTCTCCAAGACACTAGTAAACTTCTTGGAGTTAAGGAGAAAGATGTTCACTTCTTTGTCTCTCTTAACAAGCCTGAACATAGCAGCCACCAAACAAATATTTATTGAAAATGGCTGCATGGTATTCAAGGAGCTCTGGTGGTGTAGTGCCTAAGCCATTTGACTGTTAACCAGAAGGTTGGCGGTTCAAACCCACCAGCCACTCCATGGAAGGAAGCTGGACAATCTACTTCCAGATTTAAGGATTTACCACCTCAGAAACCCAATGGGGATCGATATGAGTCAGAATCGACTCAATGGCAGTGATTTTGGTTTTGGTTTACGTGGTATTCAGTTCTGACACTGATCAGAAAAGTTGAAAATGCAGAGCTTGGGGATCTGACAGGCAGGAGTTCAAATCCCACCTCTGTTGGTTACTATTTAACTTTGTGATCCTAAATTAGATCATTTCTTTGAGCATTTAATAGCAGTTTACTGCAGTGGTTAAAAGTTCTTGCTCTGTCTTAGCTCTGTTTACTTACTCTTTGACTTTGGGCAAATTCTCCTTCTTCTCTAAGCCTCAGTTTTTTCACTTATAAAGCAGAAACATCGATGTCATGTAACTCACAGGATTGTCCTCAGGTAAATGAGATAAAGCTTAGGAAAGTCCCTTAACACAACACAGAGCACATGATAAAGCTTTGCTCAAAAGATAGGGGTTATTTTGGTGTTTGAGGGGATGGCAGTGGCAAAGAAGTGGCATATTTGAGCCTACTTCACAGAGTTCCTATGGATGTTAGATGAGCTAATGCATGGAAAAGTGCTTACCATGATGTGGTTCAATAGGTGCTTCTGGCCATTATTTTTCTAGTTTTAGATTTTTATATATTTATGTAGTTTCCTATATAATGGATTGGAGTCCCTCTGTGGTATGAATGGTTAATGTGCTTGGCTGCTGACCAAGAGGTTGGAGGTTCCAGTCCACCCAGAGGTACCTTGGAAGAAAGGCTTACTGATCTACTTCAGCAAAATAGGCCATTAAAACCCTGTGGAGCACAGTTCTAGCCTTGTACATACAGGGTCGTCATGAGTTAGAATCCACTTGATGGCAGTGATTGGTTTCTATAATGAATTAATAAGATCTGTCTTCCACAATTGTTGGTTGGATCCAATATACAATTAGTATAAAATTGACTAGTATAAAACAGGGAGCTCTGGTAGCATAGAGCCTAAGGCACTTGACTGCTAACCAGAAGGCTGGTGGTTCAAACCCACCAGCCAGTCCTCAGAAGGAAGGTTGGGCAATCTACTTCCGTAGTGATACTGCCTCGGCAACCCATGGAGGGGTCACTGTGAGTTGGGTCCGACTCAACAGCACACAAAAACAACAGTATAAAACAGGTGATCAATAAGTCATACTTTTCTTCTTTTTCCTCTCCTTTTTTCTCTTCTCTCACCTTCTCTACCCCCTTTCCTGGCCACCTTATGTGACTGTACTGAACATCTGAAGAATGGTTAGGGTACTCCAATCTTGTCTGGATGAAAAGATGGTTTGCAGGAAAATATTGGCCTCCATTGAGCTACTGTTTGTGATTTTTGTCCCTCAGTGCCATTCACATTGCATGCATTATTACTGAAGTAGAAATTCTGTTCACACTGTAGCATCATGAAACCAAAAGGAATGAACCCAGCAGTGTGTAGTTGCACAATCTGAGGTTCAGAGAGTTCTGTGATTTACTCAAGGTCACACAGCAAGTTATGCATGGGACTCTGGGGGTTCTGCAGGTCTCTGTTGCCTCCTTCCCTCCCCGAGGCTTGGCATTACCTGTCACGATGCTCAGGACCCATGTCAGACAGGCACACAAACCAGCAAAGAGCTGCAAAACTTGCCACATCTCCCTTCTGGATCTCCCAGAAAACACATTTAAATAAAAGTTCGTTGCTCTTTTTTTCTCTTTCCCAAAGCACGTGTTATTCATTAAATGGCCATTTAATATAAAGAAACAAATTAAACAGGGGTGGGGAAAGGAAGCATTTCTTTAATTTTTTCCCCAGTTGCTTTTTGTGCAGGTGGATTGCTGCAGGAGTCCCCTCCTCTGAAGCCCATCTGGGATGTTAGTTTAGCTCTATTGATGTTTAAGACTCCGTCTTTCATCATAACCACATGCCAAGACAATAAGTAATTGAACCACATGTTTTGCCTTTTTAAAAAGGTGTAATCTCTTTCTGAAGTGTGGAGATGTTTAGCAGGATTTTTCTAATTTATCTGTCATCACACCATGCGGGCTAGGCTCCAAGCCCCGACTGCAGTGTCTCTTTATCATCATCTTTTGATGAACACCTGTTTCCAGCATACAAATATATCTGCTGAGATGCAAAATTAAAATAATTTCAACAGTATAGGAATAATTAGGAACCTTTTTTGAAAGGTCCACCTGTTCCAAATATCAAAATATCATATTTAGTTGCATGTACATCCTCATATCACCATATATTCTTTATGCTAGATATGATCTATTTAATAATAATTCTCTGATATTCTGTTAAGTGAAAATATAAATATTTCCCTTTTTATCTAAAATTCAATTGTGAGCAATTTTTAAAAACAATCAGTTTTCTGTATTCAATCAGAGGGAAAGAGATGGAAGAAAATTACTCCAAAAGTTTATTAAGACAAGAAACTGGTGAAGTGCTCTAATATTTAGGATTAATTTTGATTGTGTTAAGTTTGACTTTTTCATAAATACGATGATTATGTGAAAGTTAAGTTAGTTATAATAGATATTGAAAAAGGAAAATATATAAATACCCTTTTAATAAAAGTTTTATTAAAATTGATACCTTAAAACATTTGAGTCAATATATTAAATATGAAGAATTATTTTTATAATTAGTATATATGTCACTTTATTTTTTTTTCATTTATTTATTTATTACATATTTTTTTAATTTTCACATTGTTCCCTCCCCTGCCCTCTTTGGAAGCACATAAAAATTTAATTTTTAGAGGTCCCATTCATCTAGTTGATCTTCTGCTGTTTGTGCATTTTGGGTTATGCTTGATAGTACAAATTATGTCATAAATTAGGGTCCCTAAGTTTGCACCTATTTTTTCCTTGAGGAACTCTGTAGTTTTAGGTTTCACATTGAAGTCTTTGATCCATCTAGAGTTAGTTTTTGCATATGGTGTGAGGTGCAAATCTTGTTTCATTTATTCTGCAAATGGATATCCAATTTTACCAGCACTATTTGTTAAAGAGAACATCTTTTCCCCATGTAATGGACTTCAGCCCTTTGTCAAAAATCAGCTGACCATAGGTCAATGGATTTTTTCTGGGTTCTCAATTCTGTTGTACTGGTCTATGTGTCTGTCATTGTACCAATACCATGCAGTTTTGACTACTGTGGCTGTATAGTAGGTTTTGAGATCTGGGAGCATGAGACTTACTACTTTCTTCTTCTTCTTCAATGTTGTTGTTGTTACTAGGTGCCATTGAGTTGGCTCTGACTCATAGCAACCCTGCGTATAACAGAAAGAAACACAGCCCATTCCTGTGCTAGCCTTACAATCCTTGCTATACCTGAGCCCATTGTTGCAACCACTGTGTCAATAGTACTTTGCTTATCTGAGGTCTCTTTCCATATAAAATTAGTGATTGGTTTTTCCATATCCTTAAAGAATGTTGATGGGATCTGGATTGGGATTGCATTCAATGTATAGATTACTTTGGATAGTATTGACATTTTCACAATGTTCAATCTTCCAAGCCATGAATGTGGTATGTTCTTCCATTTATGTAGATCTCTTAGGGTTTCTTATTTAGTCTTTTGTGTCCCTAGTGAGATTTAGTCCCAAGTATTTTATTTTTTGGGGGGGCTGTTGTAAATGGTATTGATTTCCTTATTTCCTTTTCAGCAGTCTCTTTGCTGGTGTAGAGGAATCCAGCTGATTTTTGGATGTTGATCTTGTATCCTGCCATGATGCTAAATCTCTCAATTAGTCCCAGTAGTTTTTTTGCTGAGTCTCTTGGATTTTCTATGTATACAATTATATCATCAGCAAATAGGGATAGTTTTACTTCTTCCTTACTAGTTTTGGATGCCTTTGATTTCCCTTTCTTGCCTTATTGCCCTAGTTAGGACTTCCAATACAATGTTGATTAGAAGTGGTGATAGAGGGCATCCTTGTCTGGTTCCTGTTCTCAAGTGGAATGGTCTCAATCTCTCTCCATTGAGAATAATGTTGGCTGTTGGTTTTGCATATATGCCCTTTATTATGTTAATGAATGTCTATTCTATTCTTATTTTGCTGAGAGTTTTGATCAGGAATGGGTGTTAGATTTTATCAAATGACTTTTCTGGGTTGATTGTATGATTATATGGTTCTTTTCTTTTGTTTTATTTATGTGATGAATGACATTGATTGTTTTTCTAATGTTGAACCATCCTTGCATACCTGGGATGAACCCCACTTAGTCATAATGCATTTTTTTTTGGTATGTTGTTGGACTCTATTGGCTAGGATTATATTGAAGATTTTTGCATCTATATTCATGACGGATATTGGTCTGTAGTTTTCCTTTTGAGTGTTGTCTTTGCCTGGTTTTGGTAGCAAGGTTATGCTTGCTTCATAAAATGAATTTGGGAGGATTCCATCCTTTTCTATGTTCTGGAATAGTTTGAGTAAGATTGGTGGCAGTTCTTTTCTGGACTTTTGGTAGAATTCTCCAGTGAAACTGTCTGGGCCAGGGCTTTTCTTGGATGGCTACTCTGTGATTTATAATTTTCTTCCCAAGTTTAGAACAGTCCGTTCTATCTTGCAATTGTCTTGACTACCTCACCATTTAGAAGTTCTATAAATACACAATTTTTTCCCTCTTTTTGGTTTGTTGTTGTCCTCATTTGCCAATGATATCTCTGGTTCCCTATTTACAATCTTGTAGGCTTATTTACTTTGGATACTCCCATAACTGGGTTAGTTCCTGGGTTATGTCATCATGTGTGTTAATGGTTGGTTGGTGTTTGCTGTTGTTGGTTCTGTGTCCAAAGGACTGTCTTTGGCATTTCTTGTAAGGCTGGTCTGGTTTTAACAAATTCCCTTAATTTCTGCTTATCTGGAAATGTCCTAATTTTACCATCATATTTGAGGGACAGTTTTGCTGGGTATATAATTCTTGTTTGGAAATTTTTTTTCTTTCAGAGTTTCATATATACCATCCCATTGCTTTCTCGCTTGCATGGTTTCTGCTGAGAAATCAGAGCTTAGTCTTACTGGTTACCCTTTGTAGGCAACTTTTCTGTTTTCCTGTGGTGCTTTCAGGATTCTTTCTTTTTTTTTTTTTTTTTTTTTTTTTTTTGGGGGGGGTTTTATAAATTATTTTTTTTTTTTTTTTTTTTTTTTTTTCTTTAGTTGTGGTGAGTTTGATAATGATATGTCTTATTGATTTTCTTTTGGGGTCTATCCTGTTTGAGGTTTGTTGAACTTCTTGAATGGATATATTCTTGTCTTTCATCATATCCGGGAAATTCTCTTCCAACAAATCTTTGACAATTTTCTCTGTGGTTTTATTTGTCTCTTCCTGTCCTGGAATTCCGATGACACGTAGGTTATTCCTTTTGATGGTATCCCACATGAACCTTAGGCTTTCTTCATTTTGTTTTGATCTTTTTTCTGATTGATCCTTTTCCAAAGAAGTGTTGAGGTCTCTGTCTTTAATCTCACTAATTCTGTCTTCCATTGATTCAGTTCTACTCCTTTGGCTATTCAATGTGTTATCTATTTCTGAAAAATTAGTATTAATCTTCTGGATTTCTATCTGTGACTTGTATCATTTCTAATTTTTCATTTTATTCTTGTCTTTTGTTGTCTTTTGAAATTGTTCTAGGGTTTTCTCTGTGTTTTCCTCAGTTTGTCAGTGTTTTCCTTGATCTGTCTCTCAATCTATTGAAGGTACCTAAATATAATTCTTTTGAATTCCTTATCAGAGAATTCCAGTGTGACTTCTTCCTCTGGGATGTGTTCTGGGTCTGTATCCTGGTCCCTTGTTTCTTCTGTTATATCTCACTTCTTTGTGTGGACTGTGATGGTCTGTTGTCTCTGAGACAGTGTGATGTTTTTGTGTTTATGTTTCATTGATGATTGTATGTTTGAGTGATTCACCCAAGATTTTCATTTTCTTTAAATGTTTTCTGCGTAAGTAGATTACTGAACTCTTCTGTTCGCTAGTTGGCCGCACTTATGCATTCACCACTTATCTCCTTTCCAGTCATCAGTCTCCTGTATCTCAATGCTGTCCTTGGCAAGCAGAGCCTATTCTTAGGTGCCTGGATTTTGAATGAGAATGCTGTCATTTCAAATACCCAAAGTGACCACCACTTGTAAACATTCAAACTGGCTGCACCCTCCAGAGACCTAAAAGTCCACAGCTCACTTTATCTCCTTCTTTGCTGTTTCCTGTTTTAGTCATCAGACACCAGTGCTATTGTCCATGCAGCCTTTGGTGAAGCAGGGCCAATTTTTAGGTTAATTCTCAGGTCCCAGCACCACTTGGAAATATTCAGGCTGACCATGCTGTCCAAGATAGCTGACAATCTGTAGCTCTGTTTGTCTCCTTACTCACTGTTTTCATTCAGGTTTTTCTAGTAGTTGGTGTTTAACCCACTTCTGTATCCTTCCTTTTAAAGCTCAGGGCTCCAGGATTATCTTCTGTGTCTGTATCAATTGGTTTCTCTTTTCTTTGTTTAAGAGCTCTTACCAGAAGTCCCCAAGGAGAACTCACATTTATGTTACTTTATTTTCAAGGCCTTGTCCTTCATGCTTATTGTTGGCTTTCCCATGAACTAGGAGCTAGATGGCTTGAGTCTTTATTATTATTATTATTATATTTTAAGAGTTTGTTTTACATTCAACATTATGTGTACATTTAGTTTCACTCCTCATTTACCATGTCCAACCCTAACCCAGTCTCCTCCCCTTCCTGCCTAGTAACCCTCTCCCCATGCCCCTCATAGTTATGCACTCTTGTTTGTCTTGTATTTCCTCCATGTGAATGTTGCCCCTCTGGTGCCCCATGGTTAATTGCTCCACGGGATGCATTTCCAAAGAGTATGTGGGTGCATCACCCTGGGTTGTGTGGTCTGCATGTACATCTTGTTAACTATTGGGATGAGAGTCAGCCCCTGGGAGTGAGCTATATTCCAGGCCCAGAATGTGTCCCAGAACCATAGCATTGGGAGTCTCACCAGACTCCATCCAACCAGTAATTCTGGTCATTACTGAGTTTTTGGATTTTGTCCCACATTTTTCCTCCCACTCTGTCAAGGATCTCCAGATTTGATTCTTTCCTAGGTGGTTGACATTGGTAGCCGGGCACCATTTAGTTCTTCTGGTCTCGAGGGCCATTGTATCCTAGGGCTGACTGTTTCCAAATGCCCTTGTTATTTTGCACTCTTCTTCACTTCCAATGATAGGAGACCATTAGGTGCATCTTAGATGACTGCTTGACAGATTTTAAGATAGATGGCTTGAGTCTTTGAGGTGAAATTACATGGCAACTGATACTTCGATTTCATAGACACTCACCAAGAGCTACGCTGTGTCCTAGCACATTAGAGAAAAGATTCCCATCTCCAGGAATTCGTATGAAAAAGAGAAAGAGAGAGGC
>NW_006921619.1:1955545-1956785 GCF_000298275.1 Orycteropus afer afer
GAGAGAGAGAGAGAGAGAGAGAGAGGAGCCTACAGATATATATATATACATATATATATACATACATACATACATACCCAGGACAAGAGACCTTATTATATACAACAAGGTGCCTGTTTATGATCAAATTTTTGGTTGCTTTTTCTGATGGCCATGCAAAAAAGTAAATCTTCAATTGCTTGGCCCTTGCATTTAAAGTTGTATACAAAGTATTATATGACTGATTGGTGTTTAGCTGTTGGAAACATTTTAGGCAGTGGTTATGTACACAAGACTAATTTCACTAATTAATCCACACCAAAGTGTGAGCAATAGGCATGTTTTTACAATTAGGATGTAATTTTTAAAAATCCTTAATTGGCTACATTTAGAGACACAGCAGTTGTGGATTTACCATACAATAGGAAAAGATGTTATTCAAATTGAGTAAATGTAAATTTCTATTTGGGCAAATAAATTAATATCTGGCAAATGAAACCTACAGTTGCGTCAGAAATAGGGATTTGCATATGAATGATTTTTCTAAGCAACTATATGGATTGTAGTTGTATGGGCATTAAATTATAGAGATCTCAAATTACTTTGCATAATTGGTGCAACAGCATCATATTACTTCTGCTAACTTTTAATTCTGATGTTGGTGGTTGTGGTAGGCAAAATAATGAAGATCTCTACATCCGGATCCCCAAACCTATGAATATGTTACCTTACATGATTAAAGATTTTAGATGGAGAGATTATCCTGAATTATGTTGGTGAGCCCAATATAATCACAGGTGTCCTGATAAGCGAGAGAGGGAGGCAGGCGAGTCAGTGTCAGTGATGCGATGTGGGGAAAAACTCAGCCAGCCAGTGCTGGCTTTAAAGGTAGAAGTAGGGTCCACTAGCCAAAGAATGTGGGCAACATCTAGAAGCTGGAAAAGGAAAAGAAATAGATTATCCTCTCAGCCTCCAGAAAGTAACTCAGCCCTCTCAACACATTGATTTTATTTCCAACTTCTGACCTTCAGGATTCTAAGATAATAAATTAATGTTGTTTTAAGCCACTAGAATGGTACTCATTTGTTACAGCAGTAATAGGGAACTAATATAGCTTTTTCTTGGCTTCTCAGCATCTCACACATCTCACCTGTAAAGTCGTTATAATATTTGCTTTTTATTTTTGTAAGAATTAATGAGATAATGCATGTGCTGTGGTAGTGTAGTGCCTAATGCACTTGACTGCTAACCAGAAGGCTGG
>NW_006921619.1:1957098-1959564 GCF_000298275.1 Orycteropus afer afer
GGCACTATGCCACCAGCACTCCTTCTTTGCCAGTATAAGACTCAATAATTTAGAAATCTTCCCAAAATGCCTGTCAGTTAAGAACTAGTGACCAGAGGATGTGGAATATTCGCTGGGAAGCAGCTGTTAGGATGTATCCAAGCACCCAGAGAAAGGGAGTAAGTAAATGACCTGGACAGTAGAAAAGCCAAGAACACAACTGATATCAACAGGGCAGCAGAGATCCAATGGACAGGAAATTATCTTATCAGGGCTGAGGGAAACAAAATACTTGTGCTTATTAAAGAAGGAAAAGACAAAAAGCCAAACCTATCGCAGTTGAGTCTATTCTGACTCATAGCAACCCTATTAAGACAGAGTCGAACCACCTATAGGGTTTCCAAGACTGTAATCTTTACAGAAACAGACTGCTTTCTCTTTCTCCCATGGAGTGGCTGGTGGGTTTAAACCACACCTTTTGGAGAACAGCCTGGTGTTTAACCACTGCACTACCAGGGCTCCTTTTAAAAGAACAAGACAGAGTATTTACAGCAAAAGGAAAAAAAAAAAAAGTCTAATACCACTAAACCTCTTCAATACTGTTTCCTAAAAAGATAGGCAGACAGATTTTTTTTTTTTTTTTTTTTTTTTGCCTAGAGGTATTCCAGCATTGAATTAATTGAAAAGAAAGAAAAGATGAAAATCAATTTAAATATTCAACAGCTAGGGAATGATTAACTAAAATATGGTTTAACAATAGAGTTGGATAGTTTAATTAAAATACTTATGAAAAGTTTCTAATAACCTTTGGGTAAAAATCGGTACTTGTATGGAGTATAATCACAAATAAAGAAAAATAAATAAATAAAATCACTTCTGAAAAAACCAAGAAGGATATCTCTAAATGGTGGAGTAATGTTGATTTTTTTCCCTTTTTCAATTTTCTGAAACATGCATTATTTTTTTTAGGTGCTGTCAAGTTGGTTCTAACTTACAGCAACCCTTTGCACAACATAACAAAACATTGCCCAGTCTTGGGCTATCCTCACAATCAATGCTATGTTTGAGACCATTATTGCAACCACTGTGTTAATGCATCTCCTTGAGGGTCTTCTTGTTGGCGGTCTTCTTTTTTTTTTTTGCTGACCCTCTACTATACCAAGCATGATGTCCTTCTCCAGGGACTGGTCCCTCTTGATAACATGTCCAAAGTATGTGAGATGAAGTCTTGCCATCCTTGCTTCTAGGGAGGATTGTGGTTATACTTCTTCCAAGTCAGATTTGTTCATTCTTCTGACAGTTAGGTATATTCAATATTCTTCATCAACACTATAATTCAAATGCACCAATTGTTCTTTGGTCTTCCATATTCATTGTCCAGCTGATACTGACTCAGGTCCTCAAAGTGACTTATTTGCTTTTTAACACTTTAAAGAGGTCTTTTGCAGCAGATTTGCCCAATGCAATATATTGTTTGATATCTTGACTGCTGCTTCCATACGTGTTGATTGTGGATCCAAGTAAAATGAAATCCTTGA
Source organism: Orycteropus afer afer (assembly GCF_000298275.1). NCBI lineage: Eukaryota > Metazoa > Chordata > Mammalia > Tubulidentata > Orycteropodidae > Orycteropus > Orycteropus afer. The sequence continues at coordinate 1,958,616 of NW_006921619.1, forward strand.
CAACTCCAATCTTTTCTCCAATTATCATGATTTTGCTTGTTGATCCAGTTGTGAGAATTTTTCTCTTCATTATATTGAGGTGTGATCCATACTGAAGACTAATCTTTGATCTTCATCAGTAAGTGCCTCAAGTCCTCTTTGCTTTCAGCAAACAAGGTTGTGTCATTGCATATCACAGGCGGTTAATGTTTCTTCCTCCAGCCCTGATGCTGTGTTCTTTTTCATATAGCCCAGCTTCTTGGATTATATCCTCAGCATATAGATTGAATAAATATGATGAAAGGATACAACCCTAATGCACACCTTTCCGGATTTTAAACTGTGGAGTATCCCCTTATTCTCTTTGAATGACTCCCTCTTGGTCTATGTGCAAGTTCTACATAAGCACTATTAAGTCTTCTAGAATCCTCATTCTTCACAAAGTTATACATAATTTGTTCTGATCCACTGAAACTTGTCTACTTGTGGGTGACCCTGCTGGTATGTAAAATACCAGTGACACAGCTTCCAGCATCACAGCAACACGCAAGCCACCACAGTACGACACACTGATAGACAAGCTGACATACATTGCTTTCTGTAATTTTCTCAAAACAATATAAAATTTTAAAAATTAAACTGTACTCCTAAAATAGGAGCACTGGTAGCATAGCGCCTAAGGCATTCTGCTAACCAGAAGGCTGGCAGTTCAAGCCCACCAGCCACTCTTTAGAGGGAAAATTGAGCAAGCTACTTCCATAGAGATTCCACCTCAGAAACCCAAGGAATGAGTGACTGGAATACAACAATGATTAAAATATAGTGGTTGACCTTTGGGAATTTACTAGCTAGTGGGCACAAAATATAAATAAACATCACAGTACCCTGACTGAGGAATAAAGATAAGACTAGAGAAGGAGCTCTGGTAGCATAGTATCTAAGGCACTTGACTGATAATCAGAAGGCTGGC
>NW_006921619.1:1960079-1967996 GCF_000298275.1 Orycteropus afer afer
ACCTAGTCATATGATGGTTTGATAGAAAAGTAATTAATTAATGTTTACTCTAAATTCAAATGTTCTAGAATCTTGAAGCACACCCATCTGAAGGTGATTCTCTCATTGATCATATGCACAGGGATGAGATTTTAAAGGGACACTGACTGGCCTGCTGCTTGTCCCAGTCAGATACCTGGGATGAATTTTAAAGCAGCACTATTACTCTAGGATTCCAATTTAGAAGTTGAGACTGACTTTCTCCAAACTTAAAGGCTTCCCTCATCCATCTTCTTTAATTTTTATTTGGTATTGGTGGCCATGTTGTCTCCCTCACAAAGTCATAACTGTTAAGCAAGTAAGAACTATGTCTTCTTTTTTGTTTGTTTGTTCCTTTCCTTTCTATTGTATTTGAGAATAGAAGGACAACCATATCTTAGTTTCCCAGTGCTGCTGCAATAGAAGTACTGCAAGTAGATGGCTTTAAAGAACAGAAATGTGTTTACTCATGGTCTGAAGGCTAAAAGTCCAAAGGATGATGTTCACCAAGAAATTATCAAAATTTCTATTGAAGAAAATTTAATGAGGAAAAGGTTTTCTAAGTAACAAATTAAGTGATGCCAAAATAATTATCTAAAGATGGGCATTTCTGTTAGGAAGTATTAGATGTTGTGGAAATTTTAAACTCCAAGTTTGTACTATGTTTTAAATTCAATGCATTTGAAGAGAGGGAGAAAAGAAACTCTCAAGGAAGGGGATGGGTTGGAATGAGCAGAGTCCTGTGTCAGCACCATGTTTAGCCAAGCAGCAGTGGGACTTCCATGAAAGGTGGCCAAGGACATAAGCAAAAATGAAACTGACATCAGTTAGCATGGCTTATTCCTATATATATTAAAATATTTTTAAAATATTTGCTCTGTGCTGGGCACTGTTCTATATGCTAGGACAATGGATGTGGACAAAATAGTTTCTGGCTATAAACAGATTAGTTCACTTCCCTGCTTAAAACTGCATTGGCTTCCTGTCTAACTCCTAAAAACCACACTCCTGACTTTGGCTTACAAGGTTCTGTGTAATCTGGCCCTTGCCACCTCTCTGACCACATCTCCTGTCCTCTCCTCCTTAGCTCGCTCTGCTCTAGTCATGAAAGGACTCTGCATTCAGTATTCCTCTGCCAGGAAAGCTGAGGCTCAGGGCAGGGGACAAGGCTTTGAGAGTCACTATCTATTAAGCCTTTAACCTATGCTAGGCACTCTGCTGAATGCTTGACAAACATGATTAGATTTAAGGTTTATGTCAGACAATAAAGACAGTTGAAACTGCTCCTTTCTCTTTTTTTTTTTTTTTACTTTTATTTGCATTTTATTTTATGCTGAATATACCCCAAGCCATACGCTTCTATTTCTTCAGTTTCTTCTGGGATATCTTTTTCTTTTGTGCAACCTCCTCCTCTGGTTTAGGAACAATTTGCTCCTTTTCAGTAAGGATCATCTCAATGTGGCAGGGAGAGCTCATATATGGGTTGATCCAACCATGAGCTCTGTAAGTGCGGTGGCGCATCTTTGGGGTTTTGTTCACCTGGATATACTTAATGACCAGAGAAACTACATCTAAACCCTTACGTTCAGCATTACTCTCTGCATTTTTAAGCATATGCAGCAAAAATTTGGCAGTCTTTTTGGGCCACCAACCCTGTACCCAACCCCATTGTTTGGCCTGGACACACCTACCAACTCCACCATTGTAACGTCAGAATGCCACACACTTTTTTTGCAAAATGACATCTTTCAAATACTTGGTGGCTTTTTGGATATGCATACCCTTGATGGCCTGGACAGTTTCACAGGTATTCTTAAAATGGACCCAAAGATTTGAACCTCTTGATTTGCATGATTTTGTGGGGTTTTCTGGGTCAGGTGAGTAGCAAACCATTTTACAAAATCACCTCAGGCCACTTATGGGAAGAGCTGAAACTGTCCCTATTATTTTTATTAGTAGTTATTAAATGTTATTAGTAGCATTTGCTTATTATTGTCTTCTTATTAAAGAAGAGAAATTAGGTGACTATCTCATGATCACTCAATTAGGAGTTGGTAGAACCAAACCACTATGCTCTAAAGATCTCCTTGACCTTGACTGCTCTATTGAAATATTGAAATGAAGAAAAACTTCACTCCACAAAGCATGAAAATTTGTCTACCAGACCCTTCATTCATGTTAGCATAATTACCTTGAGTTTCTACTTAGATGCAAAGCCCATGGATGGATATGTGGATAATGGATAAATCAGCTCTTCAAGGAATTTTCCACTTAGTACAGTTATTATATAGATGTAAATCCTTCAGATGCCTTTATAAGTCTGAAGAATGAACTGTTCTATAACTGACTCCTAGTTCAAGATGATTATCTGAACCTAAGTATTTAATTTTTCTTCTTTCCAAATTATCATTGCAATAAATAAGGAAATGCAAAGTAGGAGGAGATGGAAGGAAAAGGGAAAAAAAAAAAAAAAAACCTGTGTCAGCCCTGGAAAGGAGGAAAGGATAGACTAGAAGCTTAGAGTAATTTCTGGATGATATCCTGAAAAATAGAATCACTTATTTAAATATGTATGGAACTTCATATCCAACCAACAGAGGATACTTATTTTTTTAATATTAAAAGAAAGTTTAAGAAGTTGCTTATACAGCAGACCAGCTATTCATCAAAACCTCTTTATTACTGGCTAAGTTTTTCTTACCATAGGCATGTGTCATTTTGATGAAAATAAAGGATTATTTATTAGGTTGCCCCCAAAAATGTAGAGACCAATAGAGGGTTGCCAACTTTTATTAATAAATAAATAAATAAAAGTTGCTTATATTCTATATTGCAAAGAAAGATTATATACCAAAAGGTAGGAATATGATGCAATAAACCAGAAATAAAAAATACAACAATATAAAGCCACAAAAAGACTTAACAGTCTGTTAAAAAATACTTGAGTCAAAGATGAACTAAAAACTCCAGAGATTACTGAAAATAAATACTAAAATTTACAAAATTCAGCTACTGATTCACACAGAGAAAAAATAATAAATTTAAGTGTCTTTATTGTTAAACAAAGAAGAATAAATAATTAAATGAGCATTTGAATTAAGAACTTTAAAAACACCCAAACCAGTATGAGAAAAACACAGACATCATTGATGAATAAAGCAGTAATTACTGAATTAGAGAAAAAGGGTTGAGTTTATAATATTACAGTTCATTTTTTGAAAAGATCAGTAAAATAAACAAGCTTCAGTCTAGGTTACTAATGAAAAGTAAATGAATAAACAAAAATTGTCTATCAGTTTGTCAGACTGTGGTGGCTTGCATGTTGCTGTGATGCTGGAAGCTATGTCAATGATATTTCAAATACCAGCAGGATCACCAATGGTGGACAGGGTTCAGTGGAGCTTACAGACTAAGATAGACTAGGAAAAGGACCTGGCGATCTAATTCTAAAAAAAAAATTAGCCAATGGAAACCTTATGAATGGCAGTAGAATATTGTCTGATATAGTGCTGGAAGATGAGCCCTTGGGTTGGAAGGCACTAAAAATGTAGCTTGGAAAGAGATGCTTCTTTACAGTCATCCTTTAGATGACTGGATGGATGGAGTAAAGCTTTTCAGGACCTTCATTTACTAATGTGGCATGACATGAAATGAGAAAAAACTGCAGCAAGAATTGGAATGAGAAATGTACAGAATAAGAATCTAGGGAAATTGGAAGTTGTCAAAAATGAAGTGGAATGCAAAAAGATAGATATCCTAGGTCTTGGTCAGCTGAAGTGGGTTGGTATTGACAATGACACTGAGAATGACACATTGAAGAGATATGACATCATATTCATCATCAAAAAAAAAAAAATCACTGCAAGGTCTATCCTGAAGTACAATGATGTCAGTGATAGATAATATCCGTACACCTAAGGAAGACCAGTTAATACAACTATTATTTGAATTTACACATCAACCATTAATGCCAAAGAAGAACTTGAAGGTTTTTACCAACTTCTGCAGTTTGAATTTGATCAAACATGCAGTGAAGACACATTGATAACTAGTGGTTAATTGGAAACAAAGAAAAGTTGGAAACAAAGAAAAGACTCAGTAGTTGGAAAATAAGACCTTGGTGATAGAAATAACAACAGAGATTGCATGATGGAATATTGCAAGACTAACAACTTATTCTTTGCCAATAGCTTTTTTTAACAACATAAACAGTGAATATACACATAGACTTAACCAGATGAAACACATAGGAATCAAATTGACTACATTTGTGGAAAGAAGCAATGGAGAATCTCAATATCACCAGTCAGAACAAGGCCAGGGGACACAACTGCAGAACAGACTGTCAGTTGCACCTATGCAAGTTCCAGGTGAAGCTGAAGAAAATTAAAACAAAGTCCACAAGAGCCAAAGTTCAAGTTTGAGTATATCCCACCTGAATTTAGAGACTGTCTCAAGAACAGGTTCTACATAAAGCCAGATGAGTTGTAGGATGACATCAAGAAGATGATACATGAAATAAAAAGTCATTAAAAAGATCAAAAAGAAAGAAAAAACCAAAATAGATATCAGAAGAGACTCTGAAACTTGCTCTTGAACATAGACTAGCTAAAGCAAATGGAAGAATGATGACGTAAAAGAACTAAACAGAAGATTTCAAAAAGTGGCTTAAGGAAACAAAGCAAAGGATTATAGTGAAATGTGTAAACACCAGGAGTTAGAAAACCAAAGGGAATGAATGTGCTCAGCATTTCTCAAGCTCAAAGAACTGAAGAAAATATTCAAGCCTTGAGTTTCAATACTGAAGGATTCTATAGCCAAAATATTGAATGATGCAGGAAACATCAAAAGAAGATGGGAGGTATACACAGAGTCACTGTACCAAAAAGAATTAGTCAACATTCAGCCATGTCAACCATGTAATATATGATGAAGAACTAATGATACTGAAGGAAGAAGTCCAAAATGCACTAAAGGCATGGACACAAAACTAGTCTCCATGAATTGATGGAATACTAATTGAGATGTTTCAACAAATGGATGGAACAGTGGAAGCACTCACTCATCTATGCCAAGAAATTTAGAAGACCACTACCTAACCAGCTAACTGGAAGAGATACATATTTGTGCCCATTCCAAGGAAAGGTGATCCAACAGAATGCAGAAATTATCAAAAAATATTATCAATATCACAGACAAGTAAAATTTGGCAATAATTTCAGCAGTACATTGGCAAGGAACTGCCAGAAGTTCATGCTGGATTCAGAAGACAATGTGGAATTAGGGCTATCATTGCTGATGTCAGATGGAGCTGGGCTAAAAAACAGAGAATACCAGAAAGATGTTTACCTGTGTTTTATTGGCCATGTAAACTCATTCAACTATGTGGATTATAACAAATTATGGATAACATTGGGAAGAATGGGAATTCCAAAAAACTTAATTGTGTTCATATAGATTCTATACATAGACAGTCATTCAGATTGAACAAGATAATAGTACATGGTTTAAAATCAAGAAAGGTGTGTGTCAGGGTTGTATCCTTTCATCATATTTATTTAGTCTGCATGCTAAGCAAATAATCTGAGAGGCTGGGCTATGTTAAGAAGAACACAACATCAAGATTGAAAGAAGACTCATTAACAACTTGTGATATGCAGATGACACTACCTTGCAAAACAGACTGTCAATTGTGAAAGTGAAGAAGACTGGAAACATTTACTTATGAAAATCAAAGACTACAGCTTTCTGTATGCATTACACCTCAACAGAAAGTAAACAAAAGTCGTCACAACTGAACCAATAAGCAATGTCATGCTAACTGGAGAAAATATTGTTGTTTTCAAGGATTTTAGTTTACTTGGATCCACAATCAATCAATGTCCATGGAAGTAACAGTCAAGAAATCAAGATATATTTCATTTGGCAAAAGATCTCTTTAAAGTGTTAAAAAGCTAAGATGTCACTTTGAGGACTAACATGTCCCTGATTTTTGGTCACCTCATACGCAAGGAAAAAATGACAATGAATAAAGAAGACTGAGGAAAAGCTGAGGCCTTTGGTGTTGAAGAATACTAAATATACCACGGACTGCTATGTTATTGTTGTTGTTATGTGCCGTCAAGTTGGCCCCGACTCATAGCAATCCCTCCTTGGGTTTTCGAGGCAGTATCACTACGGAAATAGCATTGCCCAACCTTCCTTCCGAGGAGTGGCTGGTGAGTTTGAACCGCCGGCCTTCTGGTTAGCAGTCAAGTGCTTTAGCCACTATGGTACCAGAGCTTCTATGGACTGCTATAGGAGTCAACAAACCTGTCTTGGAAAAAGTATAGTCAGAATGCTCCTTTGAAATGAGATTTCAAAAAAAAAATCACATTCAAAAATCTGATTTTTTGAATGTGAGATTTTCTCACATACTTTGGACATATTATCAAGTGGGATAAGTCCCTTAAAAAGGATATCATACTTGGTAAAGTTGTTGTTGTTGTTGTTATGTGCTGTCGAGTCGGCGCCGACCCATAGCGACCCCTCCTTGGGTTTCCAAGGCAGTATCACTACGGAAGTAGATTGCCCAACCTTCCTTCCGAGGAGTGGCTGTTGGGTTTGAACCGCCAGCCTTCTGGTTAGCAGTCAAGTGCTTTAGCCACTATGCTACCAGAGCTCCTACTTGGTAAAGTAGAGGGCCAATATAAAAGAGGAAGACCCAATGAGATGGATGGATTCAGTGGCTGCAACAGTGAGCTCAACCAGCATAGATGGTGACGATGGGCCAGGACTGGACCATGTTTTGTTTGTTATACATAGGATCATTAGGAGTTGGAAACATCTCAACTGCACCTAACAACAGCAGATATTAGAAATGGAACTGTATGCTAAATTATGAAAGAAATTTGGAAATTAAAAGTACTGTGTTATTCTATAATGATAAAATAAAAATATTAATGAAAAGATGAGTTCCAAAGAAAATATAAACTATTAAAATTCCCTAAAGAATGAACTTGCTATTTTTATTTAGAATTTTTGACTCTATATTTATGAATAAGTATTTTTAGAAGTGTTATTAGTTTTATGACAGCTTTTGCAGTTTCTTCTGTATTTCTTTCAGTTTTTATTTCTTCCCTAAATTCTCAACCCCAATCTGAAAAGCATAAAGTAAAGAAAAGATCTTAATTGATCTGTATTTTTCTGTTTTATTATTAGTGAGATAGAAGTTTTCTTATCTACTTGATATCAGTTTGTTTTCTCCTGTGAATTGCCCATTATCATTCATTAGACTATTTCCTATCAAATAATTACTTTTTTTCTAAAAATCACTTTCTGTATGGTTAATAACTCTTTGTCTATATATTAAAAGTATTTTTTCTTAATGTAGATTTTGCCTTTTAATTTTCTAATTGTACTTTTTGTCCACAAAAGTTCAATGTTTGTGTAGTAAAACATTTAAATAATTTTTTTCTTAACCACTGATATTTTTGTTAGAATGCCTTTCACATCTAATTACTGCATAAGAATTAATCTTCATTTTAAAGCCTTGGCATATTTTCATACATAGCATTAACATTTTTATTCCATCTGGAATTTACCTTTGTGTAAGGTGTGAGGTAGGGATCTAGCTCCCCCCCCCCATTAGTTATTCCAAGACCATTTATCAAGTGGTCATTTTATCTACCAATTAAAAGTTCCACCTTATATGTATACTAATATCTTAAATATTCTAAAGACTATTTCTTGATTCAGTTAAGAATCAGACTAATTATTATGACACTCTTCCAGTTATTACCATTATGTAACAAAATGTTTTAGAAAGGAAACCCCTCTTCCTTATTTAAAAAAAAAAAAACAACTATTCTCCTGGACTTTTCCAAATTTTTTTTCTTTTATTATTTTTTTTTTTTCCAA
>NW_006921619.1:1968096-1980568 GCF_000298275.1 Orycteropus afer afer
TATTTTTACAGTATTGAGACTTATCATCCAATAACATAGGATCTCTACTTATCCAAACCTTCGTTTTTGTCTGACAGTATAATTTTATTGCAACTATACAAGCCACTAAGGCTAATAATGCTGCTGTGAATCAGCTCAGAACTTCTTAGCAGCTGATGTAAAAAGATAAGTGTGATGAGTTATGTAATTTTCATTGCCTGACAAAAGGAAATATGTGAATTTATGGAAAGGCAATTTTTTCTTTTAATCTCTTAAATAATTTTATTGGTTAAACTTTAGCACTGATCACCTTAATAACTGACAGTCATATGTTTCTTTCTTGTATAGGTCCTTGGGAGGGAAATCAATATGACAGAATATAATTGAGAACATATATTGGGAGGAGGAGTTAGAAGAAGGTTAAGTAATTGGGCTTCACAAAATTTTCTGGAAGTAAAATTTGAATCAAGGATAGAATCTAGAATACTTTCAAGAGTAAATGAAAAGAATGTATCTCTAACTTTTTCCTCTGATAGCAAATCACTTAGTTAGGCTTTTAAGCAGATCTTCATGAATTTTCAGAAGCTGGCTATCAGTTTCTCCTTGAACACCCTGCCAGAGCAGAGCCTAGAGCATAAGACATGTCAGATAATGAAGTAGTTAGATTAGATCTAAAGCCAGTGTTTTCAAGTATATGAGTAAGTAAAAGTCCTTCCTTTTACATCATTTCTCAGATATTTCCTCTGACTTCTCTAAGTGTTTACTATATGCTAGGCACTATTCTAGGCACTTTATAATCATAATCTTATTGAATCCCCACAAAGACTTGAAGGTATTACTATTAATCCCATATTGTTGATGAGAAACTGCCCCAATTCACACAACCAATCAATGGTGGAGCTAGAGTTTAATTTTATATTTGTGTGATCATTAAGCCTATGATCCCAACTACCCTGTATCACCTCCTTTCCTAAATCCAATACTTAGACAATCCACAATAAGTGTCATCAGTGTTCACCTTGATACAAAGAACATATTAAAGGCGGAGAGGAGGCTTTGTCTACTCAGTTCTAACATGTGAACTTTTGCATTTTATAGTTAGATAATGCATCTCAAACTTTGATGTCCACATAACTCACCTGGTGATCTTGGTAAAATGCAGATACTGATTCAGTAGGTCTGGGGTGGGGCCCAAGAGCCTGAATTTCCAACAACTTCCCAGATGATGCTGATGCTATGGTTCCACAGATGACATTTTGGATAAAAAGGATCATCAACAACTTACAGTTCTCTAAATAAGGGGTGGACTGGGATAGGATGCAGTTAGTAGGTACTAAGTGTTAAAACATGGTCCCTGTTCCTAGCCTAGTGCAGTGATTCTCAGCTCTGGTTTCTCAGTAGAATCATAGTAAGGGGAAAGGAATGTTAAAATATGATGCATCTTTGGTCTTATGCCAGAGATTTTGATATAATAAGCATGGAGTGTGGCCTGGTTATTGATTGTTTTATATTTCCCAGTTGATTCTATTTTGAAGTCAAGGTAGAGAAGCACTGATCTAGTGGGAGAGGTTTGAAAAAGCTTGGCAGGTTTGGGGAATGGAGGAATCTCCATGGTCCTAAGCTTAAGTGAATAGGCTTTTGAGCCTAGAAGTATACCTGAACTTATTTTTAGAATTATAATTTGGCAGCAGTGTCAAGATAAAACAGACTTCAGGAAGACTGTTTAGGAGATTATTTCAGTAATTCTGGCAAGAAATGAAGAGGACCTAGAGTAAGACAGCAGTGAGGAAGGGATGGGGTCAAGAGAAATTCAAGATACAGAATTGACAGCATTTGACACTGATTAATTGTGAGGAGCAAAAAAGACTTTGGAGCATAACTGCTAATTTCTGACTTGGGAAGCAGGGGCATAAGGGAAAGCAAAATGATTGGCTTTGGCTATATTGAGTTTGAAGTGCTTTTGAAATATGGGCAGAAATGTCCAATAAGCTGTTAAAAAGAGGGCTTAAGTGAGAAATCCAGGCTGATGATAGAAATTTGACATTCATAAAGGTGGTAGTTGAATTTAACCTGACTTTATCGGTTACTTAACTGTGTGACTTTGGACAGGGGGTTTAACTGCTCTGTGCCCAGTTTTTACACCTGTAAAAGGAGAATAAGAGTAGTGTTTGGTTTTAAGGATTAAGTGAGAAAATCAAATCTGGAATATAATAAGCATTCAAATATTAGCATTCAGAAATAATTATCATCGTTATCATTCCAAACCTTTAAACACCTTGTTCCTGAAGCATCTCATCTAAAAAAAAATGAGATGTATATTTTATTTTGTAATTTCTTCCACCATCAAAATGTTATTTAGAGCAGCATCTCAAGAGAGACAAAAACATTGTGAAAATCTGAAAGCACTTTATGAGCACGAGATAAGCAAGGATGTATAAGAGAAGCAGAATAAAAGCATGGGATCCCTTGGCTGAAACCTTCTTGTGGTCTCTTTTCTAGTCTTCTTTGACACTCATCATTTTCCAGGAGCTCCAATTTCCCATTGAAAATTAATGCCAGACTTATTTCTGCTCTGGTAAAATTGGCTTCATTTTTAATTACTAAAACCAAGCTCTGACTTTTCATTTGCACTTGTTTCACACCCATTCCTTGCCCCACACCGCAACTACATTTATTCAGTAAGTGTATTGCTGTAAAAGGATACATACATCTGCTATTAAAAGTAGATTCATTTAAAGTACTAGGGAAATTTCAGTGGGTCTACTTTGAAATGAGAGGTACTTTTATAAAATAAATAATCCACTCAATTTATCTTCTTTATAAATTGAAAAAATCATACATATCTTCATTGTGCTTACTTACTATATGATAATGAGGTTACATCCATTTTGGTTTGAAGATTTTAATGTAGAAGAATCCAGTGGGCAGGGGCAGAAGCAATATGTGTGTGTATGTGTGTGTATACATACATATATATATATGTATACACACACACATATACATATATACATATACATATATACATATATATACATATATACATACACACACACACACACACATACACACACAGGAGCTCTGGTAGCATAGTGCCTAAGGCATTTGACTGCTAACCAGAAGGCTGGCGGTTCAAACCCACCAGCCACTCCTCTGAAGGAAGATTGGGCAATCCTACTTCTGTAGGGATACTGCCTCAGAAACCCAAGGGGGGGGTCGCTATGAGTGGGGCCAGACTCGATAATACATAACAACAACATACACACACACACACACACACACATATACATATAAGAGTGCATCAATTGCAGATCTGGCTCAAAGCACAAATAAAGACAAAATATAATGTTCGTTAATATCCAAGTCATAGAGTTCATCTTTACTTCCTTACTACTGTATTTCACAATAGCTCTTCATTTCTCAACTACAATTTAAGAGCTGCAGTATTGCACTTTGACTCATGTTTCTATAGCTTGAAATTGGTTAGGATGGGGATGGCAGAGGAATGCTCTTCTGAGACAGGACTCTGGGCTCCTGAGACTTTGTTAAATGTTCTGCCCAAGGTTTTCTCCATCATGGCAGGGCCCTGTTTCACATCTTGCTACCTACCCAGAATAGGAAGGTGCTTATTCCTGCTTATGCTGAGATCCTAACATTCACATGTCAGGGTTTCATCTTAACTTTTCCCTGAGTAATACATTCATCTCTCAGAACACATCTCACCCAAGTGGAGATATTAATGAGAATTCCTGGGATTTGGGGACCTTCACTCTCCAGTGTCTATAAGACGAGAACCAAGTTAGTATTTTTGTCCCATATTCTACTTTTTTCTTTTCTTTTTGCCTTGGGTGGGTTTTTGTTTTTATTAATTAATAATATGAGTGTTGTTATCCTTGACTCAAAAACTCACTGTCATCAAGTCAATTCTGACTCATAGTGACCCTCCGCCCCCCAATTGTGTTTCTAGGGCTCCAAATCTTTACAGAAGCAGACTACCTGATCTTTCTTCCATGGAGAGCTGGTGGGTTTGAACCACCAAACTTTTGGTTACCAGCCAAATGCTTTAACCACTGCACCACCTCTGGTGGGGTAGTGCCTAAGGCATTTGACTGTTAACCAGAAGACTGGCAGTTCAAATCAACCAGCCACTTCTCGGAAGGAAGAGTGGGCAATCTACTTCTGTCGAGATACTGCCTTGCAAACCCAAGGAGGAGTTGCTATGAGTCCAGTTGACTCAATGGCAGTGACTTTGGTTTTTGGTTTGAGTTGGCTGCTACTTGTGATTTTGTTTTGTTTTTTATATTGTTGTTTATTGTTTTAATACTATATCAAATATTTTGATAGAAAGATTTTTGTGATCTGGCTTCATTTCACTATCTTATCCCCACATTTTTACTTTTAAAATACAACTCTGAAATCCTCATGCAAAATCATTATAGAAACCAATAGAGACAGTAAGAAGTGAATAAATTTGTGATTTTAGAAAAAGCATTGGCAGCACTTGGTAATGTATTAGATGAGGAACTGGATGACAGGAGTCTCCAAGAAAACACACTGCTTTTAGAAGGAGAAATTGTGTGTATAAACAAGTGTTAAAGCCCTTTATCAAATATTTGCCTAGGAGATCTTGGTCAAATCAATTCTGAAGATGAAGGACTAGCTACTGAGTGATCTGTGCCAGGCCATGAGCTATCCCTTTGATCCTCACCAGATCCCTGTGAGCATGGTGCTGTGCACCTTGCATCCTCACACATCACAGATACATTATAATATGGAGTTCAGATGGAGGGCAGGTGGAGAGGGGAGTGAGGACAGCTAGTGAGCATCACCATGACCTTTGCACTGCACTGCTGTTGTTGTTTGCCGTCGAGTTGGACCTGACTTATAGCGACCCCTCCTTAGGTTTCCAAGGTGGTATCACCATAGAAATAGATTACCCAACCTTCCTTCCGAGGAGTGGCTGGTGGGTTTGAACCACCAGCCTTTCATGGTTAGCAGTCAAGTTCCTTAGGCACTACGCCACCAGCACTCCTTTGCACTGCACTAGGTACTTTATGTCACCTCATTTTATCCTGAAAACTACCATGAAATATTATTTTTATCTCTCTTTTTTTCTTTTTTTTTTAGAAGTGTTATTTATTTATTTACTTAATTATAATTTTGGTGACAGTTTACAGAGCAAATTGTTTTTCCTTAAACAATTTATACACATTTTGTTTCATAGCATTAGTTGCAGTTCCCTTAATGTAGCAGTACTCTTCCTGTTTCCTTCCTGGGTTCCCCATTTCCATTCATTTTTCTTTCCTGCCCCTTCCTGCCTTCTGATATTTGTTTTTGGTCTCATATAGTTGATTATTTTGAGGACTATCTTCCTCATGAGGTTGTTGTTCACTTTATAGTCTTATTGGTCGTTTGGCTGCAAAGTGATCCCTGAGAGTGAGTTCAGTTCCAGGTGTGAAGGGTGTCTTTGGGCCACTGTCTCAGGGTTTCTACCAGTCTCTATCAGACCAGTAAGTCTGGGCTTTTTTATGATTTTGAATTTTGTTCTACATTTTCCCTCCATTCTGTCCAGGACTTTCTGTGGTCCCTATCAGTGTTGATAATGGTAGCTGGGCACCATCTAGTTCCAGTCTCAGAGTAATGGAGGCTGTGGTTCCCATGGTCCATTAGTCCTTTGGACTAATTGTTTTTATGAGTCTGATTTTCTTCACTTTTCTTTCTTCCAGATAGGGAGAGACTATTATAGTTGTATCTTAAATGGCTTCTCACTAGCTTTTAAGATACCAATCTCTACTTACCACAGGAGGCTCTGCTTTTTTTCTTAATGAAGAAAGTGATGCTCAAAGAGGTTCGGTTAATTTGTCTGAGGTCATTAGGTGGCAGCCACAGTGTTGTCTAGGACTGCCTGGTACCCTAGTTCATGTTTTCTACCATACCATAATGTCTTCTCAAATCCTTCTCCTACTTTGTGGAAATATGGATTGTAATACACTTTATTATCATCTGAGTCCATCTTTTATGGTTTGTTGAACACCTATTCTAACTCATACACACAGGTATAGAATGAGAAAACCTGTTTCTTCTCACCAATGAGTGCAGTCATCCTAAACAGTAAACACTCATTTTTCAGAAATGTGGGCTTGGAGCCTTTCATCACCCAGAGGTTAAAAAAAAAGGAAACTGTTATCGCAGTGCTACAGCTATGGTTCATTGTCCACATTGGGCCATATTCAGTAATGGATTCCACCAGCACTGTGCTACAATACTTCTCCATACATTGGCTTCATTGGATTTTATCCCCTTTATCCTGTGTTTGTGGCTTCTCCACTATTATTGTTGAGCTCTAGGTAGAGAGGACTCATCTCAGCACCTCACTTAACAGGTCCAAAAGGAAATTAACAAAAGAATAAAAAATAGAGGTGGTAACCATTCTTTCCTTTGGAGATATTGCCACAGTGAATCCTTTCTGATATCCTGGAACTTTGGCCCTCTCACACAGACTCCAGCTTTCTTCCAAGGCATGGAGACAATGTGACTTCCCCTGGAGGCCCTGCCCAAAAGGGTTGTACAGGTCATGAATTAGCTAATCTGTGGAGGACAGATCAAAAGTAAAAAAACATAAATCTGTAATTAGCTAGTAATTTAAAAGTTCTAAACATTATATGTGTCTATACATATGTAAAAGGAGCTGTGGTGGGATAGTGCCTAAGGCATTTGACTGCTAACCAGAAGGCTGGCGGTTCAAACCCACCAGCCACTCCTCAGAAGGAAGACTGGGCAATCTACCTCTTCAGAGATACTGCCTCGGGAACCCAAGGAGGGGTCGCTATGAGTTGTAACTGACTCAAAGGCAGGGAGTTTTTTGTTTTGTTTTATTTTATACATATGTATATTGTATTAGGGGGTACTTTTGATACCTACTCTGAGTGTTATGTCACTGCATTTGTTTATAAATAAGCCAAGAAAAAAAGATTTGTTGTTGTTATGTGCCGTCCAGTCGGACCCGACTCATAGCTACCCCTCCTTGGGTTTCCAAGGCGGTATCACTACAGAAGTAGATTGCCCAACCTGCCTTCAGAGGAGTGGCTGGTGGGTTTGAACCTCCAGCCTTCTGGTTAGCAGTCAAGTGCCTTAGGCACTATGCTGCCAGAACTCCCAAGAGACAGCCCGGCTACCTGGCTGGGAGCGGCTGGTAGGTTTGAACTGGTGGGTTTGAACTGCCAGCCTTGGGTGGCCTGAGGCCATCCCCTAGGGCAGAAAAAAAGGGGAATAAATTTGAAAATGGTTGCTCCAGATGGTTACTGATGTGTGACAGTGTGTTTTGTGTGTATTTAATTGCTAAATTAGATGGGAAAAAAAAGGGGGAAAGCAGAGAAAAAGGGTGAGAAAAAATTCTTGCAAAGGAAGGAAGGAAGGAAGAGGAACAGCAGAAAATTATAGGGAGTAGAGATGTGTTTAAACATACTAAAAGCTGAGGGTGGGGTTAGGAAGTTAAGGAGACTATATAGAAAATGTCCATGGATTTGGCAATCCATGTAGGTCTGAAAACCATGCTTAGTACAAGGAGATCACAGAGAGACACAGGCATTGATAGGTATAAACCTACTTCTTGTCCCATTTCTGTGAGGCTGGGAAGGGAGCACCATGTCAGTATTCTAACAGGAAAGGCCCCTTTAGATCTACTCCTGGAGAATTTTTATAAACATACTTAACATTTAGATCTTTTAAGGGAAAGAGCAACTGATGCTGCTGAAAGTCAGTAAGAGGCAATAAAATAAGAATGCATAGTTCTAATGAAGCAAATCTGCAAGGAAGTGGATTTGTCCAGTCTCAATTCTGCTTTCTATTACTTGTAGAGTTGGTTTTCTTTTATGTTTTTAAGGAAAAGGATGTAGAATAGGATGAGAATATAAATTAAATTTTTGCTTTTGAGATCACAGTCAGGTCTAAAGGTTTACGAACCTAAGATTTTAGTTTGTTGACTACTCTGCTTTCAGAATTAATGGTTGCGAAATTCAAAGTGCAAGAAGCTTTGGTGGTGTCATGACTAAAGTACTCATCTGCTAACCAAAAGATCTGCAGTTCAAACCCCCAAGCTGTTCCACAGAAGAAAGATGAGCAGATTTACAGCCTTAGAAACCCTATAGGAGTGTATTTGTATCATTTGAATTCACAGGTGTATAGTAGAGCTGACAAGAGACAAGGTTGTAGTCACTTCTTGGTCACAGCCAGCTACCCAGAGGGACCGAGTAGTTGAACCTGTGGGCTCGGGGCCATAGTCGCAGGGGTCATCAAGCTCAATTGGTATAACATACTACACAAAACATTGTTCCACCTCCTACTTTGGTGAGTAATGACCGGGATCTTAAAACTTGCAAGCAGCCATCTAGATGCAAGGATGGGTCTCTCCTCGTCCAGAGCAAAGAAGAATGAAGAAAACCAAAGAATCATGGAAACAATTAGTCCTAGTGACTGGTACACCACACAATCTGTAGCATATATGACTATGAGACCAGAAGAACTAGATGGTGCCCAGCTACCACTGTCAACCACTCAGAAGGAGATCTATGTAGGAGATCCTGGATAGAGAGGGAAAACAATGTAGAACAAAACTCAAAATCATTTGGAAAAAAAAGGGGGGGGGGACCAGGTTTACTGGTCTGATAGAGCCTGGTAGAACTCATGAGACTATGGCCCCTAGCTGCTCTTCAGGTCTGGAATTGAACCCACACCTGTGGCCTCCAAACAAATAAAAGACAGGCATAGGAGCTGAACATTTACCTGAGATAGATACACTCCTTGTAGAAAACAATCATGGGAGAAAGAAGGGCTGTTGATGCACAGGGAGACAGCTCAGGGGGCAGAAGTGCATGGAGAGATGGACACAGGGAAGAGGTGACTGTCAGGAGGAAGTGGAAGGGGAGCTATTGCATTGTGGTGAATTAAGGTCAATGTCATGAGACAAAGTGTATGTGAACTGCTGTATGGAAAGTGAATTTGCTCTGTAAATTTTCACCCAAATCACAATAATAATAATAATAAAGATAGAAGAAAGAAACCCTATAGGGCAGCTCTGCTCTGTCTGTGTGGTCACTGTGAGGTAGAATTAACTCAATAGCTTTGGGTTTGGTTTTGGTTTGGAACTGAAAGTTCTAAACAATGGAAGAGTCAGAAGAAAGGCTTTAGGATTGTACCATTCAATATAGTCACTTTGTACCCCCCAACCCTTAAATTCACCTAGGCTTAATCCTTTCCATCCATTCCTACTACACATAAGCAGAGTCTATATGCAGTCTCCTTTGTTCCTTTCCCTGCAAGGAAAGAACTACAGATATATTGGCTTGTAGTTGACAACTTCTAGAATGAGATTTTGAGTTGGATCTGGTACCTTCTAAATATAGAGTGCACTTGTTAAGTATATGATCTTTAGGAGAGAGGCATGACCCCTTTAATAAAAGGCACTGGGAAGGAATGCATTTCATTGTTTTAACATTTTAAAACACATTTTAATTTGGACACATTCAGCACCTATCTCAACATTATGTTTTTTTTTTTTTAATTGAAATATGTGTATGTTTATATATGTATGTACATTCCTTTACCCTTTCCTTTTTCAGGGATAAGACTTGTGTGATGGTTACCAGTCTTTTCACAACTGTCGGACTGAAGAATTCCCTCTTATCAGTTCCTTTGAAATTGGCTTTGGCCTTAGGACTCACTTTGGCCATTGAGTGTGGGCAGAAGTAAGATGAGTCTCTTGCAGACTGAGGCTTTCAAGACTAGTTAATTCTCCCACTTTTCTTTCTCCCTGTTGTGGCAGCCAGCAATTCCCCACATAGTGGCTTTTCTGTCAGCTTGGAGTGAGGACAATATGGAGCAGAGACACTGGCCAACATATCATAGTCATATAGCTTGAGAAAAAATTAAATTTTGTTGTATTAAGCCACCGAGATATTGGGGTTGTTTGTTACCACAGCATCACCTGGGATACACTGTCTAACAATTTGAAATGTTTTCCTGGATTTAAAAATGTTCTTGATCCCTGTGTCTGAATCATCTTCTTGGTAATCTGCCCGGCCCTTCAGATTCTGCTACCTGCTGATAGCAAACAGCTGCCTGCCTGGCTTTCTTAGCTTGCTATTCTGCATAATTTGTTATGAAGTTCCTAACTCCTTATGTCATCCCTGTTGCTTTGTGTTGTACTTATCTGACTCATCCATCACCTATTACTTGTTACTGTTCTCTCCAGAGAGCTTCTTCTCTCTAGCAGCCTAAAGTCCACAAACCCTGCATCAGGACTTATTGTCTAAATATCTGCCCTCCTCCCAAACTCTACCACTTTGCCTGCTCTTGCAAGATGCTGCCTTCGGTTTGTTCAGAGTTATTGGGATTCATCACATCGTGAAATGTTTTTGTAGTGTCTTTTAGTATATTTCATCAAATCAGTCAGATTTTTTGATGAACAGAACAAAAAACATGTCAATGCTATTTGATTGGTTATTAAAAGATAAAACTATTGTTTTTGCATGTTCTTGCAAGACATTTAAAAAGTTCTTTAATAATTTCAGTACAGGCCTTTGATACTCCATCTCCTTTGTCCACCTTTGATTTTAGCTACAATTATGATACACAATTCAGTGAGATTCCTCAAGCACCTGCATTCTACTTTTTACCTCAGACCATTCTCCATCTGGGTACCCTCTAGATAGTTCACCAGCCAAGAAGTGCAAGCCTTTAATACCCTCTGTGAAACCCTCAGCCAGTGAATGAAGGGTGCCATGGATGAGTGGATCAGCAATGGAAATATTCTGAACACTTTTCAGGTTGTTTGGCAAATCAAGCCCCTGTTTACCACAGCTGTAAAGTTGATACTGCACCTTTCTGTTGGTCTTTCCTCTTTCCCATGTACCACTCTCCTTGCTCCATCCTCCTTGTTCCTGGGCTTGCCTCCCAAATAAACCTCCTTAAGCCAAGTCTTTGTCAGGCTCTGCTATGGGAGAACCTAAATTAAGAGAGTCTGTGTCTTAGGACATATGCTAAGCGAAGAATTATGCTAGCGAAGAATGCTGAAAAGTACCATGGACTGCTAAAAGAACTAACAGATCTGTCCTGGAGGAAGTGTACCTGAAATGCTCCCTAGGAGTGCACCAGAAATGCTCCTTGGAAGCAAGAATGGCCAGACTTCATCTCACCTATTTTGGTCATGTTGTCAGAAGGGACCATTCCCTGGAGAAGGATGTCATGCGGTAGGGTGGAGGGTCGATGAAAGAGGGGGAGGCCTTCAACGAGATGGATTGACATGGTGGCTTCAATGATGGGCTCAAGTTTAGCAGGGATTGTGGAGCTGGCAGGGGATCGGGCAGTGTTTCATTCTGCTGTGTATGGGGTCACTATGAGTCGGAGATGACTCGACGGCACCTAACAACAACAACAACAACGTCTTAGGATGAATTCTTTAGAGAATAAAAACCACTGAAGCTGATAGATAGGTAGGTAGATAGGTAGACAGATAGATAGATAGAAATATATCTCATGTAAATGGGTCACACAGTTGTAGAGGCTGGCAAGTCCCAAGTCTCTGGGTCAGACATTAAGGTGGAGGCTTCTACTGACTTGCATAGCTTCAGGGGCTGATGAAACCCAAGAATGATAGGAAATACAGCAGGCTGCTGGCTTCAGAGGCTGACCAATCTGAGATCAGCAGGGAAAATGGCAGGCTGTTGGCTCAGCGTCTGCAAAGGCAATAATCCCAAGATCAGCAAGATGATATGACAGGCCACTGGTTTGAGTCCAAGAGCCAGAGGTCAGATGATGAGGAGACAGATGCAAGATCCAGATTGAGCAAAAAGCCAGAGAGCTTTGCCAGGGCTCATCCATATATATGAGAAGCAGGCTACACCACAAAGGAAACTCCATCCATTTCAACTGATTGGCTGCCTGTACCAGATCTCATCATGGAGGTGAGGTAATTACATTATATCAGATCTCATCATGGGGTGACTACATCATAGCTGCTAAACACTTAGAATTATGGCCCAGCCAAGTTGACACACAACTTTAATGATCACGATCTGTAGCTAGTCATTTACATGAATTAGCTTGCCTTATGTAAATTTTACTTGTTCTTATTTCAAAGTGAATAGAATATTTAATGTGCTTTTTAGACCATCAATTATTGTGTACTTATCCTGTTCAACACTGTAATCAGAAGATCTGGTTCCAGTCTTGGTTTTGTCATATGCAGTGTACTACTTGGCAAGTTACTTAAATTCTTGGAGTCCTTGTATATAAAATGCTTTATTCTGAAGAATAGGGCAAATATTATCAATATTGAATTACCAATAATAAATAGTATAACACATATCCTCTGCACTGTAAAATATATTGCATAATTATAGAACAACATCTTACATTGCTTTCTATGGGTTTTGGTGTTTCCCTCCTAAAACATACTGAAACCATGGCACATATTATATATATATATATATATATATAT
>NW_006921619.1:1981178-1983229 GCF_000298275.1 Orycteropus afer afer
GGGTTTGAACCACCAGCCTTCTGGTGAGCAGTCAAGTGCCTTAGGCACTATGCTACCAGAGCTCTTTTGCAGTGATACTGCCTTGGAAACCCAAGGAGGGGTCGCTATGAGTTGAGTCCGACTCGATGGCACATAACAACAACAAAGTGTTAAGTAAAAGAAAGAGAGAAGGAATCAATTCAATAGTCACGTCCACTCTGCCTCCAATTCCTTGAAATGAGCATTTGTGCTTTCACAATATCTTAACCTCAGTTATTTCATTTTTCATAATATAACCCAAGTAATTTGGAATTTCTAAAGGAGCTTTGTAAAGTGCTATAGGAAAGGAAGGAAGGAAGAAAGGAAAAGAGGGATGGGGGAGGGAGGGAGGAAGGAAGGAAAGAAATAAGGAAAGGAGGGAGGGAAGAAAGGGAGGAGAAAAGGAAAGGAAAAAAGTAAACATTTTGTTATGGAAAACAAAGATACTAATCACCTGTTCAGATACAGTGTTTTTTAAACCATTCTCTACTGCCTGGTGGGTTTATCTGTGTGATCTCTCTGTGCATAGGGGGCAGGTTATACACCTGGCTGAGTTCTTTGGACTAGTTAGAGCCAGACAGCGGAGTGAATGAAGTTGACTTTTTCCTGGGGCATTAAGTCAAGGGGGGAAGAGTCCAGAACCAGCAGAAACATTCTCATTTCTGGCTGCAAAATTCTGTTTGTCTGGTCTGTGAAGAGAGTTGGAAAGAGAGATAATTTAAAGTAGAGATAATCTAACCCTGGAGCAAGGATTCCCAAAATACCTTTTATCATTTTAAGGTAATATCATTTTAAGTGATTCATAAAATGAATAATTTAAATTGTTATACATTTATTTGAATATTTGTTACATTCTATCCATTTATGATAAGTGATTCCAGTCATGGAAAATAAATTTATTGATATAAAAAGGAATGGACCAACTAGGAAAACATTGACGGCCTTCAAAGGGTGGCACTTACACGATATGTGAGATGATCTTAGGAACTGTAAGGATGAATATTTCTTAACCTTTCTATTGAGAAATAACACCAATATACAGAAACATGCATAAGACAAAGGCATAGTATTCATTGATATACATGGGTAAATACCCATGTAACTACCACCTGAATCAAGAAATAGAAAATTGTCGTCAGCACTGATACTCTTTGTTTCCCTTCTAATCACAACCCTCTCTATCCCCCAAAGAACCACTGTTTTGACATGGTAATCACTTTCTTGCTCTTCTTTAGTTTATGATATTACAATGCATTCCTAAACACCACAGAGTTGGTTTGCCTATTTAAAAAAAAAAAAAAAAAACTTTATAAATGGAAGTATGCAGTATATATTGTCTGAGTATTTAATTTTTGCTTCTGAGATTCTTCCCTGCTGTTATATATAGTTGTTGTTGTTGTTGTTGGGTGCTGTCGAGTCCTCTCTGACTCATAGCCACCTTATGTACAATAGAACGAAACACTGCCCAGTCCTGTGCCAGCCACATGAGCCCTACTATACCTGAGCCAATCACTGAAGACACTGTGTCAATTCATCTCGTTGAGGGCCTTCTCCTTTTTTGTTGACCTTCTCTCTATTTTACCAAGCATGACATCCTTCTCCAGAGAATGGTCCCTTCTAATAACATGACCAAAGTAGGTGAGACAAAGTCTGGCATTCTCGCTTCCAAGGAGTTTTCCAGCTGCCCTTCTGCCAGGACAGATTTGTTTGTTCTTTTAACAGTCCACGGTACTTTCAGCATTTTTTGTCAACACTGCAACATAAAAGCATTATCTTTGGTCTTCTTTATTCATTGTCCAGCTCTCACATGCATATGAAGTGATTGAAAATACCATGGCTTGGATTAGGTGCATCTTAGTGTTCAAGGACATATCTTTGCTTTCTACACTTGAAAGAGGTCTTTTGCAACAGATTTGCCCAATGCAGTATGTCTTTTGATGTCTTGACTGCTGCTTCCATTGGTATTGATTGTAGAACCAAGTGATATGAAGTCTTTGACAACTTCAATCTATTCTCCATTTATTGCGCTTCTG
>NW_006921619.1:1984956-1999577 GCF_000298275.1 Orycteropus afer afer
AGCAGCTGTCTGAGTGAAGAAATGCCTCTCGCCCCAGTGGGCTGGAAGTGGGAGGTGGAGCTGGACCCCAAGGTTGAGGGGCTTTCACCCAGCCCCTAGAGCCTGGCACTTTGAACTTGGAAAGCACTTTGAAAGCCTCCAAACTGTACGAGAATAAACTGTTTGTTAAGTCCATCCCATTTGTGGTATGTTCCTGTCAGAGCAGCACTAGGTAACCAGAACAGCTTCTCTCCATTCAAGGGCAAGTTTCAGCATCTCTTCTGACATCCATTTTGGTCTTTTCTTCCTTTCCTATCTTTTTAATGACCTTTTGCTTTGTTCATGGATGTTGTTCTTGATGTCATCCCACAATTTCTCTGGTTTTCGGTCATTGGTGTTCAATGCATCAAATCTGTTCTTCAGATGGTCTCTAAATTCAGGAGGGATGTAATCAAGATCATATTTTGGCTCTCATGGACTTGTTTTAATTGTCTACAGCTTCGACTTGAATTTCCATATGAGTAGTTGATGGTCTGTTTCACAATCAGCTCCTGGCCTTGTTTTGGATGAAGATATTGAGCTTCTCCATCACCTCTTGCCACAGATGTAGTCAATTTAATTCCTGTGTACTCCTTCTGGTGAAGTCCACATGTATAGCCACCATTTGTGTTGTACAAAAAAGTATTTGTGATGAATAAGTCATTGGTCCTGCAAATTTCTATTATGCAGTCTCCAGTGTTATTTCTATCACCAAGGCCATATTTTCTAACTACCAGTGGTTCTTCTTGTTTCCAACTTTTGCATTCTGATCACCAGTGATAATTAACACCTGTTGATTGCATGTTCATTCAATTTCTGACTGTAGAAGTTGGTAAAAGTCTTTGATTTCCTCATTTGTTTTGGTGGTTGGTGCAAACATTTGAATCATAGTTGTTGTTTTGGTTACCTAGCACCACTCTGACAGGAATATACCACAAATGGAATAGCTTGAACAAACAGGAGTTTATTCTCTTACATTTTTGTAGGCTTTAAGTCCAAGTTGAAAGTGCCAGGCTCTAGGGGCTGGGTGAAAGCTCCTCAACTTTGGGCTTCAGCTCTGCTTCCTGCTCCCATCCCACTGGAGCTAGAGGCTTTTCTTCACTCATATAGCTGCTAGCTGCTGATACTGACAAGTCCAAGGTTGATAAATAAAAAGGCACAGTCCCAATGTTACCAAACTACATGGCAGGCCATTAATTTAAGTCCATTGAAAATCCTAAGGTTGGCAGGGCACGGCAGACTGCTAAACAATGACATGGCTACATGCAGGGTTCAAGCATGCCATAAGCTAGAGACCTTTCCCCAAGGCTTCTCCTTATATACAGGAAGCAGACCACATCCCCAAAGCAGCTACTCAGCTGCTCACAGTAGATCCACCATGCAGCTGATTACCGGTCTCATCATGGGGAATACTACATCCAGCTTCCCAGCCACTCAACCAGGCCCAGCCAAATTGACACACAACCTTACCTACCACAGAAGTATTAACTGGTCTTCTTTGTAGGCATATGAATATTATCCTATCACTGACAGCATTGTACTTCAGGACAGATCTTGAAAGATCCTTTGTGATGATGAATGCTATGCCATTCTTCTTCAATTTGTCATTCCCAACATAGTAGATCATGTGGTTGTCTGATTCAAAATGGCCAAAACCAGTCCATTTCAGCCTAGGATATCAATCTTTATGTGTTCCATTTCATTTTTGACAATTTCCAATTTTCCTAGATTCATATTTTGTACATTCCATGTTCTGATTATTAATGGATGTTTGCAGCTGTTTCTTGTCATCTTGAGACACGCCACATCAGCAAATGGAGGTCCCAAAAGCTTTACTCTATCCATATCATTAAGGTCTGCTGTCCTCTGAGGAGACAGATCTTCAGTTGTATTTTTGAGTGCCTTCCGACCAAGGAGGGGTTGCTATGAGTCAGATCTGACACCATAGCAGTGAGTTTGGTTTGTTTTTTTCCGACCTGAGGGGCTCATTTTCCAGCACTATATTCCACAACGTTTCAGGGCTATTCTTAAAGTTTTCCAGTAATATATCAGATAGTGTTTCACTGCTATTCATGAGGTTTCAGTGGCCAATTATTTGAGAAGTGGATGGCCTCTTCATTCTTCCAAGTCTGTCTTTGTCTGGAGCCTCCGCTGAAACCTGTCCTCCATGGGTGACCCTGCTAGCATTTGATACACTGGTGGCGTAGCCTCCAGCCTCACAGCAACACTCAAGCCACCACAGTACGACAAGCTGACAAAGTATCTCCTTTAGTTGTTCCAAACTGCTCTACTCATTTCCTGGTCTCCCTTGCCCTGCTCACTTACCCACACATGCTCCACGCATACATACCAATAAACACCCACTTTCTTACTGCACCCAGGCTGTAGTTTGTTCATTTTCATTTCTGTATAGTATTCTACTGATCCATATACTATAATTTATTATTTATTCTACTTTTGATGGATATTTTGATTGTTTTCAGTTTTCAGCTATTAATAATACTTCTGCTTGTACAAAACTATTTCAATTTGGATTGCTTTGAATCTATAGATCAGTTTGAGAAACACTAACATATTTAAAGAAGTGAGTCTTCCTACCTATAAACACAATATAGTATTCAATTTATTAAGGTCTTTTAATTTTTCTCAATGATAACTTTTACTTTCTCTATTTCTGTCCTTTCTCTATCTTATTTCTTTTCTTTCTTTTTTCATAGAGATCCTGTTCTATCTAATTTTGTTAAATTTATTCCTAGGTATTTGATATTTTCATGATACTGTAAATATTATCTTTTTAACAGTTTTTTTTTTTCTTTAATTCATTCACTTAAAATGATTTATTGAGAACCTGGAATGTGCTAGATTCTAGGAAAATTAATCTTAACAAGGAAGATGTGGAGACTGCCCTATTGATATTTATAATCTATTGGAGGAGATAGGTAAAAAATAAACAATAAGAGATTATTATTTGCTAACAGTTAAGATTATGTGTTGTACAGATTATATTACAGGGACATTTTATGGTGTAGGGTTGAGCTAAAGATTTCTTAAGAGAAATTTAATTTGATAGAAAGTTGGTTAAGAACATCTTATTTTATTTTTATTGTGCTTTGGGTGCAAATTAACAGAGCAAATTTATTTTACATTCAACAGTTCATGTACATTTGATTTCATGCCCTGATTACCATCCCCAACCATAACAAACTCTCCTCCCCTCTGTTCCTGTGACTACCCCGTCCTGGTGCCCTTCTTAACTGTACACACCTATCTGTCCAGCTTTCCCTCTATGTGAATGCTGCCCCTCTGGTGCCCCATGGCTGATTTCTCTAAGGGGTGTATCTCCCTACAGTAGGTGAGTGTATCACCCTGGGGTAGGTATTCTGTATGTAGGTCTTTCTACTGTTGGGCTGAGAGCCAATCCATGGGAGTGAGTCCATTTCTAGACCCAAAGAGTAACCCAGGGCCATAGTCTTGGGGATTCCACCAAGTTTACATTAAGGTATAAATGTAAACTTTGTATCCAGTAACCATTTCTACCCACATTTAAATAGTAAAACTTATCTGTATAATCTTTTGGATTTTCTATATATCCAAATATATTTTTGGTGAATGACCATTTTATATCTTCTTTTCTAATCCTTACATCTATTATTTCTTGTTCTTCCTTGCTGAATTTTATTCCAGTGCAGTGTTGAATGCAACTACTTATTTCTGGCATTCTTATCCTATTCCAGATTTCAAAGGGAAAGCTTTTAACATTTTACTATTAAATATGATGTTTTGTTGGAGGGTTTATTGTTCTTGTATTTGATTGTTAGTTTGTTTTTGTTTGTTTGTTATTGTTAAATAATACCCTTTATTAGATTAATTAAGTTCCCTTCTCCTCTTAGT
Source organism: Orycteropus afer afer (assembly GCF_000298275.1). Lineage (NCBI taxonomy): Eukaryota > Metazoa > Chordata > Mammalia > Tubulidentata > Orycteropodidae > Orycteropus > Orycteropus afer. Next base: position 1,988,866 of record NW_006921619.1, read on the forward strand.
TTGCTAAGGGTTTTAACTATGAATGGCTGCTGAATTTTATCAGGAGATTTCTGTCCATCTATTAAGATCATAGGACATTTTTCTGCTAATGTAATGAATTATATTAATCATGTTAATACTGTATCAATCTTAAATTGGCAAATAATAAACTAACAAATATTTATTGCTGGATTGTGTTACCTAACACTTTCCTTAAAATTCTTAAATCTGTTGTCATGAGCCTGTAATTTTATTTTCTCCCAATATCTTTGCCAAGTTTTAATAGCAGTTAGAATGTGTTTCTCCCCTTTTCTGCTCTCTGTTCATCACTGAATATAAAATAAGTAACTATATTAAAGCATACAGAATTATTCAGATTTTATTTTTTTCTAGTGTCAGTTTTAGAATATTATATTAGAAATTTTCATTTACTCCAACTTTTTCAAATTGACTGGCAAAAATTTCATAATATCCTATTATAACCTTTTCAATGACATCAGGATCTATAGTGATATCCCCTTTTTTATTGCTGATATTGATTAGTTGCATTTTCCCTTCATTAATATTGTTGTTGTTGTTGTTGTTATGTGCTGTTGAGTTGGACCCGACTCATAATGACCCCTCCTTGGGTTTCTGAGGCAGTGTCACTATGGAAGTAGGTTGTCCAATCTTCCTTCCGAGGAGTGGCTGGTGGGTTTGAACCACCAGCCTTCTGGTTAGCAGTCAAGTGCCTTAGGCACTATGCTACCAAAGCTCCCTCGTTAATATTATTACAGGTTTTTAAATTTTACTAATCTCCTCAAAGAACCAATATTTGAGTTTTATTATTGACTATTTTCCATTTCACTGTTTTCTGTTCTTAATTTATTTACTTGTTCTATTTTCTTTGGGTATTTGTTTTGTTTTATTTTCTCTCTTTTTGATATAAATGCATATAGGTGATTGATTTCTCAACCATACTACTTTTTGTGGATGCATGCTTTTAAAACTCTAAATTTCCCTCTAAGCTTGGCTCTGGCTATATCACACATGTTTTTATGCTTAGCATTTTTATTATCCTTCAGTTCAAAGCATTTTTTATTTTTCAATATGTCCTCTTCATTAAGCCATGTTTTACTTAAATGTCTATTTCTTAATTTCTAAATAGATGAAGATTTCCAGTAAAATATTTGTTGACTTCTGAAATTAATTGCATTGTGCCTGCAGAATATAGTCTGATTATTTCAGTGCTTTGACTTTGTTGAGCATTACTTTTGTGGTCAGAGTTGGCCGTTTTGATGGCTGACGTTTAGATTGATTTTTTCCATTTCTAGTATTTAGCAGTTTTATCAGTTAGGCCTCAATTTGGATTTCTTTTTCAATTATTTTTCCTGGGATTTATAGTATTTCTTGAAGTCTTAATGTCTTTCTCCAGTTCTAGAAAATTCTCAGATGTTATCACCTCAAAATTTGCCTCAGACTGATTATATCTCTCCTCTTTTGCTTCAGCCCCATTATTTTTCTCCTCCCTTTTTAGGACTACATTTAAATGTTAGACCTTCTTACTATATCTTCTGTATCTTTTACCATTTTTTCTTTATTTTCTATTATATCATTTCTACAGGTTTAACTTAGGATTTGTTTCTTCCTACTTACATTCATTCCAGTTATATAAGTCTCTTTTCAGTTGTGTTTAATCTACTATTAGAACCATCCACTGAATTTTTAATTTCAGTTTCTGTATTTAGTTTTACATTTGTTTTTTATCTGTAAGAATTCTTAGTATTCTTCACCCAAATCACAATTAAAAAAAAGAAAGAAAATTAAAAAAAAATTCTTAGTATTATCTTTTATATTGAACATGGTAAGGAAATCTAAAAATCTTTCTCTAATTTGTACCAACTTAGAGGCTCCTTTAGGATAATCTCTATTGTCTGTGGTTTCTGCTGGGTTTTGTTTATATTGACTCATTCCTGATGTGACTTGATAATGTTTTCTATTATGAGCTAGGAATTGTATTTGAAAATTGTTTGTAGATATAATGTGGTGCCAAACATGATGTTATATTCTCATGGAAAGGCAGCTGAGGGCTTCTGCAAGGCATCTGGGTGGCAAGCACTTCTGGATGCCTGAGGACTCCAGCAATCTGCTATTACTTTAATCACATTTCAGAGATCAAGATTATTTTGCCTGAGCTACAATGATGATCTACTTTTGTTTTACCCTATTCTCTAGAATACATTCCTTTTTATTCCTGAAATATGAGTGTTCATCATGTCTACCTACCACTTTGGTGAACTCTGGACTAAAAGCTCCTTCTTCTTAACATACATTCACCTATGGTCATCTTTCTCTCCTATCTTGTTGGCTTTACAATGCTTCAAGCTGATTTTTAATAAATACCTTTTCATTTTCAGTTGTATTTTGTGAGACTGTTGGACCAAGTGACCTCGTTGACCATTACCAGAAGTGAAAGTTGGTAGAATTAATATTTTCACAATTTTAGTAGTTAAAATTTTTAATTTCTACTAGAAAAATAACTAGCCCATCAGATGTTTTTATCCATGGGGATTATTCCTTAGGCTGAGAAACTTTTTTAAAAAACCAGTTAATTTGAAGGAGAATATTCAAGAAACAGTTGATCAGTGACGGCAAAACTCATGAATGTGGAATGAAATGAATTCCAGGAAACATTTCTGTAGTGGAATCAGGAGGCAGAGCCTAAAGGATTGTCCTGAGACAGAGATACACAGGGAATGATAACTTTCTAAAGAGTGGCAACAAAGACAAATTAGTATTAAGAGAAGGAGTTGTACTAATTTGCTTAATACAAAACAAAAAACCAAACTCATTGCTGTCAAGTTGATTCTGACATATAGAGACCCTGTAAAGACAAGGTAGGAATTCTATAAGGATTCTATAGGGATTCCAAGGCTATAATCTTTATAGAAGAACATTACCTACATCTCTTTGCCACAGAGTGTCTGGCGCGTTTGAAAAGCTGACCTTATGTTAGCAGCCAAGTGCTTAACCACTGTGCCACCTGGGTTCTTTTACTAAGTACTCAACAAAACAAAAAAACAACTTATTGTTGTTGAGTCAATTTCAACTCATAGTGACTGCTATAGGGTTTCCAAGGCTGTAAATCTTCACAGAAGCAGACTGCCTCATCTTTCTTCTACATTGCTGCTGGTGGCTTTGAACCTTCACTCTTTTGGTTAGCAGCCAAATGCTTTAACCACTACATCATCAGAGCTCCATAAGTACAAGTGGCCCTTAAGTAATACCCATATTGCATACCTGAAATTAATCAACATCTTTGTAATTCTTGATAATAGGAAGAACATTGCTTCAATTGTTTTTCCAAAGTTCAGCAATAGGTACTCATTGATAATAGCACCAAAATATACGGAGGGGCATCCTGAGATAAATGCCTTCTATTTGGAACTCCTTTACCTCTTAATATTTCCCCATATACTTCTGATTCTCTTTATCTGGCATTTTAGGTTCAGTGCCATATTTTGGTGATTTATTCCTTGCAAGTTCAACACTTTTTTAAATTGACCAAAAGTCCTATGTCGTTTTAATATATTAGGTATATGAATAAAAGAAGAGAAATATCAGCTTCTGAAATTACTTCAATGCTATTGGTAATGACCTTGATTAATTTAAGAGTTGTGCAAACCAAAATGTGCTTTCTCTTAAATCAAAGAAAGAGGTGCAATATTTCCTAGAATTATTAAGCTTTTACTAAGACGTTCATCTAAGAAAGGCAGCCACTATGGCACTAATTCCTCTGGAAAAGGCTTCCTGTAGCATTGAAAAGACAATTTTATAGGCATTCTGTTGAAAATTAAGTAACTCTTTATTTGAATATATGCTATTACTATACAACCAAACAAATCAAACATTGTTTCATATCATTGGCACTTCACCTCATGGTATTAGTGCTGTGGGTGACCCTAGAATTCCACTTAGGGACACATGGAATTCCTTTTTTATCATAGGTATCTGACTGTTGCATATCTGAAACCAAACTTTAAATATTTTCAGTAATTTTTCTCAAGGAACATATCTAAACATTGCAATCGAATTGACTCCAACTCATAGTGACCATTTAGGACAGAATAGAACTGCCCCATAGTGTTTCCAAGGCTGTAAATCTTAAACATAGCAGATTGCCTCATCTTTCTCCTGCTGAGTGGCTGGTGGGTTCGAATCACTGACCTCTTGATTAGCAGCCAAATGCTTTAACCTATGTCACCAGAGCTACTTAAGGAACATGTTTAGTCTAGTGCTTTGTTATGGTAAGAGATAATGCTAAAATCTTTGGCACTTTACTTTGGACTGGACGATTTTCTTAGAGCCTGTAAACAAAATACAGACCCTAACCCATCTGTATATTTTTGCCTACTTCACTATATTTTTGATGTTAAAATTTTTAGATGAAAAGCACTACTCTTCAGCCTTGAAAAAGAGAACTATGTGGGGTTCCTAATTGGTCTCACTCTTAAACTGAAGATTGGAAAATGAAGTTACTAAGAAAATTGCCTAAGATATTAAAACCATTTGCAAAAAAGCATACAATCTGCTCCTAAATTGTATTAATTGTTTTAGAGAGCCAAGTTTTTCTTGATGTTCATTTTATTACCTTTCTCACTAACACCTCTAGAAACTGTTGCATCAAAACCTGCCTAAAAGCTGTTCCAAGTGGCCTATGAGTGATATGGATATTAAAAAGAAATCTATAGAGATTATATCCTAGAAAACAAACAGAGATAATTGACAAAGTCAAAAGTTGATTCTTTGAAAAGATTAATAAACAGATACACATCTAGAAGAGTGATCTAGAAAAGACAAAATGGGAAGGTTCAGATAATAAAAATATTAGAAATGAAAAGATGATGTAACTATACATGAACCATAAATTTAAAAGTAAATGAGAGCATCATGAATAACTTTATTACAGTAAATTTGAAAACTTAAAATAGGAAAAAAATGAATATTTTATTTTATCAAAACTGACTCAAGAAGAACTAGAACAACTAAATAATAAATAATCATATAACCATACAAAAATTAAATAAATAATTAAGAATATTTACAGCCCAACAGTAAATGAGACTTACATGCAGAAGACTCAACCCAGGGTGATAGACCCGCCTACTCTACAGAGATACATCCCTTGAAGAAATCAGCCATGGGGCATCAGAGAGGGGCAACATTCATATGGAGGAAAAACTGGACAGACAGGAGTTCATAACTAAGAAGGGCACAGGGAAGCAGGGGGTTACTGGGAAGGGAGAGGAGAAGAGTAGGTTAGGGGGGATGGTAACTGGGGAGTGAAAGTAAATGTACATGAAATGTTGAATGTAAAACAAATGCTGTTCTGTAAATTTGCACCTAAAGCACAATTTAAAAAAAGAAGAAGAATCTTTACCAAGAAAACAGGAAATAAACAGACCTACATAGTTTTTTTCCAAGTACCTTCTAATAAACTTATCTAAGGAACAGAAAGGAGCTCTGGTAGCATAGTGCCTAAGGCACCTGACTGCTAACCAGAAGGCTGGCAGTTCAAACCCACCAGGCACTCCTCAGAAGGAAGGTTGGGCAATCCTACTTCCATAGTGATACTGCCTCGGAAACCCAAGGAGAGGTCGCTATGAGTTGGGGCTGACTCGACGGCAAATAACAACAACAACAACAAGGAACAGAAAGTTCCAATTTTACAGAAATTTTTCTAGAAGATAGAAAACACTGTCCAACATATTTTATGAAGCTACTATAAATTTTATATTAAAAAATAAATGGGAAGGGGATAACGAGAGAAACATATAGGCCAATCTCACTCAAACATGCCAAGATCTTAATTAAAACATTAGCAAACTAATTCCACCAATACAGTAAAAAAGATAATAAATTATTATGCAGTTAGTTATATGCAGGAATTTAAAGCTAGTATGTTTTTGTTGTTGCTAGGTGCCATCATGGCACTTCTGACTTACAACGACCCTATGTACAGAATGAAACAATGCCAGCCTCACAAATGTTGCTATGTTTGAGCCTGTTATTGCAGCCACTGTGTCAGTCCATCTCGTCAAGGGCCTTCCTTATTTCCACTGACCCTCTACTTTACCAAGCGTGATGTCCTTCTCCAGGGACTGGTCCTTTCAGATAATATGTCTGAAGTACATGAGATGAAGTTTCACTATCTTGCTTCTCAGAAGCATCCTGGCTATACTTCTTCCCAGACAGATTTATTTGTTCTTCTGGCAGCTCATGGCGTGTATTCAATATATTTTTGCCAACACCATAATTCAAATGCATCAATTCTTCTTCAGTCTTCCTGATTTATTGTCCAGCTTTTGAAGGCATATGAGGCAATTTAAAATACCACCATGGCTTGGGTCAGACACACCTTAGTCCTTAAAGTGACATTTTTGGTTTTTAACATTTTAAAAAGATCTTCTGCAGAAGATTTGCCCAATGCAATATATCACCTGATTTCTTGACTGCTGCTTCCTTGGGCGTTGATTATGGATCCAAGTAAAATGAAATCCCTGACAACTTCAGTGTTTTCTCCATTTATCATGTTGGTGCTTTTTGGTCCAGTTGTGAGGGGTTTTTGTTTTCCTTATATTGATATTATATTTATATTTCTGTACTAAAAGCTGTAGTCTTTGATCTTTATCAGGAAGTGCTTCAAGTCCTCTTTGTTTTCAGCAAGCAAAGTTGTGTCATCTGCACGTCACAGGTTGTTAAGGCGTTTTCCTCCAGTGTTGATGTTTTGTTCTTATTCATGTAGATCAGCTTCTTGGATGATTTTCTCTGAATATAGATTGAATAAGTATGGTGAAAGAATACAATCCTGATACACACCTTTCCTGATATTAAATCATGCAGTGTCCCTTTGTTCTTTTAATATAATGTTAGGGAATCTGTTAATATAATTGTTTACATTTGCAGAATAAAGGAGAAAAACCGACAGCATTCATCATTTTTAATGGTGAAATGTTAAAGCAATCAGTACCTTTAAAATTAGGAATAAAAGAGGATAATTTTACTCATTGCCAGCAAGTGGATTTAAACTCTTAGTGACCCTGTAGGACAGAGTAGAACTGCCCCACAGGGTTTCCAAGGCTGTAATCTTATGGAAGCAGAATGCCTCATCTTTCCCTGACAGAGCGGTTGGTGTGTATGAACTACCAACTTTTCAGTTAGAAGTCAAGCACTTTAACCACCGTGCCATGAAGGCTTCTCAACAGAATAATACCTTCTGTCAACAACAACAACAACAAAGACAATCTCACTGTCGTTAAGTCAATTCCAACTCATAACAACCCCTCCTTGGGTTCCCGAAATGGTATCTCTATAGAAGTAGATTGCAACATGTCTATTTAATAAATTGCTAGCAGAATGGTAAAATCAGAAATAAAGAAAAATAAAATAAAATGTATGGATGGTGAAAAGCAATAAACAAAATTGTCCTTATTGACAGATGACATGAATCCATAAAAAAAATAATAATCTAAAAGTAAATATTTGAATTAGTAAGAGAATTTAGGATGGCTGCAAGATATAAGATCAATATACAAAACCAATTGCATTTTTATACCTCATCAACAAACATTAAAAGAATTATAATTTAAAAATATACCTTAAAAGCAGTACAAATATGATAACATATAATAAAAAGAACATAGGAAAAAGTAGTTGGACAATTGATTTTCAAGTTAAAGAAATAAAATTGAATCCTTACTTCACACCATAAGAAATAAACTCTAGATGAATTAAAAACTTCATTATCAAGAACAAGCCTTAAAAATTCTATTAACAAAACTTTGTATCTTTTGGCCTTGGATTAGACAAGGATTATTTATATAAAAAATATAGAGCATTAGTCATAGAGGAAAATATTGATGAACTTGTCTACATTAAAATGCAGAACTTTTGCTCCTCAAGCATGCCATGTAAAAAGTGAAAAGGCAAACCACAAAGTAGGAGAATATGTTTACAAGACAGATAGCCAACAAAGGAATAAATTGAAAATGCACAAATATATAAATAGCTCCTAAAAATCGATACTAAAAATGAAAATTTCACTAAAAAAAGTGTCCCAAAGAGATGTATAAATGTCACAGAGAAAGACACATGAATGCCCCACAGATCTATGAAATATGTCAAAATGGAGACAGAAATATAAACCATAATGAGATACTATTTTACACCTACCAGATTGGCAAAAATGCTAAAAGCCTGGCAATAGCAAGTATTATCAAGGAGTTCTGGTAGCATAGTGCCTAAGGCACTTGACCGCTAACCGGAAGACTGGCGGTTCAAACACACCATCCGCTCCTCGGAAGTAAGGTTGGGCAATCTACTTCCGTAGTGAGACTACCTTGGAAACCCCTAGGAGTAGTCGCTATGAGTCGGGTCTGACTCCACGACACATAAAAACAACAACAGAACTCGTAAGTATTCCTATCTGAAATATAAATAGTTATAATTACTTTAGGAAAAACAAATCCAACATTATTAGTTAGTAAGTTTGCAAAAACTCCTATGATCTACTTTTACTTCTTAGTAGGTATTCCAAAATTGTTTTTCACTTGTGTATTGGAAGGCAAGCACAAGAGTCTTGAGCAATATTGTGTACATTAACAAAAAACTAGCAACAACTGGAAGGAGTAAATTTTGGTATATTTATACCATGGAGCACTCCACAACAGTTATGCTTGAACAACACTGTACCCTTTAACATGGATGAAACTCACAAATTATAATCTTCTACTACAAAAATATAAGTCACAAAAATATATGTAGTTTATGATTTCCTTTTATAAGGTTCAAAAATATATAAAACATACCAATATATGTTCAGGGATTGTGGTAGATTATATTATTTATTCAAAATAGTCACTGTCCTCTCTACCTGTGGTGTGGATTGTACTTCATATAGCACTGGTGTCAGTCTCAGCCATGTGACTTACTTGGGCCAATAGAATGAGAGCAGAAGTGACATGTGCACTTCAGAGAAGAATCTTTGAGTTGTCATGTGATTCAGCCTTCCCTTTCATCCATCTGCTGGGTGCATAACGTATTCCAGAAAAGGGCTGCTCTCTTCAGCCTGGATCCTAGAAGAAGACATATGGAACAAAGCTTCACCTGATCAACAGGCAACAAATAATCATGGAAGATGAGCAAGAAGTAATTATTTGTTTTTATAAGCCACTGATATTAGGAATTGTTACTTCAAAGTAGATTCTACTTAGCAAAACCCCTAAAATATGCAACACTGGCTCTGTGGCAGTGTGCTGGATAGCAAGGAAACTGTTATTAGAAGCTGAAAGGATGCAACCCATTATGCAACAGTGAAATACTAAACAAAACTGTAGCCTGCAATAACAAGAAAAGCAGATCATGTACTGAATGACCTTGTGATCTTCTGCAGAGAGACTGGGAAACAGAATGTTACTAGCCTGTCTTCATTTCTATTGGGTGAATTTGATATGATACTTCAGGAAATTAATGAACTCACAAAATAATTGGACAATTTGTAAGCAAATACTGGGAGCTCTAGTGGTGTAGTGCCTAAGGCATTGACTGCTAACCAGAAGGCGGGTGGTTCAAACCCACCAGCCACTCCCTCAGAAGGAAGACTGGGCAATCTACTTCTGTAGAGAAACTGCCTTGGAAACCCAAGAAGGCGTCACTATGAGCCGGATCCAACTCAACAGCAAATATTAAAAGAAGTTAGAAATTTGGGTACTTAGAGAATTGGAAGGTGCAAATTATTCTCACATTAATATTAAAAACTAAGGAGACCTTCAGTGACAAAATATGATTAAAGCTTAGATTTGGGTGACACCAACCAAATCATGGATGTTAGGAGTGACTTTTGTTGGATTTAACATTGCAACACCTGGTAAGTCTCTCAGTTGTACAACATAGCTCAAAGGAACCACAGAAGTAAGATAAACTCAAATTACTTGTGACTAAGTTTAGAAAGTGGAGGCAGTGATATTCGGTGGTAGAATTCTCGTGTTCTGTGTGGAAAACCTAGTTTCAATTCCCAGTCAATGCACCACGTGTACAGCTACCACCTCTCTGACATGGAGGCTTTTGTGTTGCTGTGATGCTGAATAGGTTTCAGTGGAGCTTCCAGACTAAGACAGACTAGAAAGAAAGGCCTGGTGATCTACTTCTGAAAATTAGCCAGTGAAAACCCTATGGATCACAATGGTCCAACGCACTACTAGTCATGGGGACTGTGCAGGACTGGGCAGAATTTCCTTCCATTGTGTACAGGGTCACCATGAGTTGGGAGCCAACTTGACAGCAGCTAACGCACAACGTACAAGTCTAGAGAAAGAGAGGCTTGTGTTGGTAAAGACTGTGAATGTGACTGTTGCCACATGAAACCAACTAAAGTCAAATAGATAAAAAGCTGATGAAGTTATTGAGAGAATTATACTACCCAAAGGGCCATCAACCGAGATTGAAAGAGATTGTGTCTGTTCTAAGTCTAAGAGCAGGAAGCAAGAAAATCTTAGCTCCCAAGGAGAGCATATTCTGCAATGTTCTTTTCAGTTGTGGCCCAATGACAATAATGGAAAAGGAAGGACGACTTAGAGGGTATATCTAATTTATCTACAAAAATGGATGGGGGAGCCAGTCACAGAGATTAGAATGAATCTAATCAAGAGACATTTCCTCCCTTTGTGGTGGAAGGCCCTCACAAGATTTGCCCAGTG
>NW_006921619.1:2011442-2024913 GCF_000298275.1 Orycteropus afer afer
TATAATCATACTGTACTATGAATACATATGCATACATCCTACCCCTCATCTTCCAGTTTGTGGTACTGTGCTGGCTTGTGTGTTGCTGTGAGGCTGGAAGCTATGCCACTGGTATTTCAAGTACCATTAGGGTCACTTTTAAAGCTAAGGTGCACCTAACCCAAGCTTTGGTTTTTCAGTTGCCTCATATGCATGTAAAAGCTGGACAAGGGATAAGGAAGATGAAAGAAGAATTGATGAAAAATACTAATATTGGTGAAAAACACTGAACATACCATGGACTGCCAGAAGAATGAACAAGTTTGTCCTGGAGGGAGTGCAGCCGGAATGCTTCTCAGAAGCATGAATAGGCAGACTTCATCTCACCTACTTTGATTATACTGTCATAAGGGACCATTCACTGGAGAAGGATATCATGATTGAAAAAATAGAGGGTTGGCAAAAAAGGTGAAGTTCCTCAACAAGATGGATTGATACAGTGACTACAGTGATGGGCTCAAGCATAGCAAGGATTGTGAGGTGCTGCGGGACTGGGCAGTGCTTCATTCTGTTGTACGCAGGGTTGCTATGAATCAGATGTGACTCAGTGGCACCTAACAGCAACAACAATGCATATATATCCTATCATTTGTATTAAACATTTCATAACTGTAAGATGGGCAAGTGTATTAAACGTATGAAATAATGAACTGAATACATATTTTAGCCAGTACTTCCAAAACTATGCTAAAATGACAGTAGAAACCCAAAGCAAAACCCAATGCCATCAAGTTGATTCTGACTCATAATGACCCTATTGGACAGGATAGAACTTCCCCCATAGGGTTTCCAAAGCTATAATCTTCACAGAAGGAGACTATCAGACTATCACATCTTTCTCCAGGAGAGCAGATGGTGGGTTCAAATGACATTTCAATTAGCAACCAAGTCCTTAACCACTACACTACCAGAGCTCCTTAAAATTACAGTTGTTTTTAGGTGCCATCAAGTTGGTTCCAACTTAAGTGATGCTGTACAACAGAATGAAACACTGCCCGGTCCTGTGTCATCCTCACAGGACCTTGCTATACTTGAGCACATCATTGCAGTCACTGTGTCAATCCATCCCATTGAAGGTCATCCCCTCTTTCACTGATCCTCTACTTTACCAAGCATGATATCCTTCTTCAGGGACTGGTCCCTTCTGACAATATGACCAAAGTAGGTGAGATGAAGTCTGGCCAGTCTCGCCTCTAAGGAGCATTGTGGCTGCATTTCTTCCAGGATATATTTGTTTATTCCTCTGACAGTCCATGGTATTTTCAGTATTCTTTGCCAACATCACAATTAAAATGCATCAGTTTTTCTTTGATCTTCCTTATTCATTCTCCAGCTTTCAAAAGTATATGAGGCTATTGAAAATACCATGGCTTGGTCACACACACTTTAGTCTTCAAAGTGACATCTTTGCTCTTTAATACTTTAAAGAGGTCTTTTGGAGAAGATTTGCTCAATGCCATATATCAGCTGATTTCTTGACTGCTGATTCCATGGGCACTGATTGTGGATCCAGGTAAAATGAAATCCCTGACAACTTCAATCTTTTTTCCATTTATCATGGTGTTGCTTATTGGCCTAGTTGTGAGGATTTTTATTTCTTTCATGTTGAGGTGTGGTTCATACTAAAGACTGCAGTCTTTGATCTTCATCAGTAAGTCCTTCAAGTCATCTTCACTTTCAGCAAGCAAGGTTGTTTAATCTGCATATTGCAGGTTGCTAATGAGTCTTCCTCTAATCCTGATACTGTATTCTTCTTCATATAGTCCAGCATCTCAGATTATTTGCTCAGCATACAGATTGAATAAGTATGGTGAAAGGATACAAGCTTGACACACACTTTTCCTGATTTTATACCATTGTTCTGGTTTCCTAGTGCCGCTCTGACAGGAATATACCACAAATAGGATGACCTTAACAAACAGGAGTTTATTCTTACAATTTGGAGGCTTCAAGTCCAAGTTCAAAGTGCCAGACTCTAGGGGCTGGGTGAAAGCCCCTCAACCTTGGGGTCCAGCTCTGCCTTCTGCTCCCAGCCCACTGGAGCTAGAGGCATTTCTTCACTCTGACAGCTTCAGGCTGCTGAGGCTGAGAAATCCCAAGGTTGACAAGTAACAAGGCACAGTCCCACTGTTACCAAACCATATCAGGCCATTAACTTAAGTCCATTGTATGTCCCAAGGTCGGCAGAGCATAGCAGACTGCTGAGCAACGACACGGCTACATGCAGGGTCCGAGCGTGCCATATGGTAGAGACCTTTCTCAAAGCTTCTCCTTATATGCAGGAAGCAGACCACATACCCAAAGACAGCTACTCAGCTGCTCATAGTAGATTCCACCATGGAGCTGATTACCAGTCTCATCATGGGGAATACTACATCCAGCTGCCCAGCCATTCAACCAGGCCCAGCCAAGTTCACACACAAACATAACTACCACAACCATGTACTGTTCCCTTGTTCTCTTCAAACAACTGCTTCTTAGTCTATGTACAGGTTCTTCATGAGCACATTTAAGTGTTCTTGAATTCCCATTCTTCAAAACATTATCCACAATTTGTTGCAATCCAAATAGTCAAATGCCTTTGCATAGTTAATAAAACACTGGTAAACACCTTTCTGGTACTCTGCTTTCAGCCAAGATCCATCTGACATCAGCAATGATATTCCTTATTCCATGCCCTCATCTGAATTTGGCTTAAATTTCTGGCAGTTCCTTGTATAAACTGCTGCAACAGTTTTTTAATTATTTTGAGCAAAATTTTACTTGTGTATGATATGAATGATATAGTTCAATAATTTCCACATGCTGTTGGATCACCTTTCTTTGGAATGGGTACAAGTAGCCATCTCTTCTAGTCAGTTGGACAGGTAGCTGGCTTCCAAGTTTCTTGGCATAAATGAGTGAGTGCTCCTTGTGCTGCATTCCTTTGTTGAAATATCTCAATGGGTATTCATTCCATCAATTCCTGGAACTTTGTTTTTTGTCCTTCTTTCAGTGCAGCTTGGACTTCTTTCAATACCACCAATTCTTGATCAGATGCAGCCTCCTGAAATGGTTGAACTTTGACCAATTCTTTTTGGAACTATGACTCCGTATATTCCTTCCATCTTGTTTTGATGCTTCCTGCATCATTCAATATTTTGCTCATATAAGCCTTCAGTATTGCTAGTTGATGCTTGAAGTCTTTCTTCTTTCAGCTTGAGAAATACTGAGTGTGTTCTTCTCTTTTGGTTTTCTAACTCCAGGTTTTTGCACATTTCATTAAAATATTTTACTTTCTCTTCTCAAGCCACCTTTTAAAACCTTCTGTTCAGCTTTTTTATTTCATCATTTCTTCCATTCACTTTAGCTGCTGTCCATTCAGGAATAAGTAAAAAAAAAAAAAAAAAAAAAAACCTAACTGCCATCGAGTCGATTCCGACTCATAGCGACCCCTTCTTGGGTTTCCAAGGCAGTATCACTACGGAAGTAGATTGCCCAATCTTCCTTCTGAGGAGTGGCTGGTGGGTTTGAACTGCCAGCCTTCTGGTTAGCAGGCAAATGCCTTAGGCACTATGCCACCAGCTGACATGTGATTTGAACCCAATTTACTCAACTGATTTTCCATACCTTTGGGCTGGGTGAAGACTAATGAGGAATAGGAGAAATAATCATTAAAACCCTGGATTATTAGATGAATGAACAACTTTACAGTGCTCACTATGTTTTTACCCAGTGTTAGAATTTTTATTTTAGGAGATAGAGGTGAGAGTAAACAGAGAAATTCAGCTTTTTGGAATAACAGCATTAGGACCTGTAGCCAATACAGATATATTTTTGTTTTGTTTTGTTTTCCTGGACTACAGCATCTGGGGTCTTAAATTTGGATTATGGAAGTGAGAAAGGTTAGGGGTCTAGTGGGTTTAGAGAAATCACCTACAGAGTGGAGGTTAGACAAGAGTCCTCTTTATGTGTTTTGAATTCTTAGAGAGTATCTATCTTGTACAAAGCAGTCTCTTTTCTTTCTTTACTCTGCTCTCTCTGCCTCCCTCATTCTCTTTCTCTGTCCTGTCCCCAATTCCAAACTTCAAGGTGACCTCCTCCTCGTGGTGGGTAAGTGATCTATGTGCAAGACCACCCGGCAGGGCCTACCCCCCTGCAAGAGCCGCCCCAGGTCCAGTAGGGTTCAGCAAGGCCCCCCATTTAGAACACTTTGTATTTTTTGTGGTAATTGTTCTCCCAGCACTGGATGAAAACCATGGCAGGAACAATAGAGCTGTGTGAGATTTAAAATATCTGAATACATAATAATTTCACCCAGCTTTCAGAAAAACTAAAAAGTAAATAACAAAAACCATTCTGCAGAATGTGTGAACCTAAATTTTCAGTCACTATGGAAGCATTTTTCTTCTTTTCCTGGTTTTTCATTATGTAGGCCACTTGGCAATAAAATAGCATTTAATTATACATAGATGTGAGAACTCTGGTGAGAGGAGATGGGTTGTGGTCTAGTTGGAACTATTTGGGGCCCAATGCCTTCGTTCTTAACTTCTTTTCCCTTACGTATCTCACACCTTTATTTTGTCCTGCAGTTTTTCTTTCTTGATTTTTTTTTTTTTTTTTTTTTTGCATTTTCTGTTCCCTTTTGTCGTTTTTTTCTTTTGAAAGCCCCACCTTTACTAAAGTACAAGTAGTTTCCTTACTGGGGGGAAATAAAGAGACAGAAACTATTTTGTTCAGGAAATAATTACCCAAAACTGGCTATTTTTGCCACCATGTAAATTGCAGTTATATTAATGAGATCACATTTTCTAGTGGAAGGTACTTTCAGAAAAAGTATGATAAAACATGTTCCATTTAAACCTGAAGCTTCTCCTGGAAATGCATTGTGGACTTCATTTGAATAATATTTATCCTGTGAATCGGTAGCACCTTACAAATTTTGAGAAAGTACCCTGTTCTTCCTGTCAGTGGCAAGCAGCATCTCTTTAAT
Organism: Orycteropus afer afer; assembly: GCF_000298275.1. Taxonomy (NCBI): domain Eukaryota; kingdom Metazoa; phylum Chordata; class Mammalia; order Tubulidentata; family Orycteropodidae; genus Orycteropus; species Orycteropus afer. Next base: position 2,016,454 of record NW_006921619.1, read on the forward strand.
TTTTTCCCCCCAATAATATTGCAGTACTCCAGTACTCATTTTAAAGATAGATGGATTTTTTTTTCTCTCATAAAGAAGAACATTGTGGGGGAAAAAACGCTGGATGTGATTTCAAAAAATGTCAAAATATGTCAAATGCAGATACCACTCAAGGGTTTCATTAACTGAAGCTTTGGTGATAAGTGTCATCTTGTCAAAGACCCACCCATCTCTTCCAATACATTACCAAATGTACTAATTTCCTTCCCGAGCTTGATGTTTATTGTATAGCTGAAATTGAAAATGGTCGGTAATGGAGTGAGCTTCAATCCAAGACCAATTCTGAATCTAAATTACTTGCTTCTTTCAATAGCATCGACAGAGGAGAGCTTTATGCACCTTGTACCTAATCAACCCTTACTGTGACCCTAAATTCAGCAGTCTTCAGAGATTAATAATAAAATCCTCAGTTCAAACAATTATTTGCCCTGAACAAGTTGCCCATTTCTTATGCTGAGAATGAAAGAATGTGACATTATTTTTTAAAAGCCCTGCATGTTGTGGCTCACCATTTATTTCTGATCTCTGACCCCCCTGATGCAGACTGATTGCAAATCCCACATGCTTAGTTGAATTTTTTTTTGGGGGGGGGAGGGCGGGATTGTGAGATTTCTTTGTTAGCATTTTAACATGCTTGTTTTCATTCCACGTCCCCTTGTGATTATGTTTTTCATAAAGTAAATGAGATATATCAATATATATTTCTAAAGTTTTTAATATAGAGCTCTATTGACCATGGAAACCATTTCTAATTCTAGTTTTGCACAAAACTACTCAGTTCCCAGGAAATAAAATATGAGCTCTCTGGCAAAACAATCAACTATACTTTACTTTCCTAAATTTAAAAAAAAAAAAAACCAAAATCGGAGAATGCCTTATTGAGAAACAGTCAATGATCATTTAAGGATTATTATTATGATTATAAGTATTCTGTTTGACACTGTGGCTTCAGTAAAATCATCTGAACAATAAAAAATATTTTTTCTCATCTTTACGATGAAAAATAGTCCTCCATATTCAGTACCAGGGTTTTTTAAAATTTGGTATCTTCAACTTCCTTATGTTCAGTTCATATTCATTAGTATGCTCCCTGCTCTTGGCAACATTAGAGCATTGTTGGGAAGCCCTGAAACAAAACAAAATAGTAAAGGAAATATTTGGACACCCTAAACTTGGTCCCTTTGATTCTCAACAAGAGTCAGTCCTAAAGCCCAGGAGCCTGCTTGGGGAGGGGAGAGACCCTGGTGGCTTGCCGCCCTAGAAACTCTGCCTGACATTTGACATTGTCAACATTTCCTCGGGCTGTCTGCTGTTGGAGGGAAACTCGCCCTGAGGACTGCCCTGGTTGACAGAATTAGAGTTTCCAGGAGAACCACAGATTCCCCTGCCTTTCAAATGCATTTTTTTTTTAATCCCCAACAGCAATAATGGCCATCTAAGTATTGATTATATAATATGTCTGCTGAGGTGGCAAGTGCGTTATTGTTGCAAGAGGCCAAGAGGATGTGAAAGTAGGTTAGCTAGGAACTCTCTCAGCCATTGAGCATTTCTTCAAGCAATGGTCAATATACAAAGCTATCTTTGGAACCCATTTTGCTTTATTGTGTGATTCCAATTGATGGCTAATACAATGAGGTGACCAGTGTGTTCCAATTCCTCTGAAAATAGCCTCATGTTTGCCAATGAATGAGCATAATTTGCTCATTGCCACATGAGGACAGTAGTGTTATGGAGGGCTGTTGCATGAAGAAGGCTAGGAACTGCCCAGATATTGCCTTGTTAGAACACCAAGATGCTAATTAATTAGCAGCAGTGAATTGGTTAAGCTGACATTGAAAGGCAGGCAGAGTATAATCTAATACTTTTCTTTCATCCAAAAAAATACAATAGATGGTATATAGTAAGTCTGCAGTGTATAGTAACAGCAATAAGAGCACTGAGCTTTTATTATGAACTGAATTGCATCCCCTGTATGGGGACACTAGACAGCCTATCGTCTATTAAGAATTCAGCTGAGATCACAAGCTTGCCTCACCTAAACCTTCTGTGATGTGATGAGAATGACTTTTGGTTACTGTACATCAAAGAGGGTCTAGCAGGCTAAACAGTGATTGATCCATTCTCCTCTTTCAAGTTGTCTCTTCAAAAATAGCTTTAAAGCAATCATCTAATAAGTGTCAGAATAGAAAATAGAAAATGTTAGTACAAGCGCCAGGCATGTGTCTACACTAGCTAAATTTTTTGCAAGATGTTCAATGACTACACAAGGTTTTCAGAGTAAATGCTGTCCTTTTTTAAGAGTCAAGAATTACCAAATAGGCTGCTATTCACATGAAAACAATTAACAGCATTAAAGTGTTTTCAATCAAAATAGTATGATTTTCTTGACTAGAAGAGAATTTGGTTAGGAAATTTTTTCTTTTAATTATGATTTGGGTGAAAGTTTACAGAGCAAATTGTTTTTTCATTCAACAGTTCATACAGTTTGTTTTTCTGACATCCATTGCAATCTCCAATATGTAACAGCATTCTTCTCACTTCCTCCGTGTGTTTACCATTTCTCTTCATCCTCCTTTTCTATCTCTTACAGCCTTAGATTTTATCATTTGTAAAGTGCTGCTCTTTTTGATCTCTTATAGTTGATTGTTCTAAGGAGTGATTACTTCCTTGGTGGTGGTGGTCACCTTGTAGGCCTGTTTATTATTTGGCTGATAGTTGAGCCATGGAGAGAATTCAGTTCCAGACCTGAAGGGTATCTAAGGATCATAGTCTTGGGGTTCTACCAGTCTCTATCAGAGTAGTAAAAATGAAAGGGGGGTGGAAAACACTGCCATCAAGTGGATTCTGACTCATAGTGAACCTCATAGGGCGAATAAATCTGCCACATAGGATTTCCAAGATTGTAAATCTTTACAAAAGCAGATTGCCACATCTTTCTCTCACAGAGTGGCTGATGGATTCAAACCACTGAAGTTTTGGTTAGCAGCCCAATGCTTCAACCACAGTGCCACTAGAGCTCCTATCATCAGGCCAATAATCCTGGACTTTTTTTTTTTAATGGTTTTGAGTTTTCTTTGACAGTTTTCTCCCATTCTATAAAGGACAGTCTATTGTGATCCCTTTCAGAGCTGTCAGCAGTGATAGCCAGACACCTCTAGTTCTTTCGGTCTCAGGGTCATGGGCACTGGTGTTCATGCCTTTGGATTAGTTCGTTCATGACTTTAGTCCTTTGGATTAATTGTTTCTTTCCATTTTACATTTTCTTCATTCTTCTTTGATCTGGACAGGAAGAGACCAATAGTTCCACCTTAGATGGCTACTCACAAGCTTATAAGACTCTAGTCGCTGTTTACCAAAGCAAAGGTCTTTTTGGACTATGTTATGCTGATTGACCTAAGTGTCCCATGAGACTGTGATCCTGAGCCTCTAGGCCCAGAGGCTCATTCCTTCAAGGTGTTTGGTTATGACTAACAAGTTTTCATAATTTTGCCCCAGTATGCTCTACTATATTCATAGATATATAAACACATAGGTATAGCGATCTTCTGTCAAACCTATATGTATGTATTCGTGGGTATAGTCCCGTTTGCCTTCTCATAGATGTTCAGTATGAGTGTCAATGTATCCACTTGTAGATTATTATTATTACTATTATTGCAGGATTGTGTATGTATTTGTATTTACCTTTGTTGCCTTTAAGTCTTGTTTGCCTCCCTGTGTCTTCCACAGCCTTGATCATTTTGTGCTGACTTCTCCCTTCTTGTATAATGGCTTTCCCTTCAGCCAAGTTAATGTGTCTACCATCTACTTAGTGATTTACTCTCCTTTCCCTTCCTACCCCTGGTAAACTTCAAAGAATGATTCTTTTTGTGTGTAAACCTTTTCTTGACTTTTTACAATAGTGGTCTCATACAATATTTACCCTTTGGTGATTACTAACTTTGCTCAGCACAATGTCCTCTAGGTTCATCCATGTTGTGAAGTATTTCACAGATTCATATTTATTCTTCAGTGTTGCATAGAATTCCATTGTGTATATGTACCATAGTTTGTTTATCCATTCATCCACTGATGGGCACTTTGGTTGTTTCCATTTTTTTTGCTACTATGAATAAGCTGCTGTGAACATGGGTATGTACCTATCTATTTGTGTCATGGCTCTTATTTCTATAGGATATATACCTAGTAGTGGGGTTACTGGATAATATAGTATTTCTATTTCCAATTTATTAAGGAAGTGCCGTACCACTTTCCAGGGGAGTTGTACCATTTTATGGTATCACCAGCAGTATATCAGGGTTCCTGTTTCTCCATACACTCACCAGCATTCAGTGTTTCCTGCTTTTTTGAACTATACTATTAATGCTGGAGTGAGATGATATCTCATTATTGTTCTGATTTGCATCTCTCTAATGGCTAATGACAACAACAACAACAAATGGCTAATGATCAGAAACATTTCTTCATGTGTTTGGAAGCCACCCATATGTCCTCTTTGGTGAAGTGTCTGTTCATGTCCTCTGCCCATTTTTTAATTGAATTGCTTGCCTTTTGTTGTTGAGGTGTGAAGTTTTCTATAAATTTTAGAGATTAGTCCTTTGTCTGATATGTCATTGCCAAAATTTCTTTCCCAGTCGGTAGGTTCCCTTTCTACTCTTTTGGCAAAGTCTTTTGATGCACATACATGTTTAATTTCTAGGATGTCCCAGTCATCTAGTTTGTTTTCTGCTGTTTGTATATTTTAAATTATGTTTGATAGTGTATTTATGTCATGTATTAGGCTCCCTAAATTGGCCCCTATTTTTGTTTTATGATCTTTACGGTTTTAGGTTTTACATTCAGGTCTTTCACCCATCTTGAGTTAATTTTTTTTTTAATATGTGTAGTGTGAGATATGAGTCCTGTTTCATTTTTCTGCCAATGAATATCCAGTTTTGCCAGCACCACTTGTGACAGAGATTAACTCTTTCCCATTTTGTCAGTGATCAGCTGTGCATAGGTGGATGGATTTACTTCTGGGTTCTCAGTTCTTTTCTATTGGTTTATGTGTCTGTCATTTTACAAATACCAGGCTGTTTTGACTAATGTGTCTGGGGAATATGAGGCCTTCTACTTTGTTCTTCTTCTGTGGGTCTCTTTCCATGCCAAGTAAAGTCTGTGATTAGTTTTTCCATCTCTTTAAAGAAAGATGATGGAATCTGGAGTGGGTTTGTATTACATCTGTAGATTTCTTGGGGTAATATTGTCAGTTTTACAATGTTAAGTCTTCCTATCCATGAGCATAGTATATTACTCCATTTATGTAGGTCTTTTTTGGTTTCTTGTATTGTCCTTTTCTTTGTATAGGTCTTTTGTGTCTCTGGTTAGATTTATTCTTAGGTATTTTGTCTTTCATGTAGTTATTGTAAATGGTATAGTTTGCCTGATTTCCTTTTCACAGTTCTCTTTGGTAGTGTAGAGGAATCCAACTGATGTTTGAGTGTTGATCTTGTACCATGCCACTTTGCTGAATCTTTCTATGACTTCCAGTAGTTTTCTTATTAATCTCTAGGATTTTCTATGTATAGGATCATATCATCTACAAATAGAGATAGTTTTACTTCTTTGCCAACTTGTATGCCTTTTATTTCCCTTTCTTGCCTCATTGCTCCTGCTAGGACTTCCAATACAACATTGAATACAAGTGGTAATAAATGTCATCTTTGCCTAGTTCCTGTTTGCAAAGGGAATGTTTTCAGTCTCTCTCTCAGATTGACAAGAATGTAGGCTGAGAATAACATAGGCTGTTTGTTTTGTATTTATGTTGAGGAATTTCCCTTCTATTCCTTTTTTGTTGAGGTTTTGGGTTTTTTTTAACCTTTTTATTGTGATTTTGGGAAAATTTTACAAGGCAGATTTGTGTGCATTCAACATTTCACACACATTTTGTTTTGTGACACTGGTCACTTTTCTTGCAGTGTAGTATCTCACCTCCCACTCCCTCCTTGTGATTACCGTTTCCCTGTGTCCTTCTTGCCTGTACATTCCTGCCTCCCTATCTTTCTTCCTGTGCAAATGCTGCCCTTCTAATCTTCCATGGCTGATTGTTGTAAGGAGTGCATCTCCCTGGTATAGGGTTTCAGCTGTAGGCCTATTGTTGGACTGAGAGTTAAGCCAGAGGAGTGAGTTCAATTCCAGGCCTCAAGGGTGACTTGGGGCAATAGTCTTAGGGGTTTTATCAGTCTCTATCAGACCAGTAAGCCTGATCTTTTTTTTTATTATTATTATTACTTTGAGTTTTGCTCCACATTTTCTCCCATTCTATACAAGATTTCCAATTTTAATCCCTTTATGAGTGGCTGACACTGGTAGTCAGGCACCACCTAGTTCTTCTGGTCTTAGGTCATATAGATTGAGGTTCTCAAGGTTCATTAGTCCTTTGGACTGACTGTTTCCATTTGTCTTTGATTTTCTTCACTCTTCTTTGCTCCAAATGAGCAGAGACCAATAGTTGCCACTTAGATGGCACTTGCAGGCTTTGCAGACCCGTTACTACTCACCAAAGTAAGATGTAAAACAGTGTTTTTGTTTTTTGTATACCATATTGTGCCAGTTGAGCTTGCTGTCCCCATGACATAGTCCCCACCCTGCAGCAATAGTGACCAACTCCCTCAATGTGCTAATTTGTGGCTAAAAAGTTATGCTAACTTTGCCTTCTGTTATGTTTAAACTAAGGAGGTCTAGTGGCATAGTGCTTAAGGCACTCAATAGCTAACCAGAAGGCTGGCATTTCAAACCCACCAGCCACTCCTCGGAAAGAAGATTGAGCAATCTACTTCTGTAGTGATACTGCCTCAGAAACCCAGGGAGGGGTTGCTATGAGTCGGATCCGACTCAACAGCAGTGAGTATGGTTTTTTTTTTTCATGTTCAAACTGCAAAAAAAAAAAAAAAAAAAGCCAAACCCACTGCCATTGAGTCGATGCCAACTCATAGTGACTGCCATTGGGTTTCCGAGGCAGTAAATCTTTACAGAAGTAGATTGCCCTGTCTTCCTTCTGTGGAGCAGCTGGTGAGTTTGAACTGCCAACCTTCTGGTTAGCAGTCAAATGCCTTAGGCACTGTGCCACCAGAGCTCCTTGTTTAAACTGCATATGGACATTTTTATAGCACATACAAATACATATATAGGAATATCATCTGCCAAATCTATGTATGGTTGTGGGTATATTCCCATTTGCCTATCCATACCTGTCTGAGAGTTTTTATTAAGAATGTTGGATTTTGTCAAATCCCTTTTCTGCACCAATTGCTATAATCATGTGGTTCTTTTCCTTTGTTTTATTTATGTAGTAGATTCTGCTGATTATTTTTCTAATGTTAAACCATCCTTGCATACTGTGTATGAATCCCACTTGGTCATGATGTATTGTTTTTTGATATGTTGTTGGATTCTGTTAGCTAGGATTTTGTTTAGAATTTTTGTGTCAGTGTTCATGAGGGATATTGATCTATAATTTTCTTTTTTAGAGAGGTCTTTGTGTGGTTGTGGTATTAGAGTTATGCTTGTTTCATAGAAAGAGTTCAAGATTATTCCATTGTTTTCTTTGTTCTAGAATATTTTTAGTAGAATAGGTATCAGCTTTTCTCTGAATGTTTGGTAGAATTAACCAGTAAAGTCATCTGGCCAGAACATTTTTTTGTTGGGAAATTTTTTATGACCTGTTATATTTCTTCTTTTGTGATGAGTCTGTTAAAATTTTCTACCTCAGATGTGTTAGTTTGGGTAAGTAGTATGTTAAATTTGTCCATTTCTTCTAGGTTTTCAAATTTGTTGGGTACAGTTCTTCATATTATTCTGTTATCCTTTTTATTTTAGTAAATTCTGTTGTGGTATTGCCTATTTCATTTCTTATTCATGTTATTTGCAACTTCTTCATTTCCTATGTTAAATTTGCCTGTGGTTTACCAGTTTAATTACTCTTTTCAAAGAACCAACTTTAAGTTTGATTCTTTCTGTTGTTTTTCTGTGTCATTTATTTCTGCTCAAATCTGTATTATTTCTTTTTTTTCTAGTGACTGTAGGCTTTCTTTGGTGTTCTTTTTCTAATTGTTTTGGATGTTGGGTCAATGGGTTGATTTTGGTTCTTTCTTCTTTTTCTGATATGTGAATTCATTTCTATAGATTTATCCCCTGAATACTGCTTTTACTGTGTCCCAAAGATATTGGTACATTGTTGTTCTGGTTACCTAGTGCCGCTCTGACAAGAATATATACCACAAATGGGATGGCCTTAACAACAGGAGTTTATTCTCTTACACTTTGGAGGCTTTAAGTCCAAGTTCAAAGTGCTAGGCTCTAGGGGCTGGGTGAAAGCCCCTCAACCTTGGGGTCCAGCTCTGCCTCCTGCTCCCAGCCCACTGGAGCTAGAGGCATTTCTTC
>NW_006921619.1:2026073-2028821 GCF_000298275.1 Orycteropus afer afer
TAAAGGGCAATTTTGAGCCATAGTCTCAGGGACTTGATCAGTCTATCAGACCAGTTAGCCTGGTCTTTTTTCTTTTTTCTTTTTTTTTTAATGATTTTGAGATTTGGTCCACAATTTTCTTCCCACTCTATCCAGGATCTATTTTGATCCTTTTCCAAGTAGTTAACAGTGGTAGCCAGGCACCACCTAGTACATTTTATATTTTAAAACAATATATTTGAAATTATTAATTCATTCTTAAAATCGTTATTGAGCACTGTTTCAGTTACCTAGTGCCACTCTAACAGAAGATACCACAAATGGGATGGCTTGAAGAAATAGTTTATTCTCTTACAGTTTGGAGCCTTTAAGTCCGTGTTCAAAGTGCCAGGCTGTAGGGATTTAGTGAAAAAACCCTCAACCTTTGGCTTCAGCTCTGCCTCCTGCTCCCAACCCATTGGAGCTAGAGGCTTTTCTTCACTCAGACAGCTGCTGGCTGCTGACACTGACATGCCCAAGGTTGACAAGTACAAAGGCACAATCCCAATATTACCAAACAACACAGCAGGCCACTAATTCAAGTCCATTGAGAGTCCCAAGGTCAGCAAAGCATGGAAGGCTTCTGAGCAATGAAATGGCTACGTACAGGGTCCAAGTGTGCTATAAGCTAGAGACCATTCCCAAAGCTACCTCTTATATTCAGGAAGCAGACTACATCCATAAAGGAGCTACTCAGCTGCTTGTGGTAGATTCCACCATGGAGTTGATTGCCAGTCTCATCATGGGGAATAACTACCACCAGCTACCCAGCCACTCAACCAGGCCCAGCCAAGCTGACACACAAACATAACTACCACAATTGTGTTTTCATTCTCATTTCATTCTAGGAATTTTTTAATATCATATTTTATTTCTTCTATTACCCTGTAGTTTTTAAGCAGGGTTTTATTCAGTTTCTATATATTTGATTTTTTTTCTTTGATCTTTCTGTTGTTGATTTCTAATTTTACAGCATTATGATCTGAGAAGCTACTTTGTAGTATTTTAATATTTTTAAATTTATTGAGGCTTGCTTTGTGGCCTAACATATAGTCTATTCTGGAGTAAGTTCCACATGCACCAAAAAAGAATGTATTTTGTACTGTGATTGGGTGTAATGTTCTGTATACATCTATGAGGTCTGGTTGGTTGATTGTGTTGTTTAGATCTTCTGTATCTTTGTTAAATTTCCTTCTAATTGTTCTTTCCTTCATCAAGAGTGGTGTATTAAAATCTCCTACTATTATTTTGGAGTTGTTTATTTCTCTTTTCAACTCTGTTAAAGTTTAATTTATGTATTTTGTGGCTCTTTCATTGAGTATGTAGATATTTTTAAGGTTATGTCCTCTTGTTCGATTGCCCTTTAATCGTTATGTAATGTCCTTTGTTGTCTCTTTTGCTGGATTTTGCCTTAAAGTCTGTTATGTCAGTAATTGATATTTTTATTCCTGTTCTTTTTTGGTTGACATTAGCTTGATAGATATTTTCCCAGCTTTGATTTTTAGCTTCTTTTTGTCTTTGTGTCTAAAGTATATCTCGTGTAGACAGCATATTGATGGGTCATGTTTTCTTATCCATTCTGCTACTCTCTGTCTCTTGGCTGTTGCATTTAATTTACATTCAGTATAATTGTCAATAGCTATGAATTTGCTGCTGCCATTTTGCTGGTTTTTTTCTTTTTTTTTTTTTGGTGTATGTGTAGTGTTGATGGTTTCTTTGTTCAATAGCTATGAATTTGCTGCTGCCATTTTGCTGGTTTTTTTCTTTTTTTTTTTTTTTTTTGGTGTATGTGTAGTGTTGATGGTTTCTTTGTTCCATGTGTTTTTCTGTGCTAAATTCATTTTGCTTATGTATTGTCTTATCTTTTCTTTCATTGCTGTTGTTTTAGTATTTATTGAGGCTTTATAATTTTTTCCCTTTTATTTTTGTGGGAAGGTTTATTAATTTTCTTTGAAGTTACCCTGTAATTTATTACTATCTTCTCAGGTTTAAAATAATCCATCTTTATGTAATCTTGTAGTAAAGATAGTAATAAAGATAAAGATAGTAATTCTATCTTTATGTAATCTTGATTTCCTCTCCATTGGGAAGTTCTGTGACATCATTTATTCCCTCTTTTTGCTTTGTAGTTATCATCATTTACAAATTGACATCTCTGGTTCCCTATTCTCTGTCTTGTAGATTTATTTTATTTTTGATACTTCTATAGCTAGGTTGATTTCCAGGTGATGTTTTTGTGTGTCTTAATCTCCAGTTGTTGTCCACCATTGTTGGTCCTCTGTCTAAAGTACTCCCTTAGCATTCCTTGTAAGATTTGTCTCATTATTTTAAATTCCTTTTACTTCTGTTTACCTGGGATGTCCTAATTTCATCATCGTATTCAAGGGAAATGTTGCTGGATATATAATTCTTGGTTGGCAATTTTTTTCTTCCAAGGTTTTATATATGTCATCCCATTGCTTTCTTGCCTCATAGCTTTGGCTGAGAAATCAGGGCTTAGTCTTATTGGTTTTCCTCTATAAGTGACTTTTCATTTTTCCTGAGTTGCTTTCAGGATTCTTTCTTTGTCTTTGGTTTTGGAAAGTTTGATTATGATATGCCTTGGTTATTTTATTTTGAGGTCTATCTTATTTGGGATTCATAGACCTTCTTGAATATATGTCTTTCATGGTATTAAGGAAGTTTTCTTCCAATAAATCTTCAACAATTTTCTCAGTGTTTTTTGTTTTT
>NW_006921619.1:2028921-2032548 GCF_000298275.1 Orycteropus afer afer
AATGCCTGAGTCACTTAACTGCTAACCAGAAGGCTGGCAGTTCAAACCCACCAGCCACTGCTTGGAAGGAAGGTTGGGCAATCTACTTCCGTAGTGATTCTGCCTCAGAAACCCAATGAGGGGTCGCTATGAGTCGGGTCTAACTCGTCAGTACATATCAACAACAAAAACAACTTCCTGTTCTGGAATTCTGATCACACATAAGTTATTCCTCTTGATGGTGTCTCACACAATTCTTAGGTTTTCTTCATTTTTTTAATACTTTTTTTCTGGTTGTTCCTCTAATAGATGAGTGGTGAGAAATTTGTCTTCAGTCTCACTAATTCTGTGTTCCACTGATTCAATTTTACTCCTTTGTCCTCCAATAGTTATCTATTTCTGAAATTTTAGTAGTAACCTGCTTGGTGTTTTTGTGTGGTTTCTAATTTTCCATTTATTTTGACAATTTCTTATTATCTTTTTTTTTTTCTTTTTTAATTCTGCTAGTGTTTTGTCAGTGTTTTCCTTGATTTTTTCTGTGGTTTCCTCAAACTTTCTCTTAATCTGTTGAAGGTACCTATATATAATTCTTTATCCTTATCCTGAAGATTTTCTGGCCCTGTATTTTGCTCCCTTGCTGGAACCATCTTCTGTTTTTCAGTGTGATGTGAAGTTGCCTGTTGTCTCTGAGACATTGTAATGTTATTATATTAATTTGTTGATTTTATGTTGGTTTGCTTCACCCTGATTTTCTGTTTTGTTCTTTTTTAATATATCTGGGCAGCAGGGTGGGCATGTTACTCTGGTCACTAATTTGGCAGCATTTAGGCATTCACCACCTGTTTCCAGGTATTTATTAATAGATGGGAGTGTGGCCTTGAGCCTCTGATCAGTGATCATGCAAAGTAGCTATGGAGAAGGCTGGACAGCTGTTGGTCTCCTTCTGTCATTGGTCTGTGGTGCTGAAACTGGTGATGGCACTCACTGAGTGGGTGGAACAGCAGGTGTGGGTGGATTTGCTTGTCTAAGGTTGCTGGCTCCCAACTGTTAGGGAAAGATAGAGACAAAAAGAGAACAGGGAGAGGAAAAAAAAAAAGAAAAGAAAAAAACAAGAGAAGCATAGAGAAGAGACCTAAGAAAGAAAACAGAATAATGGGTGGAAGGATAAGAAGAAGACTAACAAAACAAAACAAACACGGCACAGTACTGGTACTAGTGGTAGCTTCCAAACACAGCCACAGTGGAAATGTGGCCCTCATTCCACAGAAACATGCACCACTGAGTCAGGAGCATCACTTCTACTAAATGCAGAGGTGGTGGGGAATGAGAAACTCACTCAGCCAGATTAAATAAAAGAAGAAGAAGAAGGCAGGAGGCAGTGGAAGAAAAAGAAAGAAAAAACAAGGAGGAGGGAATAGGGAAGGACTGATAAGAAGGAAGGAAGAAAGAAAAAGGAAAAAGAGAAAAAACTGGTGCAAGTATTAGCCACAAACTACCGCTGAAGGAATGTGTAGTTCATTCTGGGAGAGTACACACTACTGTCCACAGAGGGGTGGGTGTTGGTATTGTGACCACAGAGGGTGGGGGAAAGATCAAAAAGAAAAAAGAAAAAGAGGAGATGAGGAGGAAGAACACCACCACCACCACCCCCAAAAAAAGAAGAAGAAAGAGGAAAACATGGGAGAGAAGAAGGAATAACTAAAAAGTTAAAATGGAAAAAGAAAGAAAAAAGGAAGCACAGTACTGGGCAAAGGGAGTCACCAAACACAACTGTGCAGGAACACAGCACTTACTCCCCCAGAGAATGTACCTCTGAACAGGGAAGACTAGGGGCAAGTGCTGCTAACTGGGTGGGGGCAAATGCTGCTAACCACATAGGCAATGGGAAAGGGCTTCTGCTCTTAGGGATTCAAAGAAAAAGAAAAAAGGAAAGGAAGAAAAACAAAGAAGAAGCAAGGGAAATGGAAGAATTAAAAAGAAAGATATAGAAAGAAGAAGAAAAGGCAGAGGGCAAGATGGTGCAACCCTGGCACCGGGGGGAGTCTGACCAGCTGCTGGATGAGTGGCAGTGGGAAGAACTGCATTTCTGGTCACTGGGAGGTGTGTGAGATAAGGGGAAGGACACATCTCTCTGGTCAGCTGGTCACCGATATGGATGCTAGTGTAGTCCCGAGCAAGTGGACCCAGTTATCTGGTTCCTGCTCCAATCCGACTGCTGCTTTCAATAATTCTAAATGGCTGTGCTGTGTTGGGTGGCAGTTTACTGCTCCTTTTTCACTGTTTTTGTTCAGTCTCTTCCTCTCATCAGTATTTGATCTACTTGTTTATCCTTTCCTTTGAAAGGATTGTCATTTGTAGCCTTTTCTCATATTTTTTCAAGTCTCTGTTTTAGAGGGTCTGGATAGTGTATCTGCCTATTCTGCCATTTTGTATACTCTCTTGTGTTGGGAAAATTTTGTAATAACTTTATTCATACACAAAATCTGATATAAGAATTAGCTTCTTGCTTATGCACAAAGAAGCAATGTCCACTCATAATATCCATTCACAAAAACTGCATTTATTTTCTCTACATTGTAGACACTTTGTGAAACATGAAGTATATATAGTACTGTGCTCAAAGATGAAAGCTCAGTTAAAGGAGCCAACCATGTCAGTGACCCAGTGTGGTAGTCATTAAGCTTTTATATAAGTATTCTGATTCTCTTCCTCTGCCCTGCTTCCTTTGAAGTCTGACCATGTGACTTGCTTGGGACAATGAAATGTGAACGGCAGTGACATGTCGCTTTTGGATGGAAGCTTTAGGACCCAGTGGAGGATTTATCATGTCCCTGTTTCATGGCCTTTATGATGGTGGAAGCATGTGCCAAGATGGAGCCTCCATCACCTTGAGTCCTTGAGTCATTCACTATTAGGAACAGATCCCCTGAGGATCTGCACTGGGTATGTAGCATAAGCAAGAAATAACCTTGCATTGTGTTAAGACACTGAAATTCTGGGGCTACTTGTTACCACACAATAAAACAGCCCATCCAGACAGATACATCCAGTCACATTAAGTAACATTAGTTCCATTATGTCTCTGAGTAATATAAAATGGGTAGAAAAGGGCATCATCTTGGATCATATACCTTCATTCATCCAGGCAACAAATATTTATTAAGCACATACTATGTGCCAGACAGAACAAATGGAGATAAGAAATAATTACTGATTGTGGTTGGATTCATTTCTCTTTGTTTTCTCTTTGCTAAATTCCTGAGGAGTAGATCACTGATGAGGCTACAAGTGTTCCCTGCTTCACTATACCTAAACCCACTGCTGTTGAGTGGATTCGACTCATAGTGAACCCTCCTTGGATTTCTGAGGTGGTATCACTATGAAAGTAGGATTAGTGATGTTTCAACATTTTTTTGAATAAATGATATTTTTTCAGAGGACAAGATTTTGGAGGACAAAAGTAGACTTACTTCAGGAAATCCTGAAATTTCTTACACTGGCCAAAAAATCTACTCTTCTAGACCTCAGCGATTCCCTAACACATCAGTCACATGCCAGGTATATGCTGTTGCTCAGGCTGGGCTCTCTACCTTAAACACTCTTAATACTCTCTTCTCCTCAGTCTTCAAAGACCAGTTCAAATGCCTT
>NW_006921619.1:2032648-2034103 GCF_000298275.1 Orycteropus afer afer
TGGGTTTCCAAGGCTGTTAATCTTTATGGAATCAGACTGCCTCATCTTTCTTCTGTGGAGCAGCTGGTGGGTTTGAATCATGGAGATTTTGTTAGCACCCAAATGCCTTAACCACTGCACAACCTGATCTCCTTAGGATATACCTGTTATTTTAGTCTACGTTATATTTGTTGTTCATGTAATACAACAAAATTCCTACAAAACTTACGTTCTCCCCAAATAAAAGGTATACATTCATTATGAATAAAGGTTTGTTTTATTCCGTTTTATATATCCCCAATCTGACTCCTCTCCCCAAAGCTCAATACAGGTTAACTGATACTTGAACTGATTTGTGAGATTCGTTTGGGTGTGATCACAGATTTCTTAAAACAGATTGCAACTGCCCTGTTCAAAATATGGAAGAAACAAAGAAACCCTTTCAGTTCCAAGAAGGGTGGTTGTGAAGCTGATACTTTTGGCTACTCTTGGGAGGATGAGTTCTATCTTGGCCAAGGACCAAAGCCTGCCTCCTGAACACCCATCACACTTAGCTAATTTCCATTCTCCCCAGGGACCAAGACAGGAAGACAAAAGAGGAAGGAAGTAGACATTTCAGAACTATAACCTACCCACAAAGAGCCAGTTGAAAGGGAGAAATGAGGATTGGAGGAGGGAGCAGCTGGTTTTTAAAAAAGAAAAAAAAAAAAAATCACCAAACGAATACATAATTTACATTACATTTCATTATCCATCTTCTCTGGATCATTCAATAACTCTTTCTTCCCAGGACAAGTCCTGAGTGCTTAAAGCTTGCTGCTTCTGGCACAGAGACCAGAAATCCCTAATGTTTTTACCAAGGATATCAAGCCATTACGTTCAGTCCTTCTCTCTCCCTTTCCCATTTCCTTTTGCTCACTCCATCCCATCCACCAGCAGGACATCTGCTCCTCCCTGGAAAATTACCCACATGAGAAATAAATAGTAGAGGGGAGCATGTGGTTTTCTCTCCTGCTTAGTCATCACTACTCAGTTTCCAGCCTTTCATTCTATGGCAGTGAAAAAATTAATGAGTTGGGCTTTCAGAGATGGAGGGTTGGATCCCAGTTCTGCCACAGACTTGCCTTAAATTCCTGAGAATGTTACTCAGTTTTCTCCTCTTGTAAGATGGAATTGATTACACCTGTGTAAAATGATTGTTGTGAGCATTGGCAAGATAAGGTTGTAAAGTCCTTGGCACCTAGTTGAGACTCAACAAATCTTGTTGTTGTTGTTAATAAATATTTCTCAAACATATTTGCTCTTTTCATGATCTTCCCACTGCCATGATGTCAGTTGATTCTAATTGTTTCATGTCCAATATAATGCATTCTCTCCTAAGCAATCTTTCTAAAAATAGAAATCATTGTATATAGTATCTTTACACACCTCCAAAACTATTAAGAACCTTCCTGTTATTCTTAGAGGTCTACCAGG
>NW_006921619.1:2034633-2035992 GCF_000298275.1 Orycteropus afer afer
CACAGTCCTGATGTTACCAAACCACATGGCAGGCCATTAACTTAAGTCCATTGTAAGTCCCAAAGTCGGCAGAGCATAGCAGGCTGCTGAGCAATGACAACATGCCTATATGCAGGGTCCAAGCATGCCATAGGCTAGAGACCATTCTCAAAGCTTCTCCTTATAGACAGGAAGCAGACCACATCCCAAAGGCAGCTACTCAGCTGCTTGTGGTAGATTGCACAATGGAGTTGATTGGCAGTCTCATCATGAGGAATAACTATCACCAGCTGCCCAGCCACTCAACCAGGCCCAGCCAAGTTGACACACAAACATAACTACCACAATTGCCTTCCCCTTTTTCATTGACCCTCCACTCTACCAAACATGATATCCTTCTCTGGGGAATGATTCCTTCTGACAAATTGACCAAAATAGGTGAGAAGAAGTCTGGCCATTCTCACTTCCAAGGAGCATTCTGGCTGCACTTCTTCCAGAACAGATTTGTTAGTCCTTTTAGGAGACCAAGATACTCTTAGCATTCTTCTCCAACACCACAGCTCAAAAGCATCAACTCTTCTTCGATCTTCCTTATTCATTATCCCTCTCTCACATGCATAAGAGGTGATTGAAAATACCATGGCTTGGGTCAGGCACACCTTAGTCTTCAAGGAGACATTCTTGCTCCTCATCACTTGAAAGAGGTTCTTTGCAGCAGATTTGCCCATTGCAATACATGGTCTGTTGTTTTGACTACTGCTTCCATTGGTGTTGATTGTAGAACCAATAAATATGAAATCCTTGACAGCTTCAATCTTTTCTCCATCCACTATGAAGCTATTTATTGGACCCATTGTGAGGATTTTTATTTTCTTTATATTGAGGAGTAATCCATATTGCAGACTGTAGTCTCTAATTTTCATCAGTAAGTGCTTCAAGTCATCTTCACTTTCAACAAGCAAAGTTGTGTTATCTGCATATCGCAGGTTGTAAATGAGTCTTCCTGCAACCCTGATGCCACATTCTTCTTCATACAATCTAGCTTCTTGGATTATTTGCTCACAATACAAGTTGAATAAGTATGGTGAAAGGATACAGCCTTGACGCACTGCCTTCCTGATTTTGAACCAAGCATTATCCCCTTGTTCTGTTTGAACAACAGTCTCCTGGTCTATGTACAGGTTCCTCAAGAGTACACTCAAGCATCTGGAATTCCTGTTCTTCTCAATGTTATCCACAATTTGTCATGATCCACACAATCGAATGCTTTTGCATAGTCAATAAAACTTAAGTAAACATCTTTCTGGTATTCTTTGCTTTGAGCCAAGATCCATCTGACATCAGCAATGATATCCCTCATTCCACATCCTCTTCTGAATC
>NW_006921619.1:2036357-2038171 GCF_000298275.1 Orycteropus afer afer
CCCTAATTCTAACTGTGATAGATGGCTCGTCTAATGGCTGTCAATGAATCACACCTTCCTGGACCCCCAGCCTTGTGTTGCTCCCTGCCCCATATTAGTGGCCAATGCTTGCTCTGGCCACTAGAATAACAGTACATGTGACACATGCCAAAAGTTGAAACATAGCTGTCACCATGTGAAGAAGTGCAGCCTGGACCAGCCTTGGAGAGAGATGTTTAGCCATCCTAGATATCCCAGCTGATCCTAGCCCCCAGTCAACCTTCCAGATAAATACAGTCACCATGAGTACACCCAGGCAAAACTAGCAGAAAAAGCATCCAGCCAAACCACAAATTTTTGAGAAATTTTAAATGTTGTTTTAAGACATTTCTATTTCTGAGTAGTTTGCTACACAGAAATAGAGAGCTGATATACTGACTTTTCTCTTCAAAATAATGAGCAACTGTAGCAGTCTGTGAAAACCTTATCTGTCACACCTTTTGCAAAGGCTGCTCCTTGTGCTTATGATGCTCTTCACTCTTGACTGTTACCCTTTGTCTTCCAGTGTATGTAACAGAGATTGGCATATACTAAATGTTCAATAAAGGCTGATTGAATACATTCAAAATGTCAAAATATGCCACAGAACCTCCAAAATTCCACACTAAATCTACCATTGTTCTGATTGTAATTTTAGATAGAAATGCATGTGTGTTACTGCTTATGAAAAAGAAAATAATGGTTCATATACAACTACACATACACACTCAAAGCTACCACAAAAAATGTCTTAACTTAAAATGAGATTTAGAGCTAAAATAAAAATGAAATGCCTTCTTTCCCCTACAAAATTAGCAACTTAAAATTATAATATTAGTGCTAGCAAAGGTGCTATAAAGAAGCACTCATATATTGCTGTTGCTAGTGTGAAATTTGGGAAAAGAATTCTGGTATCTGAATTAAAAGCCATTAAAAATATTGATTTCCTTTGATCCAGTAATTCTATTTATGGCAACTTAACTGATAGAAATAATCCAAAATATAGAAAAATATGCACAAGAACATTGAATATGCAGTATTGATTTTGAAAAATAAGTTTTGGAAGTAAATTATGTTCCCAGAACCAGCAACTTGATTCAGTCAATTTTGGTGTATCCATTCCATGATATGTCATGCAGCCATTAAACTAATATCTATGAAGAGTGTCATGGGGAAAGAGGAAATACTAAGAAGAAAAAAAGATACATAATTGTATATATCCTATAATTACAATAAAAAGTTAAAATTTAAAAAATGTAACATGTAAAAATAATTACAGGGAACTAATTATGGGTTATTTTCCCCTAGGAGCTCTGGTGGCATAGTGGTTAAGGTATTTGATTGCTAATCAGTGGGTCAGTGGTTCAAATCCACCAGCTGCTCCATGGGAGGAAGATGAGACAGTCTTCTGTAAAGATTTACAACCTTGGAAACACAATGGGGGTGGCTGTGAGTCAAAATTGACTTGATGGCAATGAATTTGTTCTATGCTTTGTTTTCCCCTAAGATTTTATGAAATATTTTAACATTAGTTTTATAACTTAAGTATTAATTTTAGAAGAAAAAAGGAAATTATATATATATGGGAGCTCTGGTAGTGTAGTGCCTAAGGCACTTGACTGCTTATCAGAAGGCTGGTGGTTCAAACTCACCAGCCACTCCTCAGAAGGTAGATGGGGCAATTTACTTCCATAGTGATACTGCCTCGGAAACCCATGGAGGGGTCGCTACGAGTCGGGTCTGACTCGAGGGCACATACCAACAATAACACAAAATACGTACATATATATATATAT
>NW_006921619.1:2038807-2045016 GCF_000298275.1 Orycteropus afer afer
AGAGAGACCAGTAGTTGCACCTTAGATGGCCATTCCAAAGTTTTTAAAATCCCAGTCACTACTTACCAAAGTAGTATGTAGAATATCATCTTTGTGGACTACATTATACCAACTGACCTTTGTGTCCCCTAAGACTATGGTCCTGATTCCTCAGGTCCAGTGATTCATTCCCTCAAGGTCTTTTGTTATGGCTAGGAAGTTTTCTTACCTCTGCACCCTGTATACTCTACTATATTCATGGATACATATGCAGCACATATAAATACATATGTAGAATTATACTCTGTCAAACCTATGCATATTCATGGGTATATCTCATTCACCTTCCCACACCTGTGCACCCTGCATGTCTATCTATGTATCCGCTTGTAGGTTACTGTTATTGCAGGATTGTGTATGCAATATTATTTACCTGTGTTGCTGTTATCTCTTATATTCCTCCCAATGTCTTCCTCTGTCTTGATCATTTTGTGCCGACCTCCTCCTTAAGGTATATTGCCTTTGCCTTCACCAAAGTTTATGGATGTCTACCCTGTAGTTAGTTATTTACCATGCCTTCTTTTCCCACCCATGATAACCTTCAAAGATTGTTCTTTCTGTGAATAAACCTTTTCTTGGCTTTTTACAGCGGTGGTCTTATAAATATTTGTCCTTTTTTGATTGACTAATGTCAGCATAAAGGTTGTCTATGTTATGAGGTGTTTCACAGATATTATTATTTTTTAACATTGTAGAGTATTCCATTGTGTATATGTACCATAATTTGTTTATCTGTTGTTATTATCTGTAGTTTGTTGGGCACTTAGGTTGTTTCTATCTTTTTGCTATTGTGATAAAAATGTGAAAATAAATGCTATTGTTATAGCATTGCTATACTGCTGCTATAAAGATAGGTGTGCCTATATCTGTTTGTGCCATGGCTCATATTTCTCTAGGATATATACCTAGTATTGGGATAGGTGGATTATATTATATTTCTATTTCCAACTTTTTAAGGAAATACTATATCATTTTCCACAGTGGTTGCACCATTTTACAGTGCCATCACCAGTGTATGAAGGCTCCACTCTCTTCATACCCTTGCCAACATTTGTTCTTTTCTGTTTTTTAACTTTGCTATTAATGCTGGAGTGAGATGATATCTCATTTTAGTTTTTCTTTGTATCTCTCTAATTGCTAATGATCATAAGCATTTCTACATGAGCTGTGAGGCACCTGAATGTCTTCTTTGCTGTGAAGCACCTGAATGTCTTCTTTGATGAGGAATCTGTTCATGTCCTCTGCCAATTTTTAATTGGATTGTTTATCTTTTTGTGGTTGAGGTGTTGAAATTTTCTATAAATTTTAGAGACTAATACCTTTCCCGTTATTCCATTGCCAACAATTTTTCCCCAGGCTGTAGGTTCTCTTTTTTCCTCTTTTGGTGAAGTCTTTTGATACACCTAAATCTTTAATTTTCAGGAAGTCTCAGTCATCTGATTTGTCTTCTGCTGTTTGTGCATTTTTAATTATGTTTGATAATATATTAATGCCATGTATTAGGTCCCCTAAATTTGTCCCTATTTTTTCTTTGATGATATTTATAGGGTTGGTTTTATGTTTAGGACTTTGAGCCATCTTGAGTTAATTTTTGTATATGGTGATAGATATGGTTCCTATTTAATTTTTCTGCCAATGGATAGCCAGTTTTGCCAGCACTGTTTGTTAAAGAGACTTATCTCTTCTCTCATTCAGTGGGTTTCAGCTCTTTGTCAAAGATGAGCAGGCCATAAGTGTATGGACTTACTTCTTGATTCTCAAATCTCTTCTACTAGTCTATGTATCTGTTGTACCAATACCAGGCTGTTTTGATTACAGTGGCTGTATAATATATTTTGAGCTCAGGGAGCATGACACCTCCTACTTTGTTCTTCTTCTTTAATAGTGCTTGTTTATCAATTCCACGATTAGAAATATATCCTAAAGAGGTGAGAGACAGGACATGAACAGACATATGCACACTCATGTTCATCACAGCACAATTCACTATAACAAAGAGATGCAAACAAACTAAATGCCCATCAACAGATGAATGGATAACCAAGCTATGGCACATTCACACAATGGAATACTATGCAACATTAAAGAATAATGAAGAATAAACGAATCATCTCATAATGTGGATGAATTTGGAGGACATTATGCTGAGTGAAATAAGTCAATCACAGAAGACAAATATTGTATGAGCCATTATTGTAAAAAGTCAAGGAAAAGTTTACTCAGGGAAGGAAATTTACTTGTTGGTTACCAGGGATGGGAGAGAAGGGCAGGGAAAATTTCAGACTAGTTGGGGGTCACAGTTGATTTGGGTGAGGGGAAGTATGGTATGGAGAGAGTCTGTGGCCAGCATGATGACATTGGGAAAGAAAGGACACTGAAAAGTGCACATAAGATATAGACAACAGAGGCAAATGCTAGTACATGCACAATACTTCATTATAACTAACACCAAACACCAAGCTATGGATAAATGTATAGACAGATGAGAAGATCAGGTGGGGGTAGGCAAATAGGCATATACCTTAGACCAAAGATAGATTTGTCTGAAGATAATCTTACATATGGACTTATGCTACAAACTTGGCCACATATATTACAGAAACAGCAGGAGAGAGATGGAGTAGCTTCTCAGCCAACCAAACACCTTGAGAGAAACAATCACTGGGCCTGCAGACTCAGAACCATAGTCTCAGGGGACATCATGCTCAACTGGCACAATGTAGTACATAAAAATCTTGTTCTACAACCTACTTTGGTGAGTAGCGATTGGGGTCTTAAAAGCTTTCAAGCAGCCATCTAAGATGTAACTATTGGTCTCCTCTCATCTGAATCAAAGAAGAGTGAAGAAAATGAAAGGCATCTGGAAACAATTTTTCCAAGGATAAGATGGATCACAAGAACCTCAGCCTTCATGACCCCAAGACCAGAAGAACCAAATGGTGCCCGGCTACTGATGCCAACCATTTGGAAAGGGATCAAACTGGAGATCCTGGATAGAGTGGGAGGAAAATGTGGAACAGAATTTAAAAAACACAAAAAATACCAGAATTATTGGTCAGATAGAATCTGGTGGAACCCCTGAGACTATGGCCCCAGATTACCCTTTGGGCCTAGAAATGGACTCACTCCCATGGATTGGCTCTCAGTCCAACAGTATAAAGACCTACATGCAGAATACCTACCCTAGGGCAATGCACCCACCTACTCTAGGGAGATGTACCCCTTAGAGCAATCAGCCATGAGACACTAGAGGAGCAACATGCATGTAGAGGGAAAGATGGACAGACAAGAATGCATAGTTAAGAAGGGCACAGGGAGGGGGTGGTCACAGGGACAGGAGGGGAAGAGAGTTTTTTGTGGTTGGGGATGGTAATCAGGGCATGAAATCAAATGTGCATGAACTGTTGAATGTGAAACAAATTTGCTTTGTGAATTTGCACACAAAACACAATAAAATAAAACAAAGAGAGAGAGAGAGAGGGGCTACGCTTATCCAGGGTCTGTTTCCTTTCTATGTAAAGTTGGTGATCAGTTTTTCCATCTCTTTAAAGAATCATGATGAAATCTAGATTGGGATTGCATTATATCTGTAGATCATTTTGACATTTTCACAATATTAAGTCTTCCTATTCATGAGCCTTGTATATTCCTCCATTAATATAGGTCTCTTCTGGTTTCTTGTAGAAATGTTTTTCAGTTTTCTTTGTGTAGGTCTTTTGTGTTTCTGGTTAGATTTATTCCTAAATACTTATTGTTTGGGGTTGCTATTGTAAATGGTATTGCTTTCCTGATTTCCTTCCCAGAGTGCTCTTTGTTAGTGTAGATTCCAGTTGATTTTTATATGTTGATCTTGTACCTTGCCACTTTGCTGAATCCTTCTATTATATCTAGTGGTTTTCTTGTTGAGTATCTGGAACTTTCTATGTATAGGATCATATCATCTGCAAATAGAGATAGTTTTACTTCTCCGTTGCCAGTTTGTATGCTTTGTATTTCCCATTCTTGCCTTATTGCTATGGCTAAGACTTCCAGTACAATATTGAGTAGGTGTGGTGATAAAGGATGTCATCCCCTTCCTGTTCACAAGGGGAATGTGAAACTGACCCATTGTAGTGACTGCTATTATTTTACAGAATCTAGAAATCATGGTGTTCTACTTCTGGTCTATGGTATCTCTTTAATCAATGTTTATTCATTTATTTTGTTTTATGAGTCATTGTACCTTGTAGATGGGTTTTTAAAAAATTATCCTGAAGAGGGATTTCATCCCACTTCCAGACAAATATATGTCCAAAGAAAATTCCTGGGGCAAGACTATGTTAAGTTCTTAGTGACTTCAACTCTCACTGCAGGTTAGAAGACCTGCAAAATCTCTCTCTAGTCCTCAGGACATGCACAATATCTCATCACTCACTTCCATAGATATTTCTACTGGTATAAGCTATTCCATCCTAAACTTAAAATGCCTAAAATTGGCTCCAGCCAACTCTTTTCTGGCCTTCTGTTTCTGACAGCAGTATTTCCTTTCCAAGTCCCTCAAACTCTAAAATTCAGTAATATTAATGATTTCCTCCTTTCCTTCTCCCATATGTATACAGTCATCACAGACCGTCTTTCTTTATAATGCTACTCCAGTCATGACACTTCTCTTTGCTTTGCTCTTTGTCTGTGCTTATTCAGGTTTTACCATGACGTCAAGTCTCCTAATTTGGTCTCTCTGCCTCTTCTTTCTCTCACTCTCCAACCCCACTGTCATAGAAATATGTGTAGAGTGCCTGTTTTGTCATGCACCTCCCTGGGACAGTCACAAATTTGCAGTGGATCCCTCACTACCAATTGGATCCAATCAGCTGCATTCTAGCCTCATTCTTGCAAGGCTGCCATATTATACAACTCCAGAGGGCACATTATATCTCCTGAAAGTTTCTCCAGTAGGGTGCAACTATACAACAGCATGAATGGTGCTCACTGGAGCTGTACAACATGGCATTCTGTGACCCTATTCTCCATACCAGCCAGACTGAACCCCTTTCTCTAAAACTGCCCTATCAGCCTCTGCATCTTTGGCCCATCTTTGCCTATCAAGTTTTAAATACCAGGAAAAACTCTTCTTTTGAGAAGCCATTTTTAGCTTTCCTTTCTCCTAGTATCACTCTAATGACATTTCTTAAGTTCATGTATTGAAATAGGTTAGAATCAGACAGAAGTGTTTCTTAATCCTTCCTCATGTCAGCACTATCTCCATGACCTTGGACAAGTTCTCTAATCCTCATCTGCCTGTAAAATAGAGATAATATTACCTATCCCCATAGAGCTTAAGAAAGATTAAATGAGATCATAAATGCAATATAATACACTAGCCTGGTTCCCAGCACATCGTAAGTGCTCCACACACGTTACTTGTAGTGATGGAGATGATGGCTACTGCTGAGGTGATGGTCATGGTTTTTATTCTCAGCTTGTAGAGTGGGGCCTGGGCATAAGGGTTGTAGGACAATCCCTGCCACTCACAACTACCGAGACCTGAACAAATTCTCTTTACCTTTCAGAACATTGGTTTCCTTACCAATTAAATGATCAAATGGTGTAAATAATGAGAAAATTCTTTGTAATATAAGCAGTCTACAAAAATGTAAAGTGACAACATCAGTATAAATGCATGGATGGCAAGGGTTTCATTTATCTCTTATTCCCCTCAGGGTGTTACACAGCCATGTGGATGGGGAGTGCTCAATAAATACCTACTGAATATGTGAGTAAAACTTTGCACATGAGTCAGAATGTCACATGGTTGTTGGATGCTTTTGAAGTATGGGATGATTTTAGAGATTATTTGCTTCAGTGCCCCTTTCACCCTCGTCTAAATGCCATACCCAGAGTCATAGAATGCTTTAGCAACTGAATGCAGCCCTGAATCTGATATTTTCTAATTTTGCTTTTTATCATTCCTTGCTGACTCCTCTATTAAAATCACACACACACACAAAACTCACTGCCATTGAGTCGTTTCTGACTCATAGTGACCCTTCCTTGGGTTTCTGAGGTGGTATCTCTACAGAAGTAGATGATGGCCCAATCTTCCTTCCAAGGAGTGGCTGGTGGGTTTCAACCACCAGTCTTCTGGTTAGCAGTCAAATGCCTTAGGCACTGCACCACCAGAGCGCCTCATA
>NW_006921619.1:2045186-2062891 GCF_000298275.1 Orycteropus afer afer
GAGAGAGAGAGAGAGAGAGCTCTGGTAGCATAGTGGCTAAGGCACTTGACTGCTAACCAAAAGGCTGGCAGTTCAAACCCACCAGCCACTCCTTGGAAAGACGGTTGGGCAATCTACTTCTGCAGTGATACTGCCTCAGAAACCCAATGAAGGGTTGCTATGAGTGGAGTCCAGCTCAATGGCAAATAACAACAACAACAAATATGTGTGTATGTATAGTTTTATTTATTTAACCAAAAACTTAGTAACCTAGTTAAGGAGGTTGATGGAAAGTTTGCCTAAAGATAGACAGTGGAAGAACTGGAAAGAGTGACTGCGGAATTTATCACCATTTTTGTTAAGTATTTTCTCTTTTCTGCAGTGTACAATCATCATAGCTTTGAACCTAGGTCATGTTGGGAAGAGGAAGGTATGGATAATGACTGATATAGAGAAAGCAAGTGAGGTCAGACACCTGAAAGTGGAGCAGAGGGAGAAAGAGATGGATGTAGGAACCCTCAAGCTGGAAGGGTTTGCTTATACTTCTGTAAATGCCATTCCTATTGTTGTTATAAAACAGATTCTATCTCCATCCTTATTTCCTCACCCACCTCCTTCAGGTTTTCCTATGAACCACCACCATTGCCATCCTCCACACACTGGGAGCTGTTTGAGCTAAAGGATTCTGTTATTCATGTCTTTGAATCCACATTACTACCCAGCTTTTCATTATAGAAGCTTCATGATGGATGATGGATGGATGGATGGATGGATGGTTGGGTGGATGGATAGATATAAATAAATAAACAAAAAAGGAAACACAGAGGGAACGAGAAAGAAAGCATGACAACTTACTCCTTAACTGCCAGTATTCAAATACATTTTACGATCATTTTTCACAAATGTTTGTTTTATTTTGTTATTTGGTGCCATTGAGTCGGCTCTGACTCATAGTGATGTTATGTACAATAGAATGAAACACTGCCACGTTCTGTGCCAAGCTCACAATCCTTGCTATACCTGAGCCCATTGTTGCAGCCATTGTGTCAATCCATCTTGTTGAAGGCCTTACCCTTTTTTGCTGACTCTCCACTTTACCAAACATGATATCCTTCTCCAGGGAATGGTCCCTTCTGACAACATGACCAAAGTAAGTGAGACTAAGTCTGGCCACTCTTGCTTCCAAGGAACATTCTGGCTACACTTCTTCCAAGACAGATTTGTTCATTCTTTTGGCAGTCTATGGTATTTTCAGTATTCTTCCCCAACCCTACAACTCAAAAGCATCAACTCTTCTTCAGTCTTCCTTATCCATTGTCCAGCTCTCACATGCATATAAGGTGATTGAAAATACCACAAATTGAGTTGGTGCACCTTAGTCTTCAAGGAGACATCTTTGTTCTTCAACACTTTAAAGAGGTCTTTCCCAGCAGATTTGCCCAGTGCAATACATCATCTGATGACTTGATTGCTGATTTCATGGATGTTGATTGTGGAACCAAGTAACATGAAATCTTTAACAACTTCAATCTTTTTGCATTTATTGTGATGCTGCTTATTGGATCAGTTGTGAGGATTTTCATTTTCTTTATGTTGAGATATAATCCATACAGCAGACTGAAATATTTAATCTTCATCAGTGAGTGCTTCAAGTCATGCTCACTTTCAGCAAGCAAAGGTGTGTCATCTGTTTATCACAAGTTGTTAATGAATCTTCCTCCAATCCTGATGCCACGTTCTTCTTTATATAGTCCAGCTTCTCAGATTATTTTCTCAGCATACAGATTGAGTAAATATGGTGAAAGGATACAACTCTGACACACTCCCTTCCTTATTTTAAACCATATGGTATCTCCTTGTTCTGTTCAAATGACAGTCTCCTCGTCTGTGACAGGTTCCTGATGAGCACAATCAAGTGTTCTGGAATTCTCATTCTTCTCAATGTCATCCATAATTTGTTATGAGCCACACAATCGAATGCTTTCAATAAAACGCAAGTAAAGATCTTGCTGATATTCTTTGCTTTCAGCCAAGATCCATTTGACATCGGCAATGATATCCCTCATTACACGTCATCTTCTGAATCCAGCTTGCATTTCTGATATTTCTGTCAATATATTACTGCAACCATTCTTGAATTATCTCAGCAAGATTTTACTTACATGTTATATTAATGATATTGTTCTATAATTTTCCATAACATTCTATAACATTCTGTGGGATCACCTTTCTTTAGAATGGGTACAGATATGGATCATTTCCAGTCAGTTGGCCAGGTAGCTTCTTCCAGATTTCTTGGCATAGACAAGTGAGTGCCTCCAGACCGGCAACCATTTGTTGAAACATCTCAATAGGTAATCTGTCAATTCTTGGAGCCTTGTTCTTTGCCAATTCCTTCAGTGCAGCTTCGACTTCTTCCTTCAATATCATTGGTTCTTGATCATGTGCCACCTCCTGAAATGGATGAACATTGACCAATTCTTTTTGGTTCGATGACTCTGTGTATTCCTGTGTTTTATTTTAGGATTCCTTTAATCCAGAGATGACCAACTGGTGGCCCATGGGCTAAATCCAATCTCAGATCTGTTCTGTTTGCCTTTGCCATGTTGACATACTGTTAAATAAATAAATAAATAAATTCATATCATATTTGAATTTGTTGCCAACGTTTAAATCATTGGGAGGTGTCAAATTTTTAAAAAATGTAGATTTCTCTTGAAAAGTCAGCAAGAGTGGGCTCATTTTCCATTTCCTTTGGTTAGGCCAGGCACTCTTCTGTGTGCCACAGTAATAATCACTAACATAGATAATAGTTGCTATTTATAAGAAGTCATGTTCATTTTTTTTTTTTCAATCCTGGCCCACACCTCTTGCCTACCTTACCTACTTAATGCTATTTGACTTTAGATTTTACAACTCTGATTGAATCAGTAACACAGTCCCTACCCCATACTAAAGGAAAGAAAGGGACCAATGGGAAGACATTTTAATAAAGGAATTATAATAGCTGCATTAATTGAACTTTTGCCATGTGTTATGGACTGTCACATTATATTCCATGGATCAAGTACTGTTATTATCACCTTTTTACAGTTGAAGAAACTGTGACCCAAATGAAGTAACTTGTCCAAGGCTGGAAAGTTCATAAGTATTTATAATCCAAATATTTATGCCTCCAAAGCCTATCGTTGGAAGCACTAAACTGCTTTTGTACTCATTCTTAACATATAAATGATGAAATCAGCACTGTAACATACTTTCTTCATCTCTTAGAAAAAGCAAATAAATATTGATTAACTACACTCAAGCAATTTTAAACTAGGCAGTTAGTTTTGAAGTGCTCCAAATCTTGCCTGTTTGTGTTCATGCAGTGCTGGGCTGGCATTAATAATATGCCTGGTTAAATTCCCTCAGCATTTGGTAGTTTGAAACAGCCAACATACAGGTGGGAGGATGTGTATAGCAAAGAAGTAACAGAAAATCTCTTTCTTTTCTTTTCAATTGAACTTATTGTGACATGTAGGGAATTCATTCTGAAAGATGGTGGGTTTCTTAAATGGTGGCTAATTCTGATGCATCTGCAAACACTTGACTCGTTGGTTACCCGAGCTCCTTCAACAGTCATGTGTGCAGAAGGGGACGTTGTCACTGAATTAGAGAAATTAGAGGCATCCCAGACTCATTCTGTCATATGCTCCGGCCCCCTTTCAGCAAGGAAGGGCTCCTTTCACTCTCTTTCCAGTTAATAGCTCCTATATCTTAATCAAATACATCTCCCTAGTCCATTTTTTTTCTTGGTAACATTTCATTTTTTTTTTCTTCTTAATTATGCACTCTGAAACAAATTTTGGAGAAATTCTTACCTATAGGAGATCTCCACCCACCCTCATCATTATAATGTAACATCATCATAATAGACCTTGTTGGCTGTTCCACATTGTCCTGAAAGCATATGAGGCCATTGTCTCATTGTTTACATCCCTGGCTGTTCATGAGGGAACCCCCTAATCCTTGTGATGAGGCTGCAGTGGAAAGTTGTTTTATCCAAGAGATAACTAGAGGCTCTCAGAATCATTGCTGCTTTGTCCTATATGTGAATGCTTTGTAAGAACAAGTGCACACAGCTAAGATAAACATCAAAGAACATTCCTTAAACTGCCTTATGGCACAATTCCATCATTGCAAATCTTCTAGGGAGTCATAGTCCATGCAGCAGCTTGGCCAAACGGGTACAAATGATCGGTTAAATACAATTGGAAACAATTTCATAGAATGTCAATTGTTTTTCTCCTAATGGGAAGTGTGAGTTTTTATGGTTAACATATGTATTTGGATTCAATCAGAAATGGCATTCCTGAGAACATCTTGCTAATATATTGTATATTAGGATTTCAGAATGCATATTAATGTTTTGCTAAGTGTCCAGTTCACTACTGTATAGCAATTGAGTTGGTCAACTCTCTAGTAATGTGATTTGAAGGGTGTTACACTCCTCCCCCAAGTCTGTACCCAAGAATATGTACTCCACAAATCTTCCCCTTAGGCTGGGGATTTCCACCAGTAGTCACTGCTCTGTAGAGACCCTTATCCCCAACAGACATTACCCATTAACATCTGCTAAATCTGCCACAGTAAAACTGATGTATTCAAGATTTCTCCGAATCTGCCATGAATTTGCCCAACTCTGTACCTAGTCTGAGAACATTTGGAATGTTCTTACATCCCTTTGGCCAGTTGTTCAATTCCTTCTTAAAATCAAAGATCTGCCTTAAATGTTACATTTCCCATAAAAATCATCTCTGACTCTCCTAGTGAAAAGCACTGTCTATCACATTAACTTCTGTGGTGCATATCCATGCTTTCATTTGGTTATTATTAATTGAGAACCAGGAAGTTAAAAAAAATAGAGAAATAAACATGTGTTATGTCTTCCCTTGAGCAAGATCTGGCTACTTTGAGTTCTGTGGAGCTTAATTATAGCTGGGCACTGAGGAAGACACAGCTGTAAGACAGCTCTGTAAAATAGCTGGTCTGGAGCTCTGGTGGTATAGTGCTTAAGGCATTTGACTGCTAGCCAGACAGCTGGTGGTTCAAATCCACCAGCCACTCCTTGGAAGGAAGGTTAGGCAATCTACTTCCATAGTGATGCTGCCTCGGAAACCCAAGAATGGGTCACTATGAGTCGGATCCAACTCAACAGCAGTGGGTTTAGACCCAAGTGACCTCACAGCCAGCCTACAGCAAGGCACACACCCTCCTGCTCTTCCCTCTTCCACTGCTGCTTCCCTGTCTGCACTTTCCATTTCCATGGAAGGCAGATCTCCTGAGAAATAGCATGGTGTGTGAGAAGAATCTAGGTTTGGGCATCAGACATCCTGGGTTTGAATCCTAGCTCTGCCACTTGTGAGCTGTATGACCTTGAGCAACGTACTTAATCCCAGCTTCCTCATCAGTAAAGTGAGACTCATAATACCTGATCCTTATGTAGTCTGTTATGAGATTCTGAGATAGAAAATGGAAAGCAACTGGCATTTATGGTAGGAATCACTTTAATTATTGCCATGATGGCTTCCCTAAAAGCAATGCCATAACAATAAGGGCTTCATAGCACTAATATCCAAAGTTCAAGACCAGTATAGAAGTGAGAGGAAGACAGGTGAGAAAACGGGAAAGGGGCTGTTTGTTCATCAGCCAGGAAGGAGCTTGTTAGAAATGCACAATCTTTGGCCTCACCTAACCAGTTGAATAAAAATTTGCAGTGTAATACGATCCCCCAGGTGATGCGTTTGGACATTAAAATGGTGGAAACATTGCTATTATATTCCTTTTTTCCCTGTTTCTTTAACTCCTTCCTTTTTTACCCCAGATAGGAGGACCTTGTCAGACAAATACAGTTGCTAATTTTTTTTCTCTTGAAGTGGCTTAATAATATTAATAATAACAAAGAGTAAATAATGATGAACAACATGTCACCATGACATGTATCAATTTATTTAGTCCTCACAACAACACTATGAAATAGGTGCTATTCTCCTCCTCACTTTACAATTAAGGAAACTGAGACACAGAGAGATTGAGTTATCTACTCAGGGGTTATACGGCTGGAAAATCCAGGTTCCAGAATTAGAACCCAGGTATTTTTTCTCTATGTTGTTGTTGCTGTTATGTGCCGTCGAGTTGGACCTAACTTATAGCGACCCCTCCTTGGGTTCCCGAGATGGTATCAATATGGAAGTAGATTGCCCCATCTTCCTTCCGAGGATTGTCTCTGTAGTCTTTGCTTTTAACAGCCATGGATTCCAGCTTCCCTTTTACACCACTTCCCCAGATCATGATTAAATTAAAACATGTGATCCAAGCAGTCATGTGTCTACCTCTTCCTTTAGGGAAATAGTTTGCATGATATCTTCCTTAGGATTTAGAAGTGAATCTGGGAGGATGGGCTGACAAGGCTTCATCTGTCAGAATTCAGAGCTGAATTTCTTCTACTAGATTAGTCAGTAGCTGCCTAAGTGAACTCTCTGCCTGCAGGCTTTTCTCTCACTCCATTCAGTTCAAACACTGTAGCCAAAATTATCTTAAAGGGCAGGTCTGCTCATCTGTCCCCATGTCGAAACAAGATCAGCTTCCCCATTTTAATAAAATTCACCTACCTCTACTTGATATCCCAATTTCCTTTCCATAAATATCTCTTAACTATTCCTCTCCCCCAACACATGCACACTCTGAGTGCTCACTTTTTGGTCACCTTGTCTTGTTTGTGTCTTTCCCTCTATCTAGAATGCCATTCCTAATATTCTGTTAGTCTGAGTCCCACTCAGGCCTCACTCACTGGCCACATTCTCAAGAGGCTTTTCCACATGTACAAAGCAAAGATTCATTGTCCTCTTTTCCTGTTGACTTCTGCGACTCTCTCATAGGACTTACCACACACAGCCTGCCTTGTATTAACATTGGGTATGTGCCCTGAACTAAGCTGGTTAAATGTTCTTTGAAGAGAAATATTGACAGTAGGCAATGAACTCTACTCAATCAACTTTCAAACCTGACTTCCTAAGGCACGTTTATCCAGCTGTCTCTGAACATTTAAGCAATTACATGATACTACATTGTGGGAGGAGGGCAGAAGATGTTGCCCTTCAGTCTGCAGCAGACCACTCTGAGAAATCTGACTCACTCATTGATTTCCCACAGACATGGAAAGCAGTGAGTCTTGCATGAATCACAATGAATAGCTTCCCGGCTACTATCGTACTCCAAACATCTGTTCCCCCTTTGCATCTAAGTTTCTTTTGCATACTTATGTTTTTAAACATGTTTTTAAAATAGTTTTGGTGCTATGCAAAGATTATGCTATAAATGTGTTCATTGCAGGATGGTTTATGTTAGCAAAAATTCAAAAATAGATTATTTTTAGTCATTAGAGGTAATTATTAAATAAATCATGGTCTATCCAACCAGTAACATGTTTGTTATATACTAGTTAAAATTATATTGAAAATGTTGATAGATGAGGTTCGTGAAATGTTTTTAACCTTAGAAAATCTATGAAGGAATAGAGAACCGAGATACAGACCAACACGTGTGGCCAAATGACTTCTGACATAAGGTGCAAAAGAATTCTATAGAGGAGAAATAAAATAGCCTTGCAACAAATGGTGCTTGAGCAATTGTATATCCATAGGCAAAAATAAAAATAAAAAACTCCAAAACCAAATTCACTGCCATTGAGTCTTTTGCAACTCATAACAACCCCTCCTTGGGTTTCTGAGGCAGTATCTACAGAAGTAGATTGCCCAGTCTTCCTTCTGAGGAGTGGCTATTGGGTTTGGACCACCAGCCTTCTGGTTTGCAGTCAAGTGCCTTAGGCACTATGCCACCAGAGAATACACCTTGACCTAAGTCTCATATTTTGTACAAAAATTACTTCACAGTGAGTCAAAGATTTAAATGTAAAATATAAACATTCAGAGGAAAACATAGGATAAATCTTTGGGACAT
The DNA here is from genome assembly GCF_000298275.1 of Orycteropus afer afer. NCBI lineage: Eukaryota > Metazoa > Chordata > Mammalia > Tubulidentata > Orycteropodidae > Orycteropus > Orycteropus afer. The sequence continues at coordinate 2,053,167 of NW_006921619.1, forward strand.
TGGACTGGGCAAAGAGTTCTTACATGAGGAGCCAAAAGAATGATCCAAAAAAAGAAAGCATTTACAAATTGTACTTTATCAAAATTAAAAACTTTTGCTTTACAAAAGACCTTGTTAAGCAGATGAGAATACCACATTTAGGTTGGGAGAAAGTATTTGCAAACTGCTTATCTAACAAAGGACTTGAATTTAAAATATGTAAAGAAGTCTCAAAACTCAGTTAAAAAAACAAAGTAAAAATATTCAAGTAGAAAATATGGGGGAAAAGAAACATGAATAAAATTGACACCAAAGAGCAGATTAAAAAAATAAAATTCACTGCCATCAACTAGGATCTGACTCATAGCAACCCCTCCTTGGGTTTCTGAGGAGGTATCACTACGGAAGTAGATTGCCCCATCTTCTGATACAGATGGTCAATAAGATGTTCAGCATCATTAGTCATTACAGATCTGCAAATTAACAGTAGAATGAGATATTGTAACACCTATCAGAATATCTAAGATAAAAACTAACGATACTACCTAATGCTGGAAAGGATGTAGAAAACCTGAATCACTCATACATTGCTAGTAGAAATGTAAAACAGTATAATCACTCTGTAAAACAGTGTGGCAGTTTCTTGAAAATAAATAAATAGGTAAACACATACCACACAACCTAGCAATTGCGTAAATTACATTTTTGGGCATTTGTCCTATAAAAATGAAACTTTATGCTGAGATAAAAGCCTACATATAATCATTACTAGAAGCTTTATTTGCAATAATTAAAGCACATGTCCTGCAATGAGTGATTGGTTAAACAAAGTGACACACCCATAACATGGAACACTACTCAGCAATACAGAAATGACCTATTGATATACACAACAACTTGAATAGATCTCAAGGCAGTTATGCAGAATAAAAGAAGCCAGTCAAAAGGTTACACATGTATAATTTCATTTATATAGCATTCTTGGAATGACAAAATTATGGAGATGGAAAACAGTTTAGTGGTTGGTGGGAAATAATACACTTGGTATTTCTCAAGCTGAAAGAACTGAAGAAAAAATTCAAGCAGCGAGTTGCAATATTGAAAGATTCTATGGGCAAAATATTGAATAGCACAGGAAACATCAAAAGGAGATAAAAGGAATACACAATGTCCCTGTACCAAAAAGAATTGGTCAATATTTAGCTGTATCAGTAGGTAGCATATGATCAAGAACTGATGGTATTGAAGGAAAAAGTCCAAGATGCACTGAAGGCATTAGTGGAAAAATAAGAGTCCAGGAATTGGCAGAATACAAATTGAGAGGTTTCAACAAATGAATACAGTGTTGGAAATGCTCACTCATCTATGCCAAGAAATTTAGAAGACAGCTATCTGGGCAACCTACTGAAAGAGATTCATATTTGTTCCTATTCCAAATAAAAATAATCCAATAAAATGCATAAATTATCAGACAACATCATTAATATCACACACAAGTGATGTTTTGCTGAAGATAATTCAGAAATGGTTGCATCAGTACATAGACAGGGAATTGCCAGAAATTCAATTTGGATTCGGAAGAGGACATGGAACTAAGGATGTTATTACTTCTGGATGGATGGATCTGAGCTGAAAGCAGAGAATTGCAGGAAAATATTTACCAGTGTTTTTATTGACTTGGTGGATCATAACAAATTATGGATAATGTTGCAAAGAATGGGAATTCTAGAACACTTAATTGTGCTCATCAGGAACCTGTGCATGTACCATGAGACAGTCATTTAAACAGAACAAGAGGTCACTGCATGATTTAAAACAGGAAAGTTGTGCATCAGGGTTGTACCCTTTCACCATACTTATTCAATTTGTATGCTGACCAAATAATCTGAGAAGCTGGACTATATGAAGAAGAAAGCAGCATCAGGATTGGTGGAAGCCTCATTAACAATCTGTGATGTGCAGATGACACAACCTTGCTTGCTGAAAGCAAAGAAGACTTGAAGCATTTACTGATGGAGATCAAAGACTATAGCTTTCAATATGGATTACATCTAAATATAAAACAACAAAAATCCTCACAACAGGACCAATAAGCAACATCATGATAAACAGAGAGAAAATTGAACTCAAGGTTTTCATTTTACTTGCATCCATAATCAGTGCCTATGGAAGAAGCAGTGAAGAAATCAAATGGCATATTGCATTGGGCAAATCTGCTGCAAAAGACCTCTTCAAAGTGTAAAAGCAAAGATACCACTTTGAGGACTAATTGCCTGATCCAAGCCATGGTATTTTCAATCCCCTCATATCCATTCAAAAGCTGGAAAATGAATAAGGAAGGCTGAAGAAGAGTTGATGCATTTGAAATATGGTGAATATTTGAATATTGAATATACCATGGACTGCTAGAGAAACTAACAAATCTGCCTTGGAAGATATACAGCCAGAAGGCTCCTTAGAAGTGAGGATTGCAAACTTTGTCTCACATACTTTGGACGTATTTTCAGGAAGGACCAGTCCCTGGAGAAAAACATTATGCTTGGTTAAACAGAGGGTCAGCAAAAAAGAGAGACCCTCAAGAAGATGGATTGACACAGTGGCTGCAACAATGGGCTCAAATATAGCAACGATTGTGAAGATGATGCAGGGACTTAAGATGGGGATTTGGAGCAGTGAAAAGTAGACTGTAAAGGGTTTTGTGTGATCAAACAGTTCTGTATCTTAATTATGGTGATGGTTATCCAAAAGAAAAACAAAAGCAACCAAACCCACCACTAAGGAGTCAGTTCTGATTCATAGCAACCCTAGCAATTCTGACTCATCCCAATCGCAACCAATTCTAGTTGGTAAATTTTTAGATAGATAAAAAGAGTACCCTACGACAGAGTAAAACTGCCCCATAGGGTTTCCAAGGCTGTAAATCTTTATATAAGCAGACTGCCACATCTTCTCCCGTGAAGCAGCTGGTTGGGTTTAAACTGCTCACCTTTCAGTTAGCAGCTGAGCACTCTAACCACTGCACCTCCAGTGTCCTTTGGCAGTGGTTACGTGAATTTATATGATGAAACCTTCTGAATTTTGAAAAAGAAATATTGTAATACGTTTATGTAAAATATTACAATTGGAAATAACTGGGTGAAAGCCATGATGGACTCTAACATTTTTGCATTTCTTCTGAGTTTGTTGTGGTGAAACTTGTCAGAGCTGGAACTCAATGGGACTGCCTTGTTTCTGGGTCTCAAAAGTTTTCCACATTTGACAGGGTGCTATCTTACCACTTTTCTATTGCTCACTATTAGTGGAAAATGTTTGAGTTTTCCTTCTCTGGCAGCTTTCTTCCTTACACCAGTTCTGGTTTTCACAAGTTTTACTGTATCTTTTAACTTATATTTAGATTTGACTAGCATTAGCTTTAACCAGGATTTAGATTTAAGTTTAATTAAGATTTAAGATTATGTATAAAGATAATATTTAATTTAACATACATTTACCTCAAAGTAGTAATGTTTTTCTGTAAATTTAGGAATAATCTGAAAATATTTGATAGTTTGTATTTTTATAATATTTAATTGGTATAGAATATAATAAGTATTGAGCATTTGAATGTATCCAACGGATTAGCTTATGTTTCTACTTTAAAATGTAATCAATTAAATGATTTAAAAGTTTAATTTTGAGTTGAAAGTATAAGAGAATTTTATTAAAATTATGAATATTACTGAAATATTTAAGAGAACGTAAAATTTACCATGTTGGAAAGTTTAATAGATTTATGAAAGTTACTTAAGTACTAGGGAAGATTTCCTAGACAATTAAAGTGTTTAAAATGTTAACTTTACTATATCAGTAGATAACATATTATTCATTGCCATCAAGTCAATTCTGACTCATAGTGAGACCCTATAGGACAGAGTGGAACTGCCCCATAGGGTTTCCAAGGCTATAAATCTTGACCGAAGCAGACTGCCATGTCTTTTTCCTGCTGAGAGGCTGGCTGGTGGGTTCGAACTGCCTCATTCATTTAGCAGCTAGTAAGCAGCTGAGCACTTAACCACTGTACCTTCAGGGCTCCTTATATAACAGAAAGTAAATTGATAAATGCAGCTTAATATTTAAGAAAATTTGTTATTAAATATCTTTAAAAGTGATAAAGATTTATACATAGGATAATAAAATTTGAAGTTAAACACTAAAGGAAAAACTAGATTTATGAATGAGTGACTTTTAATAAATGGAATGTTAGTATTTTAAAGATATTCCCAGAACATTCCCTTTTTTGTGTCCTCAAGAATACCCAAATCTCACACTTATACTACAGCGTATACTCCTTTCATTAGTATGTAGCCATTTAAAAAAAAAAAAAGGAAACCATAGATAAACATGGAGAAATGATTGGGAAAATACAGGAAGCAAAACATATTCTTAATATGATCATAGTGGGGAAAAATAACAACAAATGCATTTGATAAAAGAAATTACTAGAAAACATTAACAAGATAGTGACAGAGTTGGCCAATTATGGATGAGTTTGTGATAAGTTTTCTCTGTTCTTCACATGGGTAGTAAATTTGGTGTAGCAGGTAGTCATCTGGCTGCTGACTGGGTCAGTGGTTCCAACCCACCAGCCACAAGGTGTGGCAATCTACTTCTGTAAAGATTTATAGCCTTGAAAACCCAATGGGGGTTGCTATGGGTCTGGATAGACTCAATGCAGTGGATTTGGTTTTATTGGTTTATAATTTTTTAAAACACCATTTTAAGAAGTATCATAAATCTTCAAGGGACTTCTCTGTTGGATCCTCCAATATAATACTTCAGGATCTCTTCTGCCACACACATACCCAACATTTCCACATGCCACCTCTGCTTAAGTATGTCATCTAGTGAAGGGTCACTGACAACTCTGAAGGAGTCACAAATATGAGAAAGATAATATAAAATCAAAATCCTCCTGAAATATTTGTACCCTCTGGTGCCACACCTCTTGTTATTGTTGAAGGCTGTTGAGTCAATTCAGACCCATATGACAGAGTAGAACTGCACAATAGGGTTTTCTTGTCTGTCACCAGGTCTTTCTCTGTAGAGCCACTGAGTAGGTTCAAACTGCCAAACTGAACAGTGAATGATTGTGCCACCAGGGCTCCTTGGAACCACACCTGGCAAGCTTAATCTCCCTCTCACATAACAATCCTGGGATTTTTGAAAAGAGCTGTGAAAGATTTACATCCTTTACCCCACTTGCTACCCAAGACTGGCTTTGCTCCAGAATACAATCCACTTCTTTTTAAAGGGTTTCCCTCTTGCTATGGCTTTTAGGTCCCTGTCTTGGAAACCATCTTCTCTAGCGCTCCAGTAGAAACATAATGTGAGTGACAGGTTGTTTTAAATTTTCTAGTGGTGGTGATGTTGTTATGTGCCGTTGAGTCAGCACTGACTCATAGTGACCCCCCCCTTGGGTTTCTGAGGCGGTATCTCTATGGAAGTAGATTGCCCAACTTCCTTCCAAGGAGTGGCTGGTGGGTTTGAACCACCAGCCTTCTGGTTAGCAGTCAAGTGCCTTAGGCACTACACTACCAGAGCTCCTAAATTTTCTAGTAGCCACATTAAAAAAATAAAAAAGTAAAGAAATAGGTGAAATTAATTTTACTTATCTGTTTTATTTTAAAGTAGCACAGTGGTTAAGTGCTTGGCTGCTAACTGAAAGGTCAGTGGTTCAAACCTGCTGGCTGCTCCAGGGCAGAAAAGACACCATCTGTGTCTGTAAGATTATATTATTATTATTATTATTATTATTATTATTATTATTATTATTATTAGGTGCCTTCAAGTCAGTTCTGACTCATAGCAACCCCATGTACAGTAGAATGAAATGCTGCCCAGGTCTGTCCTCCTCACAATCATAACTATGTTTAAGCTCATTGTTGCAGCCACTGTGTCAAGCCATCTTGTTGACAGTCTTCTTCTTTTTCACTGACCCTCTACTTTACCAAGCATGATATCCTTTTCCAGAGACTGGTCCCTCCTGATAACATGTCCAAAGTACATGTGATGAAATCTAACCATCCTTTCTTCTAAGGAGCAGTCTGGCTGTACTTCTTTGAAGACAGATTTGTTCATTCTTCTGTCAGATGATGGTATAGACAATATTCACCACTGAGTCAGAATCAGTGTGATGGCTATGGGTATGGCCGTCAGATGCTTCTAATGTAGTTGATTGATTTTGTCATTAAAATTTGTGGTGAAAACTTTGTCAGCCTTGATGACTAAACTTGGTGGAAATCTATTAAAGAATTTTGTGCCTTGAGCATTTTAACCAGACCACCCCTCTGTCCATATAGGTATGTGTGGAAGGAGTTTAGGAATCAGTTCAAATGAAGCAGAAAGACCAAGCAAGGCAACAAACAGACAAATAAACAAAAGTCCTTTAAGGATCAGCATTGACTGTGTGGTTATGGTTTTTAAGCAGTGTAGCAAGTGGCTAAAATGGTGGGTCTTGTAGTCAGATCGCAAAAGTTCAAGTTCTAGCTTCATCAGCTGACTTGGTTGGTGAGTGGGGCAAGTAACTGTCTTCCTTGGTGTCTGTGTTTCTGTATCTATAAAATGATTACAACTAGAATGCATACTGTTGTTGTTGTTAGGTGATGTTGAGTCAGTTCCAACTCATAGTGACCCATGTGACCATATAGAGTTGCTCTGTAGGAGCTCTGGTAGCATAGTGCCTAAGTCACTTGACTGCTAACCAGAAGGCTGGTGGTTCAAACCCACCAGCCACTCCTCGGAAGGAAGATGGGGCAATCTACTTCCGTAGTGATACTGCCTCGGAAAGCCAAGGAAGGGTTGCTACGAGTTGAGTCCGATTCGATGGCACATAACAACAACAACAACAGTCTTTCTGGGAACAGATCACCAGGTCTCTCTCCCTCAGAACCTCTGAGTGGGTTTGAACCTCCAACCTTTTCGTTAGCAGCTAAGTGCTTAATCACTGTGGCACCAGGGCTCTTAGAGTGCACACTATATGGAACTATTGAGATTAAATAAAATAACATGTGTAAAGTGCTTAGAAAAGTGTCTGGAACAGAGGAAGCAAATCTTGAAAGTGAATGTTAGTCACTAATGTTGTCCTTCAAGGCTATTGAGAAGGATTAAGTTAAATATCTGTTTCTAGCCTATCCTCATCGTTTTCTGATTTCTTTGAGTACAAAGTTTAGTCCATTCATTAATTGAATGAGATTTTATATTTCATTCTGAGATACAGAGAAATAACAGTAGAGATATCTTTGAATTATGAACTACAAGTTTTACCCAAGTAAGATTAATAGCTCTGGCTTGTAGAGACTCTTTGGTACTTACAAAGCCATTTCTTACTGAATATGTCTTCTACCGTAACAAACCTTGCAGAAACAGATGCACACACACACACACAGAGACACAAATGCAATTCTTCATTATTAGAGGGGAAAATGTGCAATAATCAGGTAATGCAGGTGCCAAGTAATTTAAATGTAAATCATATTTTTGCAGGAAATGCAAGACTATAGATTGCCGTCAGTGCACTACAGTCTAGAAGACTATAAGCAAAAACACTTTTTTCTCAATATACAAGAAAAATATTATTTAAAGAAAATAATACAGAGCAGATTAGGTAAAACCATAACTAATTATATTATGAGTCTCTGGGTGGTGTAAATGGTTAAGCACTGGACTTGTAACTGAAAGGTTGATGGTTCAAACCCACCCAGAGGCACCTTGGAAAATAAGCCTGATGATCTTCTTATGAAGGGTCAGAGCCCTGAAAACCCTATGGAGCAGTTCTATTATACATACATGGGGTCACCATGAGTTGGAATTGACTTAGTGGCTGTGAAAAACAACACGTTTTATATTAATTTACAAACACATTTACTGGATACACTAAGAACTCAGAAATATGGCTTCCCTTCCTCAGTTTATTGCTAACCAGAACACTGGTGGTTCAAACCCAACAGCCACTCCTTGGAAAGAAGACTGGGCAAGAGAATACCACCTTGAAAACCCAAGGAGGGGACTTTATGAGTCCATTTGACTCCACAGCAATGAGTTTGGTTTGGTTTTTCCTCTGTTTAGTGGAAAAGTACACAGGGTTGGAAAACAGAGTTTTGAAAAAGATGCTGTGTCTCCTGCCTGCCTCTTGAAATGAGATGAGCATGAGTTTTGGTATCAGAATGATCTGAGTTGAATCCCAGCTCTGACTCTTACCAGCCATGGCACCTTGAGTGAAAGTAACTCAACCACTCAGAACCTCTTATCTATAATATGAAAATAAGAATACCTGCCCATAAAACAGTATTTTATAAACCCAAACCAAACTAAACCCACTACCATCCAGTCAGTTGTGACTCATAACATCCCCCATTGGGTTTCTAAGGCTGTAAATCTTTATGGAAGTCGATTACCTCAACTTCCTCCCACAGAGCAGCTGATGGGTTTGAACTGCCAATCTTCTGATTAGCAGCCAAATGCCTTACCCACTATGCCACCAAAGCTCTCTGGTGACATAGTGAGTAAAGCAATTTTCTGCTACCCAGAAGGCCAGCAGTTCAAACCCAGCAGCCACTCCATAGAAGGAAGATGAGGCAATCTACTTCCATAAAGATTTACAGCCTCAGAAACCCAATGAGGGTCACTATGACTTGGATTCAACTTGATGAAAGTGAGTTTGGTTTGATTTAGTTTAGGTACTTTATTAAAGGGATTTCCCTCCTTTTTCCTTAACTTTATAATTACTGTAACACTTTTTTTTTCAACATTCAAGAAAAAAATGTTGTTTAGAGAAAATAATATAGAACAGATTAAGTAAAATCATAATTAATTGTATGAGAAGTCTGGGTGGGGGGAGCATGTAGCCAATCATGCCCCTCTTTTTCTTCTATATACTGGCATCTTAGGGATTGTGGTGAAGGGGTTTGCATTTCTTTGTGTGCAATTCACCCTTGGCCTTATCATTGTTCAATCTGTATTTTACTTATGATTTACCTTCCTCTGTGAAGTGTTTTCTCTCTTATTATTTTGTGTGTGTGTGTGTGTGTGTGTGTGTGTTTGGGAGCCTCCCCAAAACCTTTATGGAAGGTATTGGGTAGAGAGTACTTAATAAATGTTTTACTCCAACATGACTAGGCACCAAAGGAAAGCTCCTCCCTCTTTTTCTCTGTACTTGGCTGATCTTTTTGAATTTATAAGAGTGTACCCTACCGCTAAGGAGCCCTTGTGGCACAATGATGAAAGCACTAGGCTAATAACCGAAAGGTTGGTTCTTCTAACCCACCAGCTGCTCTGCAGGAGAAACATGTGGCAGTCTGCTTCTGTAAAGATTTACAGCCTTGGAAACCCTATGAGGCAGTTCTACTCTGTCCTATAAGGTCATTATGAGTTGGAATTGACTCAATGGCAACAGATTCATTTTGGGTTGGTATCCTGCTAAAAGTGGCCCAGAAAGTTCCATTTAGAGTAGGTCTAGCAAAGACATGCCAGCCAGAATCATCTAACACATTCCACATTTGATTCTTCAAGTGACTATTAGCTGCTCTGTGTAAAGCCCATGGCAAATTCTTAATCCTCAACCAACCTTCACCTGCCAGCCAGCTGTTTTCTGCTCAGAGAACTAAAGGCAAAATACAATTAGGAATGAAATCTTGGTTTTAAAAGAGGTATATGATGCATTCCAAAAATAAGTAGGTGTCCCAGCTTATGACCTGATTTTTTTTTTTTTT
>NW_006921619.1:2062991-2064758 GCF_000298275.1 Orycteropus afer afer
TTTTTTTTTTTTTTGTTCAATCTTAACAATTAGCCATAAATTGTCTTTTACAGTTTTGGTCAGATGTTTCTTTTCTTCCATTGAAATGCACTGTCACTGAAAGACAGATAAAACTTATAGTCTCTAAATCTTAACAGTGAAAAATCCATATGCAAATAACTATGAAAATATTTTCCATTGCTTTTGAATGAGATCAGGGTATGTATGTACTCTGTGTATGTTTAAAACCCTTCCACCTGGTCAAAATGCTTTCAAAAGAGGAAGAATAGCTGATGCCTCTTGTTCAGACTGGAGAGTATTGTGATTGCACTGAAAAGCATGGCCCTTCTTGAAGTTTAGTTTTTTATATCTTTTATCTAAGTATAAAGCAAAGAGGAGGTTTCTCTAAGTTGTCCTAATAGAAGCTTTTGAACGATCTACAGAGGTAGCATTGAGGTGAATGGAGTCCATCAAGATTTGCCAGAAGTATGAAATAATTATCGAAAGGATTCCATTAGAGAAGAAAGCTACCTGGACTAATAGAGACAGAAAAAGCTGACCCTTTTCAGGCTCTTAACTTTCTCTAATGGATGGCCTTAAGTTGAAATCAAGATTCAACTGGATCATTGATTCTTCCAGGGAAAATATTGAGCATAGTGGTATATAAGCAAAATCTGGAAAAATGGTCCCACAGATTTATTTTTCAGTTAAAATGTGAAGGAAAAGTTTTTATTGTTTGCAGGTTTTTTTCTTTTTGAGTTCACAGGAATGGCAGCTAAATGATGGGCTCTATTGTCCTGCAGTGATTATTTGTTTTAATGAAAGCTTTCTCTAACAAGTGCAGCAAAGTTGTGAACTACACATAAAAGGAATCTAAAAATTTTTAAAAGATGATATGATATGTTACCTATTGGTGGTTTGAACCTACCCAGTGGCGCCACAGAAGGAAGGCCTGGCCAACTGTTTCCATAAAGATTACAGCTGAGAAAACCCTGTGAAATTCAGTTCTACTCTGGAATATATGAGGTTACCATGAGTAAAAATCAGCCTGATGGCAATGGGTGTGGTTTTGGTTTATTAGGTGAAGCAGAATGCCCTTTGGCTAGTAATTGACCTGTGTGTCAAGTTCTGCATCTTGTCCAAAAGTACACACACACATTTAGATAATTTAGATGAAATTATCTAAAATCTTCTATGTTTGTTGAAAGCAGTAACTGATGCTTTTGCCTCTGGATAGAAGTGGCTGCATAGAGTGTCAGTTTGGTAATTAAGTGCTCTGTTATAGAGGGAAAATTGCTAATAATAAATAAAGGTATTGCCATTGTCTGAATGTAAGGTCAGATGAAGCCAAGGTTGTTAAGAAGTAAAATTGTGGATGAGGTATTTAGACTGTCATTTAAGTTAATATCAGGTTGCTGTCAGTGAGCAGATGTCCTGAAGTTGCTAGTAATATGGAAGTGGAAGCAAAGAACTTACTTTAAAATCTCAAGTATAGCACTAGGATGAATTTTTTTTTTTTTTTTAATTCTGTATCATTTAAATGGGCATGTCTGTACACTCAATATACTGGTTAGAAACTAGCTCATTTATAAATTGGATCAATACTCAAATACATACTCTGAGGGTGGTGTTGTGGATAAGGCACCTGACTGCTAACGGGAAGGTCAGTGGTTCAAATCCACCAGCCGCTCCATGGAAGGAAGATGAGGCAATCTACTTCCATAAAGATTTACAGCCTGGGAAACCCAGTGGGGGTGGCTATGAGTAGGAAATGACTTGATGGCAGTG
>NW_006921619.1:2065254-2069766 GCF_000298275.1 Orycteropus afer afer
GCCTAAAGCACGTGACTGCTAACCAGAAGGCTGGCGGTTCAAACCCACCAACCACTCCTCGGAAGTAAGATGGGGCAATCTACTTCCTTAGTGATACTGCCTCAGAAACCCAAGGAGGGGTCGCTATGAGTCGGGTCCGACTCGACGTCACATAACAACAACAACAACAAATGTTACTGAATTTTTCAACTTCAGAATAACTTTTGTCTTATCATGTACTATCTGTACTGTAATATTTGTACAATTATACTTTCAAAACAAAATTTTATGTGCATTTTTGTAATTCTTCAACACCGGTTTTATGAAGTAGACAGAACTTATCATTAGATCCATTTTACAGATGAGAATACTGAGACTCATAAGTTACAAATGATTTACTCAAAGTCATATAACAACCAAGTGGCAGAATCTGGAACCAAATCTATCTTCTGATGACTCCAAATAATGAGCCTGGGTAAGATGTGGAAAAGGTGGGTGGTGATTGTGATTACTCTCTGTAGTTGAAGATATTCATGTTGATAGTTTTTGTAGTAGTGTGATTTGCTTATGACAGAGAGAGGGAAAAGCAGAGGAAGAGAGGGCGAGAAAGTGAAAGAAAATACAAAATAAATTGACTGGTCTGGTTCCCACAGCACATGAGAAAATGACACCTGTTTGTCAAATTGCTTGCTTGTAAGATATTTTGCTATTTGTGGCTCACTTGTATGCCTTCCAGGCTATGTCACACCTTTGTTCAAAAAAAATACATTACATCACAGAAAATGAAAACTGCTTACTCAGTGTCAGCTAATGGAGATTAAGTTGTTTGTAGTAAAGCACTGTGGTAAGCATGGCCTTTGAGAGCATATCATTCATTGGTTAAAACTAAACTAGAATGGAAGATACCAGCATTTGGAAGTATTAGGAAATCTAGATTAAAACTGCCCAAATGATATGTATTGATATTAGAAATGAATTTGGAAAGTTTATTATTATGAATATTTTTCTTTGCTTAGAAATTTCTTACTTTTATGTCTGTCTCAGGAATAGGAAATATCCCCTATATTATGTTGTATCTGGAGTTGTCTTCATACCTCTTTAAATATAGAAAGTGCAAATTATATCCTGATTTTCTGTAGTAGAATTTTATAATACTCAGATTTAATGTGTCTCAGTGGGCTAGAGTAATATGCAATTACCTCAATAAATCAAAGGAGGCAAGGCATTTATGTGAAGCCCCTTCCACAAACTTGTATCTTGCCACAACTGAGATACCCAAGCTACCTGCCCAGCAGCATGTCTCTGTCATTAAAAAAAGAAACCAAACACACTGCCATAGAGTCGGATCTGACCTATAGAGACTCCTCCTTGGGTTTCTGAGGCAGTATCACTATGGAAGTAGATTGCCCAACCTTCCTTCAGAGGTCACAAATTCAGGAATTCTTAGAGATCTTAGGATATGGGTAAGAAAAATATTGAAATGTCTACTCAGTTCCTTGCATTGTAATGAGAATTTGTTTGTATGAGACTTTTTTTCCCCTCAAATATATTTAAAATTATAATTAGCTTGTAAGACGAACTCTATTGGATTCATAGTATTTCAATTTTAGATACTTCAGTTATAGAATTGTTAAAGTCCAAATGTTATTTTTTGGTTTCGGGGCATCACTGAAGAATTATTTTGGAGAAAGCATCCCAGAGTATGAATGTTGTGGAAATGCTGAAGGTTTTCAGTATATACCAAAATAAAAATCCCATTGGGTCTACATTTATATTACATACTAAAGGGAGCTCTGGTGGCATAGTGCCTAAGATATTTGACTGCTAACCAGAAGTCTGGAGGTTCAAATCCACCAGCCACTCCTCAGAAGGAAGACTGGGCAATCTATTTCCGAAGAGATAACACCTTGGAAACCCAAGAAGGGGTAGCTATGAGTTGAATCGACTCTACGGCGATGGCAGTGAGTTTGGTTTGGTTTTCTGAAGAGGGGAATGTTTAATTCCGGTCTAATATATTTTCAGATTGCTAACTATCATATACAGAATACTTCAACTGCTCAGGAGTAAGTAGGCCCAAAATGAAGAGCCTGGGCAGCAGGCCTACCATCAGGACACTTTTTTTTTTTTTTTTAATGAAAGGATTTTTAGGTTCCCCAGACACATGAGGAAGAAAAAAACAATGATGGTATAAGTCCAATAGTCCAAACATCATGTCAGTCATTAAATAGCAATATTTATTTAACCATCGAACCACGCTCACTCTATAAGTTAACTTTAGGGTAGAGTGTTATGATATATATTCCATATACTAAGCGCTTGGCTTTTTGATAAAATTGACTCTGTCAGAATATTTTCAGGGCTAAGGATTGAAAATGTTGATCAAGATCATTTACCATAAAATACAGCCAAGTTTAGAAAATGTCCAACTGAGAAATTATTGGAGAAATCTGCCTACTCAGTTAATTGCTGTTAGGTGTTCAAGGGCAAGCAGATGAAAGAGGAAGGCATTTCTTCAAGACATTAACTTGTATCATCACCCAAAAATTGGAATAGCACTCTCCCTCATTACTACCTGTAATTTAAATTCAGAATAATTTAGTAGAAAACAAAACGCATTGAATTGGATTTGCATTCCTTTAAAAAAATAGATTGCTCAACCTTCCTTCTGAGGAGTGGCTGGTGGGTTTGAACTGCCAGCCTTCTGGCAGTCAAATGCCTTAGGCACTATGCCACCAGAGCTCCCAAAATGAAAAAAAGCAAGTGGTTCCTTGTTTTTTTTAATATATATTTTTACCTAAACAGAAAGAAAAAAAAAAATCTATCCTAATATTATCAAAGACTTAATAGGTCCAGAAGGCTAAAGAAAGAGTTCACCCTTGAGTTAATAGCTTTACTGGTAATATCTCTAGCCAAAAAAGTTTCAAATGCGATTTACATGGAACAAATCAGTTTTAGGTTTCAACATACATTTTCAATCTGAAGCGGTTTACAAAATCCAAAACGTATCAGCCAAACATTTCATTTACTTAAGATTAGCGTGTGCATTTGCAAATGAGTTTCCTGTGTTATTAGACAAACATAGCACCAATTTTTACTTAGAATTTTATTTTCTTGTTATTATACCCTTATTTTAGTCATGATTTTCCCTTTCACCTTGATGAAATATTTAATTTTGTTTAGTTTCTGTGTGTTAGTGATAACCCCCTGCCTGTCTCCAAAATCCAACTTGTCTGTTAAGAAACTGCTTGGTTTGAGATTGTATAGACTAAACAGCCAGTTAATTAAATGGATTTTTCGCTCCTCTCCCTTTGTTTTTAGCAAATGAAGAAGCGGCTAATATTCACTTGTTTTTTCTTTTTTTTCTTTTATGAGAGAATCAGTTAAATACTATGTGTTTAAGTGGAGATTCGAGGAAAGGACCTTATTAATACCTATTGTGCGCTAAAATCTTTTTGTGTTGTGCCTATAAAAATATCCATTTCATATATGCCAAGATGAAAGTAATTTGAAGTTTTATTTTAAGATGTTGATATATGGGGATTGGGGCTGTCATTTTGCTGATAAGGAAATGAAAGACTGATTTGTCATGATAGATGAAAATCTTGAGGAAGACCTTGAATTTCTGATTTTTTCCATTATACGTATTAGCATCTGGTACATAGATGTTGGCCAGGCTATACAAAAATGGGCATGTGCCTCTTTGATTTGCAATGAGATGAGGTTACTTATTAAGACTCAAGCACCTGATGTCTGGGCTAGTGCAAAACTAAGAAAAAGCCAAACTCACTGTCATTGAGTTGACTCAATTCATAGCAACCCCTCCTTGGGTTTCCGAGGCAGTATCTTTATAGAAGTAGATTGCCCAGTCTTCCTTCCAAGGAGTAGCTGATGGGTTTGAACCACCAGTCTTCTGGTTAGCAGTCAAATGCCTTAGGCTACAACACCAGAGCTCCCAAAATGAAGGCAATAAGCTAGCAAAAAGAGCTCCACACTTACTTTCAAACTGTTCAGTGTCTTAATGCTTTATCATTGTTTCAACCATTTAAACATTTTGTCCCATATTTAAATTACAGATGTGCCATTGAGTCATTTTCTTTACAACACATCATCCACTGTTTGTAAATCATCCATGATCCGCATGAGCTTAAGATGCACTTCCGTGGGATTTAGAAGAGGGAAGTTCTAGCCTTTATTTATTTATTTATTTATTTAGTGGTGGGTATTGCTTCTGTCTTACTTCATTCACTTGACTTAATACTTCAAAAACTGACTTTGTTCCTTTGTGTGATTTTCTGCCTGTTTTGTACATCAGACAAGTAAATACTAACTTCACAAATTAAAAGTTTATCATATCTAGGCATAACTTTCCATGAAAAGTAAAATGTTTATATCACTCAAGAAAAAGATAGGAGAGTAAAAGCAAATTTTTTAGACTAATAAAGTTTTCAGGATGAAAATTACCTAAGCCAGTAAAATTTCTTTACTGACCTATAGCATTGAGGAATATTATAGAATTACAGGAGCTCTGGTGGC
>NW_006921619.1:2071249-2089036 GCF_000298275.1 Orycteropus afer afer
TGCTCGACATCTCGTATGCCGTCTTTGTGTTAAAAAAAAAAAAAAAAAAGTGGTAATGTGTGTGTTCCTCCCGGAAAGCATTTATCCCCCCTGATAGTGGTTGGATCTATTTTCTCATTGAAGACCCTGAGTATTGTGTTTAATATCATTCAGGTGAAGGAACCTGGTGGTACAGTGGTTAGTACTCAGCTGCTAACCAAAAACTTTGTGATTCAAACCCACTAGCTGATCCATGGGAGAAAGATGTCCACTTCTGTAAAGATTTACAGCCTTGGAAGCCTGATGAGACAGTCTACACTGTCCTATCAAGTCACTATGAATCAGAATTGACTTGATGGCAGTGGGTTTTTTGGGGGGGTAAGGGGTAGGGGTTGGTGATATGCCAGAGCATAATATTCTTCTTATATCATATTTAAACATACTGAAGCAGTAAGATATAGTGCTCTTATCTTTTATCATTCTGTTTAAAGTGTGCATTTTGAAAATCGTGCATTCTAAAGTATGAGTTGAGAACATAGACAGAATCAATCTCGTTGTTTCTAATATATTCCTAGCATGAATAACACATGTATCATGTCACTAAGAAGATGGCATTTTTTAAAATAACATTTGAAGAAAAGATGTTTGACTGCCTTTCATTGTGAAACTTTTGGCATCTAGGATACAGATTGCTATTCGAATGCTTCATAATTAAAGAACCTGAGAAGGTGTCTAATAAGAAAATTGGACATTATTATATGACCATCTAAGAAATCTCAATGCTTTTAAATTATGATCTACCTGATTTACAGGGAAGAGAAGAGCAAAATCAAATGTCATCTATAGGTCATGTACCACAGTGCAAAAGGAGAGGAATGAATTTAAAAGTGTGACAACCTGCTTGGGTCTCCATAGGAAAAACAAGAAGAACAGAACCAGTAATCATGTCAGTGTCAGGCATGGGTGTGTGTTCAAGTCAGAATTATTCAGATAGTTTCCTCTGTCTGATTCTTTACTGTTATATAGATATAACATGTATTTTACTTTGTTTAGAAATTTTTATGAAAATCATTCATTTTACATATTATATCCATACTGAAAAGTATTAAGAGAAATTTTTTGCAAGAAAAAATGTATATCGAATAGGATAACAGTAAAGATCAGAATATTTTATAGTTTTGTGTACTGTATTATTTATAAAAATAATGAAAATATACAGATACCTTCATTTTCTTGAGTAATAGTCAATTAGATGAGTGTTAAAGAAATCTAAAGAATTAATTAAAAGATGGTAAAGTTTGGAACAAATTTTAATATTCTAGCCATTAACTAGAGTTCATCTCTGAATTCCAAAACAAAGTAACATGTGGCATATTATAATCAAATTGGAATTCTTGGTATATCTAATACTTGGATCTTCTAATAGAAAAGACGTTTTCTTGTCTTGGAGAGATCATTGCTTTAAATTTAGAGAAAGATTAATTGGGACAATTATAGATATTCTTAGTGTTCATATTTTGTTTCTTTCTTGACTAGTATATGAATATGTGGTTTTAGTATGGAAATTTCATATTCAAGAACCCATAGAAAATCTGATTGAAAACACAGAAAAATGGTACATTAAAGTCAAGAAAACAATAGAAATGATAGCATATTTTACTTTGAGAAATGCACATTTTTAGTTATTCAAGCATGCTATGTTGTGGAAAGTACTCCAGCTCTTTGTGGCAGTTTCACTATGTAGGTAAACAGAGTAAACTTAAAATATACAATGACACTTGGCCCTCAGAGAAGTGGTCTTGTGTCACAAATATACAAAGTATTTAGGTCACTAAATACTTAAAAATATCCTAATGATACTAAGATTATTATGAAATGACATCAGATTTAGTTGATTATAAATAATTGTTAATGCATACAAAGAAGTTATAAAGTCTCCTTCCTAGTGCTGGCAAAAGTGTTTCCAAAAAAAAAAAAAAATCTCAAACTAGTGTAATGCCAAAGTAAATGTCCATAATAGTGGAGTTCGATATTTTAAATTATGCTAATTTGATTTATTATGCTGGCTTGTGACTCTGTATTCAGCATATAGAGTCTAAGTATGCAATAAGCAAAAACCGTGTGGCAAAAATGTAAGATTTCTAATCTAAGAACATAGAAACAACCATTTGATGTCTTTTAATTTTGTAAAGAACCGGATGCAAAATACTTCTTCTACTTACAAAACAAAAGTCTGATGGATGTACCTTTGCATTACTGACTTGGAAGTCTTTCCTTATAAATGGGCAATGCATTTTGCATTTTTTTGGTCATTTTCCCCAAGTGCCTTTCAGTTGTAACAATGTGAGTTCAGTTTCCTAAGAAAGAAGCCCCTCTTTCTCATCCGTCACATCTAAGAGGTTAGAGAGTATGTTTAAACAGATATATTTTCTTTTCGTCTAACCTTGTCTGGAAGATATAGGAAAACTAATTTGCCTTATTTACATATGGCACAATCTATCCAGTATTCAAGGGTTTGTCAGAAACAGGAACCTTGTGCATTTCCATGGTAACCGATGGCATGCTGACAGTATCTGGCTTGTTGCAGCTTCGTCTAGGCAGGCCGGCAATTAATCAGCCATCTACATGCACAAAATTCTTTGTGAGTGAATGGCAGCGCGCCTCTGTAGTGCTGTCTGTGCTTTTACAATTTTGTATTCCTGCCGGGCAAAGTACTTTTTTGTCTCTTCTATTCATTTTCCAGAGCTCCCCAAAATGTGCTAGAAAAGAATGTGGGGGTTGGGGAAGAAGCAAAACAAATCTACCTGTGATTTCAAAATGATATTTCTTCCTAGCATTGAATATGCCAGGATGTGTTTCTTCTTTTTATTCCATGCCTGGTAGTGGGTTTGCCTTTTATTTATTTATATTTTTCTTGGGTTTGTGCTAGATGGTGCCTTAATCTGTGTCTCAGGGTCCTTTATTGTTGGTGCAAGCAAGGCACACCTCCCGAAGCAGGTCTGTGCATCAATCACGCAGTCCTGTGTCCTCCAGGCCAAGTGTGGCCTGGAATTCTTTTCACAGCCCTTATCTAGGTCCATCCTCTCGGCTACAGGGAATGAATATTCCCATCTTGCAGACTGAGCTGCAGAGCAATTAAATGATTTAGCCAGTTTTCCGTGCAAGTTTGGGATCGAAGTCTTGTCCAGTGCTTTTGTCACTATGCCAAGTCTAAGACGCTGACAGTTCCCTTTCATGTGAAGGGATGTTTAAAGGTGTGGGAATCACTTTTCTATAGCCTAGGTATTCCAGGGTTTTGCTCCTCAAAGTAGTCTCATTAAATTTGTTCAATTATGTTGTCTAAGAGTTGGTAAGAAAGTGTAGAAGGTTACAGTCTGTACCTTAGGCAGTTATTAGAAAACCATGTTTGGATTTGCCTACCACCCTATGAGATGTCTGGGGAAACCATTTAGCTTCTTTCTCTGTAAAATGAAGTGATTGGATTCAATTATCTTGAAGGTTCTAACAGCACTGAAATTCTATGATTGTGGAGACATTTTCTGAACTATGACTTTGTATAGTTGTAGGTAAAAATTAGGATCTGTAATTCTTTTGTCCTTGAAAGGTGACAGAATGATTTGCATTGAATTGAATGGAATAAATTTTTCAATAGGGAAGAAAAAAAAAAAGATTCTACATCAGGGTAGTTAAAACAAACCTCAGAAGGGCAAAGCTTATTGAAATCAGATTTGGACATTAGCATTTCCATGGATTCTACAGAACAAAAGTTCAGTTGCCTTCAAACTCAAGTTTAAGCAAAATATCTAAAGAAAACTTTAAATATATTGAAGACTAGAGAGATTAAGTTTCTGAAAAATTTCATGCATTTGAAGAAAAGTTTTTGTTGGGGGAGTTTTGATAGACAAAAAACTAGCAACAAATATGTTTATTTTTAGGTGGAGGGAATGAAGATGAAAACACAAGTAATTTTATCTTTAAGGTAATCTTTATCTGAATGTAAACTCCTTTTATTAGTTTCAGAATGTAAATATAGCTCTACAAAATATGTGTAACTATCTTTTAAATAAGATTGTCACTTTTTAGTTACATGCATTTACTTAAGGAAGAATTACTCATTTATCATATGAATTTCCTTTAAATTTTAAAAATTCTTTTATTAAAACAAGACCTTAGAATAAGCCTACATCCCATTTTAATAATATAAAAATAGTGATGATCTTCCATGCAAATATTTTGCCACTCAGTATTTCAATTGTTTTATCTGTTTAATGAATGATAAAGTCTCTAGCATAACAATTTTCTCCAATTTTGATATTTCTGTTAAAAAGAGTTGAAGTGTGAACACAAGGCTTGTGTTTTCTTCTATCCAATGATTGTCTATCCTTTTGTAAGTTCTACAAAAACAAGGGCTTCATTTATTCTTCTACACTAAGTTTCTCTTACCTGCTCATAGTCTTACTCTAAGTAACACATCTAAATAATATACCATCTAACATTTTAATCCATTTTAAAACATCTATTTATTCAGATTTCAATTAAATTTGTCAATGGTACTCCAAAATAAAATGTTATTGTTTTTACAATTAAATTCTTCCCCCCCCCAAACACCACCAAATTCTTAGAAGTTCTATTTTTAAAAATATAATGTGGCTCACAGTATGTGGTCTCTGTAATTCTTTGTTGGTATTATAAAAGTCACTGAAAAAACTTTCTCTACATGGAGAATATTTCCATGAGCTTTGGCTTGTTCTTCCTCAAAGTTCTTACTTTTACTTTCTTTCATATTTCTTGAATTTCTTTTATTTAAGGAGATATTCTGTCATACCATTCATTTAATCATCCAATAATATTTATTCAATGTCATTATTTGAATATGTGGGGATTTATCAATACCTCTCCCAATGACTCAAAATGTGGAGAATTTTCATAGTGGTAAAAAGTTATTCTCATTGATATCTAATTTGAATATAACAAATTTAAATGCATGCAATCATGGGTGACTTTCAGATGTAACTTTTTATCTGCCTAACCATTCTATTTCCTGGGTTATATAGTGAGGATAGTACTTAATTCATAGAGTTTTGTTAGAATTAAATATTGTGTGTAAGGCACCTCACAGATACTACATACTCAAAAAGGATAGAAGTAGTTGTTGATAGTGTTGTTGATATTGTTCTTACTATGACACTGTCAGATAGATCTTGGCTGAAAGCAAAGAGTTCCAGAAAGATGTTTACTTGTGTTTTATTAACTATGCAAAAACATTTGATTGTGTGGATCTTAACAAATTATGGATAACATTGAGAAGAATGGGAATTCTCAAACACTTAATTGTGCTTATCAGGAACCTGTACATAGACCAGGAGGCTGTCACTGGAACAGAACAAGGAGATACTGCATGGTTTAAAATCAAGAAGGGAGTGCATCAGGGTTGCATCCTTTCACCATAATTATTCAATCTGTATGCTGAGCAAATAATCTGAGAAACTGGACAATATGAAGAAGAGCGAGGCTCAGGATTGGAGGAAGACTCATTAACAACCTGTGATATGCTGACGACATAAATTTGCTTGCTGAAAGCGAAGATGACTAGAAGTAGTTACTGATGAAGATTAAAGGCTACAGTCTGCAGTATGGATTACACCTCAACATAAATAAAACAAAAATCCTCACAACTTGACCAATAAGCAGCATCACAATGAATGGAAAAAAGATTGAAGTTGTCAAAGATTTAATATTACTTGGTTTCATGATCAACACCAATGGAAGCAACAGTCAAGACATCAGATGACGTATTGCACTGGGAAACTCTTCTGCAAAAGACCTCTTTCAAATGCTGAAGAGCAAACATGTCTCTTTGAGGACTAAGGTGCACCTAACCCAAACCATGATATTTTCAGTCACTCCGTACACATGTGAGAGCAAGACAGTGAATAAGGAAGACCGAAGAAGAGTTGATGCTTTTGAGTTGTGGTGTTGGCAAAGAATGCTGAAAATACCATGGACTGCCAGAAGAATTAACAAATCTGTTCTGGAAGAAGTGCAGCCGGAATGCTCCTTGGAAGCGAAAATGTCCAGACTTCATCTCATCTACTTTGGTCATTTGTCAGAAAGGACCATTCTCTGAAGAAGGATATCATACTTGGTAAAGTGGAGGGTCAGCAAAAAAAACAAGATGGATTGACACAGTGGCTGCAACAATGGGCTCAGGTATAGCAACGATCATGAGGCTGATACAGGACCAGGCAGTGTTTCATTCTGTTGTACACAGGGTCGCTATGAGTCATGGCTGACTCGACAGCACCTAACAACAACAAGGACACTCGCACTGTCCTTACTTGCTTGGTAGCCCTTAATTTATTGCCAATTTTAAGTAGAGGCAAGATATTTGGATTTGTAGAATGTAACAATGATATGTATTAGGTTGAACCATATAAAATTGTGACATTCAACCATTTTTGACTGTCAAAAATGGCAATGCCATGTGTTTCAACCTAACCATTTTTTTTTTAGAATATTCTAATATCACTAGAGTATGAGTTACTGATTTGCTTTGAGACACATTTGAATTCAATACCAAAGTATACTTTCTAGAGAAACTACTGAGTTAATCTCCATTTCAGGGATGAGTAAAAATCTTTCTGTTGCATTTGATTTCTGGCTCTACCCTTTACTGGCTGGTCTTCACTCTCAGTTTCCTATCTGTGAAATGGAAAAAATCAATAGGATTGTTATCAGACCTACGTGAAATAAATTATGGCACATAGTAGGAGTTCAACAAATATTCTTCTTTTCCTGCAGAGAGCAATATATGAGGAAGTGTGGCATCATGAGTAGGTGTCTGAGCTTCATTCACAGATGTGTGCTCTAGCTGATTGACCTCAGGCTGATTACTCTTCCTCTGTGAGCCCAATTTCCTCCTCTGAAAAGAGCCACTTCAAAAGGTTATGAGAATGAAATGTTATACCAGATGCAAAACCCTTCACCCAGTTCTGAGAATATATGAAAGTGCTCAACAAATTACCCTAACCACAGATTCATTGTTCTGAAATATTTTCATAATCCTTTTTCCCTCAGGTTGTTTACCTGGAGAGGAGAGGAGGGTTGAAAGAAAGGAATATTTTTAGTGATTAAAAATACACCTATCTTCTTTCCTCAGAATATTTCCCCCTACTTTTCTTTCCCCGTACTTACTTTCCTGAACCCCTAAATTCAACCCTGATGCTATTTGCAGGGGAGAATTCACTTCACCTCCACCTCAGGCTCTTTGACATCTTCCAGAAGTCCAAGAAGCAGGGTGACAGAGGAGCACTGAGCTTGACTCTCGTGCCCTGGGTAAGTGGCTGCAGCCCCACTGGTCACTTGGTCAGGCATTAAAGAGTTTGTGGAAGATCAGAGGCTAAAATGAAATGAGGACAGTAAAGACAATGCTTTGTATAGCTATCATATTTTTTATCTATATTTATGTTTGTATCTAAGGAGCTTTAGTGGTGCAGTGGCTGAGGCATTTGGCTGCTAACCAGATGGTCAGCAGTTTAGGACCATCAGCTGCTCCACAGAAGAAAGATGGGCAGTTTGCTTACTTAAAGATTACAGCCTTAGAAACCCTATGGGGTTGCTATGAGTCAGATTCATCTCAATGGCAGTGGGTTTAGTTTTAGGGTACATTTGTATCTATACTTAAGTCACTATAAAGTTACATCTACCCTTGCTGAGGAAAGACTAATGAGATTAAGGGGGAAAAAGCATAATGAGATTATGCAATTGGCTCTTGCTTTGTTTTCAAATGTCTTTCATTTATGATGATCTGGTAGCATAGTGCCTAAGATACTTGACTGCTAACCAGAAGGCTGGTGGTTCAAACCCACCAGCCACTCCTCGGAAGGAAGATGGGGCAATCTACTTCTGTAGTGATACTGACTCAGAAACCCAAGGATGGGTCACTATGAGTTGGGTCTGACCTGATAGCACATAACAACAACAACAACTCATGGCATAGTGCCTCAGGTATTTGACGCTAACCAGAAGGTTGGTGGCTCAATCCCACCAGCCGCTCCACAGAAGGAAGGTGGTGTAGTCTACTTCCGTAAAGATATTTACCACCTTGGAAACCCAATATGGGTCACTATGAGTCAGAATTGACTAGATGGCAATAAGTTTGGTTTTCTTTTTTTTCATTTATGAAGTCACAGTTAAATCAATGATAGTTTTTATATAAAATCTTTCTCAATCTGATCTCTCTTATTCTAACTAGAATTCATCTAAACTGTGGACCCTTATGAGGTTCTTTGGCCTGAGGATTAGAGCCTCTCATAGCCTCAAAGAAATGTGCAATGTTCAGATTTTGTCCCCAAACATCTTTGCTTCACTAGTACAGAAGCATAGTAAACTTCCAAAAGATATAATTTTTTTTTTTTCAAGTTGGGTTCTTTGCTAACCTTAGGAAGTATGGGCAATAGGTTAGAGAAAGAGGCACATTACCTAAAACTGTGTAAACAGAAAAATAACTATCCCTTATCACTTATTGCATTTCTGTCTTTCTCCCCATAATGCATAATACTGGGGGGTTTCTTCTGTGGCATTTATCATAACTGGAATTATATCTTTACTAGTTGTCTCTGTGTTTAATGTCTATCCTCCTTGCTAGATTTTAACCTCAATAAGGGCAAAAATAATGCTGGTTCATTCACCAATGTGTGCATACTCAGCAAATATGAATAAAAGAGAGGGGAACCTAAAGTTCTACAGTGAGATCAGGGAAAGCCTTTCAGGAGATGTGACATATAAGGTAGCCCTACACGGTGGCCAGCATTTCAGTAGACAGATAAGAAACATCACATTGTTGAAATGGGCAATTGTTGTTGTTTGTTGGCCTTCAAGTGGGCTCTGACTCATGGAGACCTTCTGTGTAACAGAACAGAACATTGCACAGTACTGCGCCATCTTCGTGATGGCTGTTAGGTGTGATTCGATTGTTGTGGGTATTGTGTCAGTCCATCTCATTGAGAATTTCCCTCATCTTCATGAACTGCCAAAGGAACAGATCAGTCATAGAAGAAATAAAGCTATCGTGTTCCTTAGAAGCAAGAATGGCAAGACTTTGATTTGCTTACTTTGGACACATCATGATTGGAAAGGCCAATCACTAGAAAAAGGCATCATATTTAGTAAAGCAGAGAGAAGGTCAACGAAAATGAGAGAAGTGTTCATTGACTACATTTGAAGGGTGGTAATACCTGTATATAAAGTAACTTCTAATTAATCTGAAAAACAATTTAGAATTAACCAAACTTTCCTACTTCAAAGCCATTCTGACAACTGAGGAGTTCTCCATGTGAAAGGTAATATGCAAGAAGGACTGAGGAGTCATAATCATCAAAGGATGCAAATAGTTAAATGTTATTCCAAGATGTTAGCTTGAGAGACCAGCAAAACAACCTTAATGTGATAAAAAGGCTGAACTTAGAAAGGTTTAAATCAGGGATAAGAAGCTGTTTCTATTTTCCTACAAAGTAATTGATGATACAGCGAATTTAAGGCTACTTTGTAGGCATGAGGCAGGGTGCCTTGTGAAAAGTATCAAATTAATTTGAGCTTTATCCTCAGATCCATTGCTAACTAGCTGATCTGTTGTTGTTGTTGCTACATGCCATCGAGTAGGTTCCAACTCATAGTCACCCTATCTACAACAGAACGAAAACTACTAAGTCCTGCTCCATCCTCTGATTGTTGCTATGTGTGAGTCCATTGTTGCGGTCGCTGTATCAATCCACTTCACTTATTATTTCAGCTTGAGAAATGCCAAGTGTGTTCTTCACTTTTGGTTTTCTGATTCCAGGATATTGCACATTTCATTATAATATTTTACTTTGTCTTCTCGAGCTACCCTTTGAAATCTTCTATTCAGCTCTTTTACTTTGTCATTTTTTCCATTCATTTTAGCTACTCTACATTAAAGATTTCTACATTCAGAGCTTCTTCTGACATAAATTTTGGTCTTTTGTTTCTTTTCTGTCTTTTTGATGACCTTTTGCTTTCTTCATGTGTGATGTCCTTGATGTCATCCCACAACCTGTCTGGTCTTCTGTTATTGGTGGTCAACGCATCTAATATATTCTTGAGACAGTCCTAAATTTAGGTGGGAGTGTACTCAAGTTTATATTTTGGCTCTCATGGACTTGTTTTAATTGTCTTCACATTCAACTTGAACTTGTATATCAGCAATTGATGGTCTGTTCCGTAGTCAGCCCTTGACCTTGTTCTGACTGATGATATTGAGCTTCTCTATGGTCTCTTCCCACAGATGTAGTTGATTTGATTCCTGTATATTCTATGCAGTGAGGTCTACATGTGTAGACATCATTTATGTTGTTGGGAGGGGGGAGGTGTTTTCTATGAGTAGGTCATTTGTCTTGCAAAATTCTGTCATGCTTTCTCCAGCATTGTTTCTATCACCAAGGCCACATTTTACAACTACTGATCCTTCTTCTTTGTTTCCAAATTATGCATTCCAGTCACCAGTAATTATCAATATATCTTGATTGTATGTTTGATCAATTCAAACTGCAGAAGTTGGTAAAGAAAAATAAAAAATTAAAAAATATATAAACTTCAATTTCTTCACTATCTCGTGTCTGAGGGTAAATTATGTAAATTTGCTGAATCTCACTTTCTTCTTTAGTAAAATGGATATACACTGTAGGATTTTTATGGTAGTTAAATTAGAATAATATATGTAATAGTACATTGCATAGAATATCAAACATAGAAGCTGTTTAGGAAACACTGGTTTTCCTCAGCCCTTTCTTTGCCTACTTTTGGTGTAGGTCTTGAGTTTGCTCCTTTGTAGGAAGGTACTTATTCCTTGATCCTCTTAGACTCTTGGTATATTCAAAACTCTGCAAACAAATATTTAAGTAGAATAGCAACCCAATGCATCTTATAGTAAAGCCAAATTAGTTTAATTGCTGAATCAAGCCTTGAAAATGGAAACGTAAAATCTCCACTTCCTCAAAATCCTTAAGATAATTTATCTGTTTATTGTGCCTTCTCTGTTCTTTCATCAAATTGAAAGAGAATTAACAGTCAACTTTAAAGCTTAGGAACAGATTACTTTATATTGAATTTTCTATTCACATAGATAAATTCAGTCAAGTCCTGAGTTCACGTCTAGCAAAGTGCTACAGTGGCCTTCCCTGTGGGAGGAGAAAGCTAGAAACACTATGGAAATTAAATGGAGCAGGAACTAAACAATTTATCAGTAGGTGTTGAGAAGCAGCATGTTCAACTGCCTGAGTCTCTGGCCTGGTGAATTCTAGTTTGGTAATTTTGAACAAGACCCATAACCTTTCTGAGCCCCAAAAAGAAAAATTTGGCTCCTGGGACATTGCTTAGTTCCCCTGCATGAGTGCTTAGTAAATGTTTGCTGAATAAATAAATGCTATGGAAAGTGATATTATTTTCCATGTATTTGTGCTGTGGTCCCATATAACTTCCCTTAAGTCTACAGTCTATGTCAAGTCAAACTTAGTTAAATTATCCCCCACAATTAGCTATGAATATGTGTGTTCATGTTATGCAATGAAAGAGTTTGATAATCAGCCTAGAAGGCTGACACATCACTCGTCTTTAATGTTCCTTCATCACATAATCCCTCGATGGCTTCATATATCACCTATCAGGTAATTTTCTGGAGAAGCTTGACTTTATCAGTTTGTTCTGTGGTTTGGATGATGAATGAGATGGGCTAGATCATTTAATTCACAATATGGCACACAAATGTTAAAGCTGAAGGAAAAGAATATCTGACAAATTGTTTGTTGTCATTAAGGTTTATTTCTCATATGCCTTAGATGGGTTCCCCCACCCCGTTCATTGTCCAACACACAAAGCTAACTATTATAAGAAGACAATACTTAATGGATGCTAGGCAAATGATAGTTGAAGCTGTCTGGTGCATTAAACGATAAGTGAGAGCCAAATTATAATGTCATTAGATGGAATGCCTCAAGTTATTATAAAGTTGTGCTTCCCACAATGTCCTTCCTTTATCCACAGCATGGTTCTTCCTGGCATCCTTTTTAACTCAGCAGCCTTATTGTTTTCCTAACAGCTAAGATCTAATTTTGAATCTTCTGTGTGCCAATTTTAAAATGCCAAACCAATCAAACATATGTTTTGGATATTGATGTCATACAAAAATAAACTTTAAAAATCATAGTTCACATGGAAGTTGAGTCTATATAATCATAAGTTCCCACTTCTGATATCTGCAGGACCTCTTTTCTGTAAGCACAAAGTCTTTTCTTAGACTGTACATTCTTATGTACATCTCACACCTAGTATTTAGAACATATTAATACTCTGTAATTGAATGAATGAATGAAAGTACTTTGAATGTATACAGATAGAAGTATACTGAATGCATGTTAGGGTAAAATACTTTGCTAATGAACTGACAATACAGAAAATGTATTCCACTCTTACCACAGGGAAGTTAGGATACCTTGGTATTTTTGTTTGCAACAAATCAAATTATTTTCATTAATATATAGATATATTAGCTTCATGAATTCCCTTACTTCTCAGATTTAAACAATGTCTGGAAAACACAGCTTCTCCATTGCCTGTTACAACAGATGTAGTCAATATGATTCCTGCACATTCCATCTGGTGAAGTCCACATGTATAGCTGCTGTTTGTGTTGTAAAAACAGGTTTTTGCAATGAATAATCATTGGTCTTGCAAAATTCTATCATGTGATCTCGAGCATTATTTCTGTCACCAAGGACATAGTTTCCAACTACCAGTGATTCTTCTTTGTTTCCGACTTTTGCTTTCCAATCACCAGTGGTAATCAACACATCTTGATTGCATGTTCGGTCAATTTCAGACTGCAAAAGTTGGTATAAATCTTCAATTTCCTCATCTTTGGCTTTGGTGGTTGGTGTATAAATTTCAATAATAGTAGTATTAATGGGTCTTCCTTGGAGGGGTATGGATATAATCCTATCACTGACAGCACTGTACTTCAGGACAGATCTTGAAACAGTCTTTGTGTTCAATTCCCAGCATAGTACATCATATGATTGTCTGAGTCAAAACGGCTAAAACCAGTCCATTTCAACTCACTAATGCCTAACATATTGATCTTTGTGTGTTCCATTTCATTTTTGACAACTTCTAATTTTCCTGCATTCATACTTTGTACATTCCATGTTCCAATTATTAATAGATGTTTGCAGCTGTTTCTTCTCATCTTGAGTCATTCTACATCAGTAAATGGAGGTCCCGAAAACTTTACCCTATCCACATCATTAAGGTCAGCTCTACTCTGTGGAGGCAGCTCTTCCCCAGTCATATTTTGAGTGCCTTCTGACCTGAGGGGCTCATTTTCTGACACTATATCAGACAGTGTTTTGGGGCTATACGTAAAGATTTCTAGTAATATATCAGTGTTTCACTGCTGTTCATAAGGTTTTCACTGGCCAATTCTTTAAGAAGTAGATGGCCTCTTCCCTCTTCCGAGTCTGTCTTATTCTGGAAGCTCTGCTAGAACCTGTCCTCCATGGGTAACCCTGCTGACATTTAAAACACTGAGAGCATAGCCTCCAGCCTTACAGCAACACGTAAGCTACCACTCTACGACAAACTGACAGATAAGTTTGTCTCCTTTAGTTGTTCCAAACCACTTTGCTCAGTTCCTGGTCTGTCTCAGCCAATCTGAACCAGCCGTGCCACCTCTCCTCCTGGTTCCCTCTTTCCAGACCATTCCGAACCCACACACCACCTCTCCCCCTGGTTCCCACCTTCCAGGGCCCCTCCAAACCTGCCGTGCAGCCTCTCCTCCTGGTTCCTGCCTTCTGAGGCCACTCCAAACCTGCTGTGCTACCATTTTCAAAGTTAATGCAGGTCAAAACATGGATCAGAACTTTATTTCTCTTTATGGCTGAATAATATTCCATTGTACAGATATATCACATTTTTTAATCCATTCATCTGTTGATGGACACTTGGATTGTTTCTACTTTTTTGGCTGCTGTGAATAATGTGGTGATGAACATTGGTGTATAAGTATCTGAATTCTTGCTTTCAAGTATCTTGGGTATATATACTTAGGAGTGGAATTATTGACTAACATGGTAATTCTATGTTTAACTTTTTGAGAAGCCACCAAAAATATTTTCCACAGAGGCTGCACCATTTTACACTCATGTCAGCAATGGATGAGGCATCAGACTTCTCTACATCCTCACCAACACTTATTTATTTTCCATTTTTCTGATAATCACCATCCTAGTGGGCATGATAGGAGCTCTGGTGGTACAGTGGTTAAAGGTTTTGGCTGCTAACCAGAAGGTGGTTCAAACTTACCAGCAGCTCCATGGGAGAAAGATGAGGCAGTCTGCTTCGGTAAAGATTTACAGCCTTGGAAATTCTATGGGGCAGTTCTTCTCTGTCCTATAGAGTCACTATGAATTGACATTAACTCAATGGCAATGGCTTTAATTGGTTTAGTGGGTATAAAGTAGTATTTCATTGTGGTTTTGATTTGCATTTCCCTATTAACTAATGATGTTGACCCTTGTGGTATTTAAGGTTGTGTGTTAACTTGGCTGGGCCATGGTTTTGAGTGGCTATGCAGCTAGGTGAGGTTGGTGATCAATCCCATGGTAGAGGCTTTTTAAAAAAAAAAAAAATTATTGTGATTTAGGTAAAAGTTTACAGAGCAAATACTCATTTTCCACATAGCAGTACATACTCATTGTTTTGTGACATTAACTACCATTCCTCACAATGTAACAGCTCTCTTCCCACTTCCTCTTCATAATTACTTCTTCCCTGTGTCCTTCCTTCCCATGCACTCCCACCCCCACCCCAGCTGTCTCCCTGAGCAAACATTGCCCTTCCTTTCTCCCACAATTGATCACTCCAAGGAGTAAATGTTCACCCCCTATGCCTGTCTGTTGTTTGGGCTGGAAACCACAGGGGTGAGTTCAGTTCCAGACCTGAAGGGTAGCTAGGGGCCATAGTCTCAGGGGTCTCACCAGGCTCTATCAGACCAGCAAATCTGGTCTTTTTTCATAATTTTGAGTTTTGTTCCACATTGTTCTCCCTTTCTATCCAGGATCTCCTGCACCAATTCCAATCAGAGTGGTTGACAGTGGTAGCTGGGCACCATCTAGTTCTTCTGGTGTCATAATCATATAGGCTGAGGATCGCATGGTCTACCAATCCTTTGGACTATTTGTTTCCATGCATCTTTGGTTTTCTTCATTCTTCTTTGCTCTGGATGAGGAGAGACTCATCATTGCATCTAGATGGCTACTTGCAAGCTTTTAAGATCCCAGTCACTGCTCACCAAATGAGTATGTAGAACAATATTTTTGTGTAGTATGTTATGCTAATTGAGCTTGATGTCCCCTGTGACCCATGGTGGAATCTCTATGAGCAGCTGAGAAGTTGCCTTCAGGGTGTGGTCTGCTTCCAGTATATGAGAAGTTTTGAGCAAGCTTTTGGCACATCTGGATCCTGCATTTGGCTGAGTCTTCATCTCAGTGGCCTGCCATGTTGCCTGGAATTGTTCCTAGGCTTGAACTAGTGACCTGCTGTGCTGTCTGCTTGGATGATTCCTGGACTTGAACTAATAGCCTGCTATGTTGTCTGCTAATCCCGGGACTGTGCCATTTTATTTGTTGATCTTAGATTCATCGGCCTAGCAGTCAGCAGCTGCATGAATCAGAAAAGGCCTCTAGTTCTAGTGGGTCTGGAATAGGAGGCAGAGCTGAAGCCCAAGGTCGAGGGAACTTCACTCAGCCCCTAGAGCTGGCACTTTGAACTTGGCTTTCTAACTTCCTAAACTGTAAAATCCCTGTTTGCTAAAGGCATCCATTTGTGGTATTTCTTCTATATCAGCACTAGAGAACCAAAACAAACATCTTTTCATGTACTTATTGGCCATTTGTATATCTTCCTTAGAGAAAGGTCTTTTCAAGTTCTTTGTTAATTTATTAATTGAGTTGTTTATCTTTTTGTTGCTGAGTTGTAGTTCTTTGTATATTCTAGGTTTTAAACCCCTATCAGATATGTGGTTACTGAATACTTTCTCCTATTCTGTAGGTTGTCTCTTTACTTTCTTTATAAAGCTCTCTGATATACAATTTATTTTAAAATGTTGATGAAGTCCAATTTATCATTTTTTCCTTTTGTTGCTTGGGCTTTTGATGCCATATCTAAGGTTCCATTATCAAAAGAAGCAGCTTTACCCATATGTTTCCTCTAAAAGTTTGATGGCTTTAGTTTTTACACTTAGGCATTTGAGTTAATTATTATATATAGTATCAGGTGTGGGCCCACCTTCATTCTTTCACATGTAGATATCCAATTGTCCCAGTACTATTTGTTGAAGAAACTATTCCTTCCCCAGTAAATGGACTTGGCATCCTTGTCAAAAATTAATTGACCGAAATAGGGTAAGTTGGTGGAATAAATAGACACACAGCACAGACCCTCTTCAACAAAGAAAAGGGGAACCAATTAACACAGATACAGAAGATAATCCTGGAGCCCTGAGCTTTGAAGGGAAGAATATAGACATGGACTAAACTTCAACTAATAGAAGAACCTGTATGAAAACACTGAAAAAAGAGACATATGGAGCTGCAGTCTGTCAGTGATCCTGATGGCATGCACAGCTTGGATATTGCTGAGTGGTGTTAGGACCTAAGAATTAACCTAAAACTTGGCCCTGCTAGCCAGGGGCTGCACAGAAGATTACACTGGTTGCTGCTAAATAAAAGGGGAAGGAGCAAAGTGGAAGGAGGGCTGAGTTGTGGACTTTTGTCTGCCCAGAGGGTGCAGCCATTTTGAATGTTTACAAATGGTTCAACCATTTTGGATATTTAAAGCAACAGTGTTCTCCCAGATTCCTGGGACTTAAGAATAGGCTCTACTTGCTGGGAACCACAGGGACATTCCAGACACAGACAACTATAAAGAAAAACTTTTCAGCTTTTCCTCTCTTTCTTATTCCTGGTTCCCTTTTTTTTTTCTTTCATGGTTAACCCCATTCCTACTTTTTCTTTTTGCATTTTTCCTATTTTTTTTCCTCCATTATTCTCCTACTCTATTTTTTTTTCTTTCATTGCCCTCTCCCCGGATATTGGCGGGGGAGTTCTTTTTTCTTTTTTTGGTGATTGTTCCTATGTGTTTACATGGTGCATTTTGTGCCCACTTGCTTTTATTTTTTGGATGTTTTTTTGATTGTTGCTTTTGCCTAACTGAGTGGGAGACAGCGACAGTGCCCATATGACACAACTACACTCACACTTCCTGCAGGTTCACTTACTCGGTGAGAGCCATCACTTCCTTCTGTACCAACTGGCCAATGATAAACAACCACCAAGAAAAGCCTGACTCACCCTTAGCTGCTCTTCACAAACAGTTAACAGATCTAAATACAACAACGTCACGATGCCTCGGAAACAACAGACCATCACAGTCCACACAAAGAAACAAGATTAAGTGGTAGAAATAACAGAGCAGAATACAGACCCAGAACACATGCCTGAGGAAGAAGCAGCATTGGAAATCCCTGATAATTAATTCAAATGAATTATATGTAGGTGTCTTCAAAGGATTGAGAGACAGATCAAGGAAAACACTGACAAAATTAAGGAAAACACAGACAAAACCCTAGAACAATTTTGGAAGAAAATACAAGAACAAATTGACAAAATAAATGAAAAATTAGAAATGATACAAAATCTACAGATAGAAATCCAGAAGATTAATACCAAATTTTCAGAA